>NC_057430.1:8746739-9089239 GCF_019457755.1 Venturia canescens
ACGAAGTATCGGTGCAGCTTGAAAAACTACGAATTGCAAATTCGAGAGGAAACAAAATTGGAGAATTACTGGAATTATTGGAGGCTTTTTTGACATCATTTCGTTGGACTCCAACGTTGCAAACTTCAGCATCGTTCGATTCAACAGTCACCGTGTATAATCGACGGCTGGCCAACGAAAGGGCGTAACTCGCCCTTTCGTTGCATTCCCCACCAAACGATTCGCGTCCTTTACACCCTCGACGATCGGAGCTCGACCGTACAGTGGTCGTTTTCGCGTACGCCGGTTTGGAATTCTCTTCACCATCTTCTTCATTTTGCTCGCTTTCTCTCGCGCTCTTCCTCCGTTTTTTGAGTTTCTTTATTTCTGCGTGTCACCTGGATTTTAGGACTCCGCACGGTTTGATTTCGCTCGCGACGTTTTTCATCGTCTCTTTATACGGCTCTTTCGTCCTCCTCCGTCCTCGTCGTGTGCTCCCGAGTCCTCTTCCCTCTGGACGGGACTTTCCTCCCGTCCATTCGTTCTGTCTAATGTAGCCGGCTGCCCCATTCGACTTTCCGGCTCTTCTCAGGCGCCTCACCAACCTCCCAAATCCTGATCTACAGCCTTCCCTGCTCCCTTTTTCTACCTCGCAAACGAGCCTGATATCGCTTTTGCCGAGTGTAAACGAGATAAGCGCGCAGCTTCGGAATTATTGGTACGAATCCGCTCGGTGCGATACGGAGTCGTGTGAATACTCGGTTCTTCCCTCGAGGATTCATCCAAGCTCGATTTCGAATTCCATTCGACAGGCATTCTTCGGAACTGATAACCTGCTTCCGCGATTGAGTTATTCGCGCCGATAAATGCGCGACTTCAATTTTAAAAATGTGCGAAAACGCTTTGAGAGTCGTACTCGAAGTTTTGAGCCTCTCGGGCAACGATTTTTTATCGAACGTCACAAATTACGTGGCACGATTCGTTGCATCGCTGGCCCCGAATCGTTCAGTTATTTATGATGCATCCTCCGAATAGTGTTTTTCATGAATATTTCTAGTACACAATAGATCATCGCGCGAGAATCGAAGAAGTGCGGCGGACTGCCCGAAGCTCTTTCCCCGATTGCTCGTCGCCGTTTTACCGAGCGTTAAATCACGCATCGTTAATTCTCGAGAATCACTTGTCAGCTAATTAATCATGTTTAATTGATAACCATTTACGTCCGAGGGCTCGATAAGTCATTTCTGTCCGAAGTCGCGCAAACGGCGATTCGTTAAGACTTGATTAATAACGAGATTCAAGAGGGATTTTGTTTTCGGGGGAACGGAGCGAGCTCTTTGCACGATAATGGCGTGGGACGTTCTTCGATTCCGACGCTCACCGTTCCGCAACATCCGCTCCAAGCGGAGGGATTGCGCAACGGAGTTCGCTTGGCCGGAGCCGAATTTTCGCACGGAAATTCATGAGTCACGTCCGAATATACGGACTCGTCAATCTCGGCCTAATTGACGACGCGATCCCGGCAGTTCGCGCATTCGCAAGTGCTCGAAATAACGGACAAAATCTTTCCTCCAACTCGCTCAATTACAACGCTCGCTCTTCCCGACAGGTTTTCTTCTCGAAAAAGGTCCAGGGTTGCTCCCCTCTCCGCCTTTTCGGTTTTTCTTCCTCGATCGTTCCCCTGCTCCGTCCGGTACACCTCGTTATGTATTCCGATAAGACTCCGTGTCGAGAAAACGAGCAAAAATTCATGCCAGTTTACACGTAATATCCGAGCAAATCCCTCACCAAATCTTCCGAGTCGATTTCGAGACGGAGTCATATCCAGCACGCCGAATAGGATTACGCGATACATTCCCGCCGGGTAATGAGATCGGATCTCTTATGCGTATCTTCGCCACCGATCATTTTTCTTCCCCGTACATTCATCCGTGTGCGTATTTGTACGCATGGAAACGTAGAGATATATATTTAAGCAGTGTGACAACGACCGCAAGATCGGCCACAAATCCCGTCGTCCAATTCTCTCGAGTTATCGAACCTCGATTTCGATTATTCCACCACGCGGATCTCGATTCGGGGTGAAGAGCGAGGCAATCGTTGCGCGGCATTGGGGGTCCATGAGTCTGCGAAATTCTCAAAAACTGCCGACTCGGGGGAGTCGGCAGCGCTGCGTCTTGTTCCAGGAGCTCGGGGTGGAACTCGGCGAGTAAGATTCAAAGGCGACGACTTTTCGACTCGAATCCCAAGCCTCCGGAGCTCGAGTAGCTGAAGGGATTGTAAGATCGAGTAAAATTTCGAATCTCCGATGGAGAATTCCCGTGAGAATCGCGTCTGGAAGAAGCAGCGACGAAGATCGTTTCAGGACTTCGTTCCTCGGCCTCGGAACGCGAACTCGGAGGAAAACCGTATCGAGGAAAAAAGGCTCGCGCGATCATCCGGAATGGCAAGAACGATATCGCGCTTGAAGTTCGGACACCCGATATAAACGTACGAAGGTGAGCGTGTGTGCTGGAGAATGGAATCCCGGAGTGTGCCGGAAGGGGTTTTCGTTGGGGAAAGAGCCTATATAACAATCGTTAACGAGCGCACGAGAGTCCGGCAAATGAGACTGAGAACACATATATTAGTAGACGCGTGTGTCTATGCACACGAATAACATACGAAGCGCACGCGTTCCAAGTACAGGTAATCCGTGTTTGAGCAGCGCTGCTCTTCGCCTCTCGTGTTTGTAGATCTTCAATATGAGCATGCCGTAAGTAGAAAAAAAGCGTTTTTCCGGTGCCCACGAGTCATTCCGTTTTACGAGTCGACGCCAAGGAAAAAATAAAATAAAAAAGGGAATAATACGAAACATACGTGAGTTGTGCACGTCGGGCTGAAACATCGAGAATGCAGGAAGTGAGACTCGATGATTTTCTACAGTTAAAACTATCCGTTCTTCGCCGTTTGACATGCTGGGAGAAGAAAAAATGAGATAAAAGTGAAGAAATATATTGCTCGACGCGGGAACCGAGTGAGAAATCAGAGACAAAACGACGCAGACTCGAGAGCAAATACACAAATGGATGTTGGGAGTATACGCACCGATGAGTGCATATCGCCATCCCTACACGTTTCACGCGCTCCGTCAAAACGTGTACGACTCACAAAGATACCGCTCTTACGCTCGTAATAATGCGGAATTTATAATCGCTCTGCAACAGCAGACAGTAAAACTCGAGCTCGCGACTCCTCGCCAACGGGGGACGTGTATGACGTGAAAAATAATGAGATATTGTAACACGCTGTTGAGCGCTGCTTTTATTGCGCTTTTTCACATTCTTCAATTGTTATAATTATTCAATTTTTTAAATTACGGCTTTTAAGTACCGTTTCAAATGACTGTGCGCTTAAGATTCGAGACTTTTGCGCGAGCTCTCGTTATTCTTTCCATTCCTTCGTTTATCCCCAGTCGCGAGCACGTCGACTATTATTTTTTATCGGTTAAAACAATAATCCTTTCGGTTTATCGCCCAGAGTGGATTATCCTGCATCCCCTTTATTATGATTTTCCCTCTTTTCTCCCTCCAACTTATTTTTCATATCGCAGAGAATCATAAAGAATGGATTACGAACAATAGAAACACTTCTCAGTCAAAGCAGACGCACTCCTCGTGTGTTCGCATGCATATTTCACGGAGGTAACGTACCGTACGAGTCCACCCAGTATGTTAATTCACGCTGATGACCCCATCAGAGAACATGCTCACCGCGCAGTCAACCCTCCACTTTCCCTCCCAACGCCCCTGCTCTCTCTCTCTCTCTCTTTCGCCTCTCACTAGCTCGTTTCTCAGTTTCGCGTTCTTCTTCATTTGCTCAATACGAGTATCCAGCCACGCGAGAAAAGCTTTTTTATTGTTATTCTTTCGGATTCTCGGCAGCTCGCTCTAGGCAAGTCAAACTCCCTTAACTAGAGTTTAACTGCAACGAACTTTGCTCGTTATAATCTATATTTATCCTGCACAATCCCAGCACCCTCCTCGAAGTATGTCGACGATTTATATTGAAGACTGAACCACTGAGATCGATATATTTTAGCGAAATTTTCATGTTTTGTAACAACTTTTGTATTCAGGCTTCAAAAATGTGTTGAGATTTCAACAAAGCTCTTCGAGGCCGAACGGAAACATCGACGAAGTATTTTATCGAATCTTCGATTTCAGGGAAATTCCGGTTCCCAGAAAACTGTTGATTTGAAAGCATGCATTTGCTTTCGGCGTCGGAAAAGATTTTAGCTCGATATCGAAGAGAAGAATTGAATCAACGATTTTGATGTTGAAAATGAGAGAGGATCGTTGTAGGGAAAAAGCGGAGCGCTGTCTCGTCAAATTGACTGGAAAGCTGCGTAAGACCGGATCAGGATTTGGGACGGAAACGCGCGAACTCGAAATTGGAGAGGAATAAAGTGGAAAGGCGAAAACTGACTTGGAAACTTCTCACACCGCTCCGCTCACGTGACTTCGTATAGTTTCATCTCGCGCGCAGCGGAAACGTTGGGTCTCCGCACGCCTACGCGCGGGTTCAATAATTCACGTATTCAGCGCGCGCGCGCGCATACTCGAGATTGAAGAAACTGCGTAACAAGATTTCAACATACCGCGAGGATTCTCTTCCATCGAATGGGCACTGAAGTGGCGATTTTTTTTCGAAAAATCGTTTGTTTGAAAAAATCAATTATTCCGTGAATATACTCGACTCGAAACTGCCATCAAAAAGTGTAAAATCGAAGTTCCTCAATTGACCGAGTTTCTTTTTTCCCAACAAATCCCCCAAAATTTCTATAACTTCCGGCCTCCGATTGACATCGACGTTGAGAAATCCACGTTTCTCCCCGTTCTTCAAAGATCGAAGGCATATTTCATTAAAAATATGAATGAATTAGCTCGTACGAGGAACAGTAAATCACGGTTTTGGGGGGAGGTCGACCGCGTGTCAGTCGTAATCTCTTAACCTCAGAGAAAAACGCACGCACACACTGAAGACAGAAAAAAAACATGATAATAAGCATAACGAGGAAAAAATCTGGCCCAGGTACGCGTCCGGACATGGGGCGAGGACCGAATATACAATAAGACAATTATGAGTGGAGAACGGATGGACAAGGAGATAGCTGATGGATTAGAGACACGGTAGCGTCTCAGGACGTCTTTTAAGACCCAATCAGGCCACTGCGGCTAACCCGCAGGAAGAAAGGGAGCGATAAAACGATGAAGATCAAATTTCTTTTCTTTTTTTCTCGTTCTTCTTTCGGGTATTTATCACGAGTCACTTGGTCCACATCACAACAGATCGTTTCAGTGAATATACGTGTATGTAGAGTTGGTATAGACACGGAGAGATTCATATGTAGACGTGTATGGCTTTGGATTTAGTGGTCTGAGGGGATTTTTGTCGCGGAGACGAAATCTCAGCTGCTTTTGGTCCTCGGGTGATGACGCACAGCGGGGTTCTAATGCTCGGCTCACTCGGCTTTCTGACTCTCGATTTTTGTGGCGTGTATACATCATTTTTTCGACCTCGATATATAAATACACGTATTTTAATATTGAGGTCGAACCGAGCGTAACGATTGGTCAGATCGTCCTCGTGATCTCGGACCCGTTTTGCTGATTCAATCGCACGGATTCTCGAGAATTAAAAGGAATATATATGTATTTCGTCCCATTGTCATCTCAATATATTCCAATTGATATTTCACGGCTATCCGGAGAGGATCGAGGAACCTCGACGTCGCGTTAGGATCCGGGGATAATCCCGACGCGATTGACTTTTTTCGAGAACATTAGTCGACGGAAATGAGATTTGAAAAGAGAAGAATAAACTGAATTCGAGGCTCGAACGGACCCTCGGTTCAGGATTTCGTTCCATTTTTTCTGGGGACTGTCACAAGCGAACGATCAATAAGTTATCGAGTATTTGACGAAATTTTAAGGAAACCTACGACAACTCGAGCTATTTGAATCTTCAAACAAATTTTATTCAGACGGGAAAAACGTTTTGAACGGATCCTGACTAAAAAATTCGTGTGCCCAATATCGAATTTTGCGAGTTTTATCGTTGTCGTTTTATTGGTATTCTGATTGGCTTCCAATACATCTGAATATCCTGTTATTTACATGCAGCTTTTGACTTATTTGAGAAACTTTCATGAAGCTTTTGTCATGAGAAGCTAACTGACAATATTTCTCGTCGGATTATAATTTTTATGCTTGAAAATGTCGTATATGTAACCAATCACAGCTTCCCTGACCACGATTTCAGCTTGGGAACAAACATGTAAGTTCAGAAAAAATTGAAAGTGAGGGGAGCTTGTTTCCATTAACTTCAAATACGACTTAAGACGATGGATCAGTCGGTAATCACACCTCGAATTTTTGAAATTGAAACTCTTTGACAACGTTCGTCCGATTAAAATAATAAAAATGTCATCGTACGCAGCACGATCGCAAAAATCCGATGACATTTTTATTTTTTCGATCAGACGAACGATGTGGAAAAATTTCCCTTTCAAAATTTGCAGCTATCTCTCTCGCACTCACGTTTGTGATTACCGACTGATCCATCATCTTAAAGGGAAGAATTTTGCGAAATCGAATTTGGTTAGCCAATATATCACATTAAGGTATTCCTTTCGCAGGGCCGTATTTTTTGGTGTCGCGAACTAGGGCACTCGAAATTTGGACTGATTCCTAACCTCTGAAATTTTAGGGGCGGAGTTGAAATTCCGAACGGTGAGAAATCAGAAGGCTCAAAAGTCCAAAAATCTAGCTGGGACTCGAAATATATAGATATACCGCACTAGCGAGATTGTCGGACTTTTGAGCCTTCTGATTTCTCACCGTTCGGAATTTCAACCCCGCCCCAAATTTTACGATTTTTAACATTTTAATTCTTCATTAAATGATCGATAATCTGACCTGAAATTTCGCCAATCCATTTGGATGCAGTTGTACTTTACTGTAAATCAAAATCAATTTTTTGTAGGGATTCGGGTTCGTGATAGGAATACCTTTAATTGTGTAAGAAATTGATGGAACAAATCCCCGTATTCGAAGAGCAATTACGGAGCCGATTGTTTTGTTCTCGGTGAAAATATTGTTTCGTATGTAAGCTTTTAGGTAATCATAAAACCAAACTTGTCAATGATGTTGTTGCTAAAATTATTTTTATTATTTTTACGGCATGGGATTCATTTTTTTGATGACAATACGGTAGTGCCTACAGAATTTACTATTGAATGTTACAAGTGACGGTTCATCAGCATTGAAGTCAGCATGATTTGTAAACATTAATTTCATTTGATTCTCATATACACTTACATATAGATAAGAAAGGTTGTTTTATAAATAGATTGGTTAATGTTGTTTAAAAAGTACTTCAAACGTAGAATCTCAGTTCCCAATTTTTGACTGGATTCGATTGGAATTTTAATAATCGGTGATTTGAAAAATCTGGATAAACATAGACATATTGAAAAATGTGAGATCCTTAATAACCTGTAAAATTCCATACGCTTATTCGGAAATGACAGGCGCACGTAAGAAAAAAACCAACATTTAGTCATCATAATAAAATTACTTTTCGTCTTTTAAAGTGCCTAAAAATTACAGCTAAAAAGAGTAAAATGGTTTTTCAATATTAAAACAACCTCATGTGAATTATAATTTTCCAGAGCTTATTTGATATAAAAGTAGTTGAATGCAATCAATGGCTTAATTTATTTAAATTGCTTTGTCAGAAACTTCATTAAAGGATAATGCAAAATACATTAAAAAGCAGAATTTAATGATTGAGAAATTATAAAAATCTTATCAAAATCACCTCGTGTAAGTTCGGTTAAATTTTGATTCTCTAACAATTTGACAAACATGATATATATTTGTCTAGAAACCCCGGCTAGAACGCGCGCGCCTGAGCTAGTATTGTAAAAAAATAAGAAACAATACGGAATTAATGACACGGTATTTTCGGGAAAAAAACGTCACACAAATGAGGCCTAACGTGTGTGGGCCAAAGTTTGGAGCGAGATGAAAGCGAGCCCGGGAGATTTAGGTGTCGAGAATCAGTGACCGAGGCGCAAAGTGATTCTTTTTGTCAATGGTAAAGTCTCTCGCTTGGCTAGACGACTCGACTAAATAAGAGAGCACGCCCTTTCGGCTCGAAGGGAGAGCGAAAGCTGCGCGTGGTGGGTCGGTCTGGATCGCTCTTCGACCACCTAGCAGCGTTTATAGAAATGAAAAAAAAGAAAACACGAGACTCGGTATTGTCGTTGATTTGTGGTCACTAATTTCGTGCCTCGAGAACCGCCCTCTTTTCTCCCCAGCTTTCTGCTTCGCCCCCTACCAGTTCTTTACTCTTTTACCCCATTAGCGAGCCATTCTTTAAATTACAAGGGAGTTATATACCTTCGCGTTTTCAACAATGTTTTATGTGCTCGATATTCCATCCACCACCACTTCTAGCACTTGCTCGTTTCTTATAGTTATTCTCATATTTATGACGCCAACCTGAAATCTCCGAATATTAAAAAAAATCCAACAAACAAGTGTATGAGCTCGAATATTTATCGCTTTGGTCTATTCGTCGTTCTTTTTCCCGCCGATATTTTCAGATTCTCGTATACAAAGTTTCCAAATTTTTATAAAATTCTTGCTGTAAATGAAGTTTGTCCAAGTCTAAAAATTCGATTCGATTCTCAGTCATTTGCAAGAACCCTGCTAACTTATCTCATAAAAATGAAGCAAAATGGCCAATTATACGAATCGCGATCCCTTTCCCATGCACGTGTCCGAAGCAGTGCCAATTAAAAATCCATACAAAAGCATTGCAGCAACGAAAAGCCTCGTACGATGAAAATCGAGTGGAAGATTGCTCCGAGTCATCTTCGCTTCGAGTCCCGAAATCCTAGATTCTTTGAGAGATTCTCCGATCTGGGCTGACACACAGAAATCCTGCTTCCACTTCTGTGTACAAATAAAATATCCTCGAAATGCACACCCAGATATTTGAAGAACTGTATGGAATTCTCTTGAGACTAAATAACCCTTGTCCCCTGTGGCGTGTGAAATCACGCCCTAGACTCGAGGAGTCAAAACTTGACTAATCATCTTTGTGGTTGTTTCTCTGAAGGGGACTGGCCACAGGTGTCTGGGAGTGAAGTCCATTTTGGTTCGAGTGATCCTGCAATTTTGGATAAGTATCGTCGCATCATTCAAGCGACGATTCCAAGAAGCGCGTGCAGTTCTGCGTTGGCATTGAGGAAGAAAAAAGGAACAGCTCTGTACATGCGCCAAGTGTGTGGAAAAGCGTGCGGTGTGTAAGTCTGGACGAGAATTGGGAAAGGTGGATTATGAAAAAGCTTCGAACGTCGTGTACGACGTATACGTCATATCTGCGACTCGAAATCTGTTCCAGGAGCTCCCCTCATTATTCCTTGTCCTCGATAATAATTCTGGTCCCCCTCCGACATCGGCGACGTTGACAAAGCTCTTGACATTCGACATAAATTATGTTTTTTTTCTCGATCTGCTCCTACCGGAAGATCTCGAGTCGGAGAGACGAGCGAGTCCCGCGATTGCGTTAGACGAGGCGCGATGCGAATATGCGCGCGCGCGCGTCAATGCATGTCTCTCGTTATTGACATAACTGGTATTTTCCATTTGTAAATGGATTTTAAACCGGATCGCGGTACGGGAGAACAGTCTTTTAACGGTGCAAACGATCACCTTCGATACATTTTATTCTATTTTTTCCTCCCCTCGAACAGCCTCTAATAGTAATTTGCGCGATATTTCTGCGATAAGCATCGCAATCAATTGACTCGTGTAAATGAATGTCATCGTTTCAAGTCTCGAGGAAGGGAGAGCGGCGATATGCTTTTTCTAAACTTTCATTCTCGTTTCGGATTCGATCGAATTCCTCCGCGCCAACGGCGCATGCGCGCTCGAGCATTCTAATTCCAGTCGTCGATTTTCCCCCGGATCATTGAACGTTGGAAGAAATTCGGTGCAAATCATTCGAACGGCGCTAGCTCCCAATCGATATTCGCTAATGGGGAACCATAATCGTAACGCAACTTATTCGAACCTCGCGCACATTTCGCAGCCATTATTTGTCTATTAATACCCCAGCTTAGCGGCAGAATATGCTCGCAGTGACTTACGATTCATTCAACCAGGTGTGTTAGCACGCACGTACATCGGCTTCGCGCACACTCCGAAAGGCGAGGTTATACACGCCATAGAACAGCACGAATAGTCCGCGAAGGAGCGCGATGTAACGGTTCTATTCCCGAGAGCGAGCCCGCCGGAGTCTCGCCGAGGCTCGATGAGTTTAGCAATGAACAAGCGAGAGCGTATACCAACGCAGAGCCAGCAGCATCTCTCGGGATTACAGGACTCTCTTTCAGTACTACCGCCCCGCATATGTGTGCGAGGAGAGAACAAGAAAGACGCTGCTCTGCTTTGAAAACCGATCTTTCCGCGGAGGAAAAGTGAGCGGAACTTCATTTCGCTTGGTTCACTAGATTTTTTCCATCGCCGCGCGAATTAATAAAAGCGCAGTCGTTTATTCTTCAGGTATATTCAAATACGGATGGGAATCCTCGGCTCTTGACGGGGGGCAACGAGCGGAAACGACGTTTTGGCGCGCATCTCAATGTTATGTACAAGGAAGAGACTTTCCACGCGGTTGAATATTCAAATAGAAATTTAAGTTTTATTCGTAACGATTGAAAGCGATGCCAGTCGATAAAATGAAAGTTAGAATTTTTCTGAGTGCTTGCGTTTGCACTAAAAGGAACCGAGTCGGTTGAAGTCTTCGGTCTAACTGTACCGAGATCGAGGCATTCGCTGTATTTTCTAACTTTTATTCATTTCTCTCACACTCTCTCTCTCTCTCTCTTTATCTCCGTTTAGCTAATATCGACCAATTAAAGAAACTTGCATGGCTATTTAATTAATTTTCTGCAATCATCCCCGCATTTATCTTAATTAAAGCCGAGCAAATGTGGGACCTCGGTTCATTGGGATATTTCAATTAATTCGCCAAGTGCATAAATATGGCCGATAAAAAGTTTCACCAACCGAGCTGTTGACTCAATTGATTTCTTATGAAAATATGGAAAAAACAACGGAACTTATCTCGCGAGTAGGGGAGACCGGGGCTGGTTGGCCAACTTTTTAAACGATCGCTTGTAAAAAAGAAACTAAAGACGATTTCAAAAACCAAATGGTTCTTTCGAATAGAAGCAACCTTCCTCTATCTCAGATGAAAATTCGAATTTTTAAATTTAAAACGAAATGAGCATTGAATCGCTTTTTTGACGAACCATTTTTGTTTCAACCGACCCCACGCTCGGGGCAACTTGACACAAGCATTGGGGCAAGTTGACTATGCGGTACCATTTTTACCTGATAATCAACTACGTATTAGTGAAATTAATAAAAACGGATAATTATCAATATTATTTATTTGATGATTCGATCAATGAATACAAAATATTTGATCCTCGTCCTCGTAATCAACATCAGAACTGCACTTTTTACACTCACAGAATATTATATTTTTACTGGCACACCTTAATTGGGTCCATTTAGAGCACACATGTACGTCGACACACAGTCAACTCCATACCACTGTTGGCCTACTTGCCCCACACTGCTTTTTTTAACCACAAAACGTTCTGCCAGAAAATTATAGCGATAATTGAGAATACTATGCATAATTATAGTTCAATATATGAACATTCGTGTAGAGGATTTATTGTAATAATTGTGGAAAAAAATCGAAGCAGCAGGAGATAGATGAGATTGACATAAAAGCTTGGTTTTGTACCTGGATTTATAAAAATTCTTCACCGTTCACTGTTTAACGTATCGCTCTGACGCGTTGGGACGCACGCACGAATGAGAAACAGGTTAGAATGAAAAATTATATCAACCGGGCGTATGTTTACATTCCATAGTTTGGATGATGTCGTTTAATGACGCTGAAGTTTCCAACGTTGGAGTCCAACGAAATGATCTAAAAAAAACTCTCAAATAATTCCAGTAAATCTCGAACCTTGTTCCCTGCCGAATTTCCAATTCGTTATTTTTCAAGCCACATCAATTATTCGTGAAATAAAAAAATAATGAATTATAAGTATTTTTTTCGTTCATTTCGTTCAACTCCAGCGTTGCAAACTTTTCAGCGTCGTTATCGTTTATCAGTGAACTTGCCCCCCCGTTGGCCAACTAGCCCCAGCCTCCCCCATAGTCGTCGCGACGGCTATATTTGCCGCTTCTTTTCGTAACGACATGAATGATGAACGGAAATACATCGATGATGCGCAACGGATGATTACGACGGTTGTTTTGTTGTTATTAGGAGCATTGAATCGGTCCTCACCGGGCCGTAACTTCCGGCGCGCAATCAAAGGGTATTTGAACGTGAGACGCGCACGGAGACGCGGGCATATGTGAAGGAGTTGAAAAAGGTAAGGTGTGCTTCGCAGCGCCCGATTAATCTGCGTAGGCAAAATCATAGACGCACGCGTATACCCACATTCGTGTAGGGATCTATGCGTGGGAGAATGTTGACCGCGCGGATCATTGGAATTCATGTAACGGTTTTTTGGTCGATCGTCGACGGCGCTGGGCGACGATGAGGGATTATCGAGAACGCATATCTGTGAATGAATTTAACGAGATATTAATTTTTGACGCGTCTTTCTCGCGACGATTCAGACTCGTATCTGTGCGTCGATATCCCCGCGTGCGGGGAGCCTCGCACGTGAACACTCTTCGCAGGCTCATTCGGCGGGGGCTTGTACGTCTATAGTCAATTAAAATTTATAAGGATTCTCGTCTGAACTCTCGTTGAACTCTCGCGAGTATCTCGCATGTGCAGTAACTTTTGGTTTTTTTAGCTTCTCCTCTCTTTCAATTCATAGCTCCTCCGATACATAGACGCGCGTATGTTTGTATCTCCGCGCGCACCGGAATATCCATACAGCAGCGATACAACACGGCGTTATTACTATCTGGAGGAACGGGGAGGAATCGTTATTGGAATTCTGATGATCGTTGCGCGAAAGCCGTGCGAGCGAGAAAAACTTACAAGACTCGTTGCTGGAGGTCGAGAGTTGTATATGGGAGGAGAAATGCAGCAAAAACCACCGATATGTACGTACAACACAAACGATCGACTAAGAAGGCATATATTATTGTAGGGAGAGTGTGAAAAGTGGACGACATGCGGGGAACACACCGAGATCTCGAAAGGTCGCGAACGTCCAACGGAGGCTGCAATATATCAGGCTCCGTTAAATCCCTGCCTCGATCCTTCTTTTTATTATCCGCACACCTCCGACCTTTTTTCTCGCCTGGTTGCATGATGTAGACGTCACAAAAGTGCCAGTCGTGCGATAGCATTGATAGAATGTTGGGGGAGAGAAAATATTTTGTCGATCGGTACGCAAACGTTCGGTGCTGCGCACGGGCCTCGGTTTCGTCGATCTTTGTAGCCAACATTTTTTTCTTTATTGTGGGATTTGCGGTTGAGAGGGGAAACGGTAATTTATCGGTGAGGATCAGTGAAGGGAGGGGGGAAAAAGATAGAAAATCGATGTGCTAATCGCGAGCATCAATTCGCCGGTTTAATCGATCACTTATGGGAAGCTGTCAATGGTTTATTAATCTTTCGAGGACTGATTTTTCTATGCTCGAAATTCCTGATCAATTGTTCGGATCAACGATCGTTACGAGTTATTGAAATTTCAGTTTTTTCGTTACGGCGGGTATTCGATAACGACAAACGGGAATCGGTGTCGCAATCCGAAATATTTCAATGACGATTGCATTCGCTTCGGAGATTTACGAAGTGAAAGCCCGCGCGATCACTCCTCGATAAAATAACTGACCAATCTAATATCCCCGATTCTTATCGCTCGGTCAATTCGACTCTCGATTTCTGTGCGTATACTCTGCACTCGCAATCGAAACTTTGTAGTCGATGCGGTATGCCCTTGAACGTCGAAGGACGAAAATCTCAACGAGTTCTTATTCAAATGTTTTGAGAATACTTGACAAAACTACGTCGGGGAAGCGACAAGGAAAGTTGAAAAACTACAACTTTTGCCGGAGGAATTCAAAGGCTTTTATTCGACTTGAGATTTTTCGGAGCGCGCGCGTGTGCCTAATAACCAATCGCCGCATCTCAACGTTATCCACGGAATTGATGACTCACTCAGCTCCTTTTGTCCCGGAACTTAAATTCGTACTTGAGATACGATATGCGGCGAATTCGCAAATTAATCGAATTTCGGAGCGAGTCCTGATTAGCACGCACGTATCGACAGCGGCACGTATTTGGGCAGGAGGAAAAAAAGTTTATTTCTAACTGCGGCGGCTCGTGCCATCGATTACACGGAATTCCATTCGCAGCGAGAAGACGGTCGAAGCGTTTGATGTCGTGTCAGTTAATTACCATTCGGCGAGAGGCTCGAAAAGTATTTTGTTCTTTCTCGGATTCAGGCACATAATCGATTCGAATGAACGAGGCGGAGGACCAATCGCCACAAATTAAAGGCGGGAGATGATGTAAACGGCAAGCTCGGACTTGGATCATCGATTGCCAGAAGGAGAGATCGTCGGTCGTCCAGGAAGCGCTGGGATCCCTCGATTCCGAATGAAACGGTCCATGGCCGAAGATTTACATATTACACGAGGAAGATAATGAGCCGGGGAAGGATGCTGCGATGCTAAAAGACGCTGTTGAACGTCGTCTCGTCTGTTTCGTGTGCGTGGACACAAAAAGGGAAAAGTGAGAAAGCAGGGAGAGAGGGAGGGAGCGAGAGGAGAGGCGATGAGGGAAGCCTGGCACATTTGAAGTCTTCCTCGCTAAAGTTGTCTCTGAGCCAGCAGGGACTTTACGTACGGAGAAAGAAAGATGGAAAGTAAGAAAAAAAGGAAAAAGAGAAAGAAAGAGAGAGAGAGAGAGAGAGAGAGAAAGAGAGAGAGAGAGAGAGAGAGAGAGAGAGAGAGAGAGAGAGAGAGAGAGAGAGAGAGAGATCACAGAGAGCAGAGCCCAAGAGCTCGGAGCCTCTCGGAGCTCACATCACATTCTAGGCTATTCCGCATTCTGTTCTCCCACTCTTCATACTAATGGTCGTCGGGAGGTACACTCTCGCATCTAGTGCCGCGCGTGAACACACGAGCTCTTTTCCGAGCGTCTTACACGCCCGAGAGTTTTCGTTCGTGACGTTTCGCCTGAGAATATCGCACTGACTGTGCTGCTCCGAAGATTAATTGCACATTTTTTCCTCCCGGAAGCCCCCGAAAACCTTCGGAGAAACTCCAAGATAATTTACGTCGAGTGATACTCAAATCGGCCCAAATTTCCTCGGCGCATTATCAAGCAAATAAACTTTTTGAGTTTATTACAGAATGAATTATCATCGAAACCGTTCCGTCTCTCGATGTAGGCTAATCCGACCGTTAGATCGATATCTTAAGAGACAAATAAAACTCAAGGGATCCGGAAAACAACGTGATCAATGGCGAATACCCTCGTGCAACTGGTACAACAAAGAACGATCGTTAAAACGGCGATCACGAGATATCATGCATTTCATAGCAAAAGAGAAGGAGCCAGATGGAAACACAGGCACGAGAGATTGATCGGTTGTTCAATGCGGTGCAGAAATTCACATGTCTCCATTGATCATATTATATGCAGACGTGAACACTTTTCAAAGTATTATCAATAAATTCAAGGAAGAAAAATATAACTATTTGTTCCAACAAGAATTTCGTTTAACGCTTAGTTAATGCATCCGAAAACTAGGAATACATACAAAAAAGTTTCTCGTACCAACAATTGAAATTAAAAAAATCAACTATTTGATAGGGCAGGGATTTAGTTGGTTGGTTAACCGGTTGACTGGTATTGGATCATATATGTACAAAAAAAAGTCGGGCCCATTCTGGTTTTGTATCATATGTGTACATATTGAAATAACTTTTTCAATTTTCAACCGATTTGGACAAAAATTGATATACAATGGTTTTTTGGGTCGCTGAGTCGATTTTTCAACTTAATTTTCACCTCACTGCTATATGACATGAAAATTTTTAGTTTTTTAGCACACTGGACTCTTTCATCGAAATAAAACAAAATTCGCTACCCCCAAAAATGTGAAAAATAAGGGTTCAGGGTGAAATTTGTTCATTTTTCACTGCGAAAATTTCACGCTTTATCACATAAAAATGGAATCAACAACCTCGAAAACCCTCAGAAATAAATTATTGTGATTTTCGGTAACATATTGGCTCGTACCAGTTTTGGCACAAAAACTGGAAAAAAGTTCACCAGTCAACCGGTTAAGAAATAAGCAAATCCGTTCAACTAAATTGAAGATAAAATCTACTGAACTTTCTTTCGAGACAGACGTTTCTACGGACTCGGTTCGTCATCGATGAGATTCAGTTAATTAAGGTAACTCCTGTACTGCATGCTAGTCAAATGAGTGCTAAATTTTCAAAACGCTTTTAGACCAAGTTCAACGTACCGATTAAACTTATTGTTAGTAGATATGTATTCAAGGAATTTTATCAACGTGAAAAAATATTTAAAATGATACAACTGATAGATGCAAATTTCCATGATGACACATTTTCACAGGTATTTTTCAAAGAATCATCTGTATTTTTTAACCGATTTTATTGCACCAAGTCTCATTTTGTTCCTCAACCGATCCTCTACGAATTCACCAAGTAGATTTTCCTTTAAACTCATTCCTTCAGAAATTATGAATTAAAAAGTTTTTTCACTTAATGAAAAATTAGCTGCAACAGTGAAACGATCGAGTTAAAAAAAAACAACTACACGGTGGATTCATAGAGAACCGGTTGACGAACAAAATGATACTTGTTGCAATAAAATCGATGAAACAATGCAGATAATTGTTTGAAAAATACCAGTGAGCATGTGTCAGCGTGGAAATTTGCATTTATCAGTTAATGGTTTTGCAAAACTAGCGTTTTTAATATTTTTACATGTTAATAAGATATGCTGTAATGCAAATCCACTAACAATATACATTTAATCGGTACGTTAAACTTGGTCTAAAAGCGTTTTGAAAATTTAGCACTCATTTGACTAGCATGCAGTACAGGAGTTACCTTAAGCTACATGAAAAAGGAATCCGACTATCAAAATTATTTGTTATTTTCCAAAGTAATAATTCAACGAATTTTGAGTTATATCGAATTGATCCATATGATTCGATTTACAAAATATTTATCATTCTCAACAAAACCGTTTAGATACTTCAGTACTTGATATTCAAATCAATGTATCATAAAAGTGTTCGTGAATTAAGTAGAATTAAACAAATGTTTCGAGTTCTTCGAACAGAAGATTTGGCTTCACTCGTATAGTTAATTCACATGAAAAAAAATTTAATGATTCGGATTATTTATCGCAAGCGGATGTTAGTTTGATCAAGCAACAAAAATATCATCCGAAGACATTTAGTTGTCGCAACGATTTTTTTTTCTCAGTGTATTATACAAAAAGTTTCAGAAGTCGCGTCGTTGAAGTTGCTTCGAATATTGATAAAGGACAACAAATCTGGAGCTCAGGCAAGAAGCAGTGGTTGAACGGTGAAAAGGGCGCTTTCCTAATTTACGAATTTTTACTATTCTCGAAAAGTCAACGGTTTGTTCATGAATCGCTAAATTTGGGCGTCATTGTCGTTGGTAAGATCCAAAATAATGAATTTTATAGCTATAAGATCTCCCGACAAAGAAACAGCGCCAAATGTAAAAAGGCGCGAGCCGTTGCCTCCGCCGCAGACATATTCGGAAGGTCCATGCAACCGGCACGAAAAAGGGTGAGAAAGAAAAGTCCAACGAAGTGGCATGGAGAAATGATCCTGTCACAACAACAAAAGATTTTTTGCTAATGGCATTTCAGTAAAAGTAGCAAAATTATAATTTCTTGTAGCAAAATTTTCATTATCGCAGCATAAGGATATTTGTTACGGAAACGAAAATGCGAAAGATTTGTTGGAGTAGCAGATTTTGGCTCAGCATGACGCTGAAGTTTCCAACGTTGGAGTCCAACGAAATGATCTAAAAAAACTCTCAAATAGTTCCAGTAAATCTCCAATTTTCTTCCCTGCCGAATTTCCAATTCATCATTTTTCAAGCCACATCAATAATTCGTGAAATAAAAAAATAATGAATTATAAATCTTTTTTTCGTTCATTTCGTTCAACTCCAACGTTGCAAACTTCAGCGTCGTCTCAGCGAGCATTTTTACGGATGGCCTGTTAACAAACTTAGCATTTAAGGGTTTATTCTTTTTCCTTCGATTGTGCGTGTGTATTTCGAGAAAAATTTCACACACATCATCACATACATTTACCGCGTTGTGTTGTGATTCGCCAGGACTGTATGTAAAGTTTCTGTGTACAATATTTTTACATTTTTTTGGTGTATTTTAGAAAAAATCATATGTATTCTCATGTGTGATGTTTTTTGTTTACAAATATTTATTTGTGATTCCTGTATAAATAAAAATAAATAAAAAATAACATTTCTGATAATAAAAATTTTGTTTCTCTTTCAATTTCCGTCATTGGATCATTTTTATGAGTTGATGAAATTATTTGTTTATTTTTTTTGTTATATGCAAACACAAACACAAGCAGGCAGAATAAAGGTCGATATTCCAGAAAGTAGTTAATTTTAATTGACGAAATTATCTACTTGTGTGCCAATATTTCTGAAAAATGGTTAATTGTCGAACGTAAAAGAGAAATTAATTTTTTTTGTTTTATTTCTATAAGGAAAAAGCCATTTTATCCACAAATATTAATTACTTGAGGAATATTGCATCAAGAATCTCAGAGCGAAAACAATATCTTTAACCAGCAAAAAGATTTGCTCGGCCAGCAAAAATTTTCGGCTAGTCCAACAAATGCGTATGCTGCGAGAGCAAAAGTTTCTGATCATGTGACACATGACTCTTGACACAGAACTTCTGTCACCAAACTTTTGTCGCTTTATTTATTGCTGCAAATAAATTTGTCGTCACAATATTAAAAAATAAAATTTGTGGCAGCAGCGTGTAAAACTTCATCGAGATTGACCAGAAATTTGGGAATTCTTGTCTCCGCACGGCTTCTGAAAACACGCTTCAGTGTAAATCGATAAATCTGAAGCTTCGTATAGCCAGCAGCTCCAGCACGACGAAGCTCTTCACATTTCCGGGCTAAAGTCTGCCCAAAATACTTCGAATTTCGTTCCAAAGATTTGCTACCATGTTCTCGAGTGATTCTACTAAAATTTCATAAAAAAACACAAAAAGAAAAAACAATTTCATATTTTTTAGAGTTCCAAAAAGCTTCGTTGAGCATTTCAAGAGCGTGGCATCGCAAAAAGGAAAAAGGCTGAAGATTTGAATCGTCAACTTTCGGCAAGCAAAGGCTTCCATCAGTGAGAAATGTCACTTTTCGAACACACTGTGCATGGAGCCACGTATACACTCCCGCAAATGTCGCTCGTCTTACGCGCAAGTTTCTCGTTACTATTAATCGCAACAAAATTGATTGCATATTCACCAGCAAATGAATAAACGCGTACGCAGTAGCGTGGGAGGTTTGCCTTGCACCATAGACGCGAGTTAAGTGCACAACGAGATCTCCGCGCGGTCTCGCTTATTTTATAATCACTGTATCTACTGATCCGGAGCGCGCGTGTATGATAATGGATCGCTCGTGGCAGTTTCTCAAGTTTGAGAAAATCGAGAGATTGCGAGGTCTCGGAGGCGCTCGGCGACTCGGACGAGGCTTTCGTCCCTCATTCGCGTAACCGGCAGCGCATTGATAATAAAAAACGTACCGAGAGCACAGTCTGAGAAGGGCCGGGCAACTTTTAACCAGCCGAGGACTCGAGAAAGGAGAAAAATCGAGCCCGATCGATTGCTTCCTCCGCTAATTTGTACGAGCGTCCATTTCCGAATAACTCGTGAGAATAAAAATTCATTCCAATGATCTTTTCTCGCTCGACGATCACCAACAAATTCAGTTAATCTTTCCAATGCGATTCCCGTGTACAAAGCATGCTCGTGCAGAATGCATCCTGCTCTCAGAAACGATTGTCCTTGCCGGAGAGCAAAGAGCACATGCCAGCAATCCGTAAACGTATAAAACACGAGTTGTATCGCGATATATATTTGAAGGATAGTTATAGACTCGATATATATTGTCTATGGAAGAGTTTAGATTGTGCTTAACACACTGCATCGTGCCCTGCATATGCATATTGTGGAAGAAAAATATAGGTAAAAGGTGAGACTGTGTGGCGCAAAGGACGCGGAGCTCGATGTGCGGCACATACATTCGCGAACAGCGCCAAGAGACCTGATCTCGATTTACATTTGCCGCGCGGTAATGGCATCGACGACTGCGACTTGATTTATAAACTCTCCGCTCGTAGAAAAATATTCCAGGCTCTCCGTCTCGTGCAAGCCTCGATTCTGACACACAAGCATGTGCCTCGCTAGCTGGTGCGAAAAACGACGAATCGCTCTTCCCTCAGTTTCGTTTAATGGAGTACGAGCGAGCGCAATCCTCCTTGAATATTTTTTGCGCATGTGTGCTCAGGATTTATTTTGTCTTTGAGGCGAGGAGAGCCCGAGAGAAAAGTGCATCGAGCCTGCACTCCATGTGACACGGATGACCCCGTTACTTGTTATTTTCACCTATCATCGAGCTCTAATCGACTTCTCCTCTATGAAACAACAGAACAAAGAGCCTCCTCGGGATTGCGACTCGATTTCGTACATCCTGCACATTCTTATTGAAGCGCGGAGAATATGCAGCGCGCTGGAAGAAGGATCGCTCTGAGATTCGCTTTTTCTTCAGGCCGTTCGCTCAATGTCATTGATTTTAGTACAGAAAGACGTTGAAAGTGACACGCTTCTTCATTTCGCGATGATTTTGAGGCGACGTCGACGATTCGTGGTTGGTGGGTCCATTTACCCTTGCGATTCTATCGTTGCTCTCGAGATTTTTTCTTATCTCTGTTGAATCATCCCGACTATTTTGAGATATTGAGGCTGCGCTTATTTGCTGGCGAAACATCGTCGCTTTGGCCACGACAGCTTTGTTTTGGAGAAAAAAAACCGTCGAGTTTATGTAATGCCGAAGAAAACTCGTGCTCGTTTGGGTTTTTTGACGATTATTCAGACTGTTAGAGTTTCGAGACTCGATTACGTCATCCCCGGGACTCGAGCTATGTGCATTTGTCCGTTTACCGTGACAAAAAACGAAGTGAAAAATACAAAAAAACGAAAACACAGTGTCTTTAGAATACGACGGTGACGAGTACGGGACATTTTTTAGCCGCTCGCTCCGATAAGATCCGCCGGAACTCGAGGATAATCTGTACAAATATGAAAAGAGAGAGAGAGAGAGAGAGAGAGATTAAATGAAAAACAGGAGAGCGAGCGAGAAAGAGAGAGCAGAGAGAAACGCGTGTAATAACGGAGCTCAAACATTACAATCTCAATGTGACATTGAGCGGTATCGACTGCGCGTAAGAAAATCATTTTTTACGTACCTAAACGTTTCTCGATGTTTCTCATCGTTTCGCATCGTCGATTAATCATTTACTTTTATTTATACAACCAATTTATATTTTTCATAAACCCTTATGCAGTCATTTCTATCTCCTTTCGATAAAAAAGCTCTCTTTCATTTGATAAGTCGTGATTGATGCAAAAAGAAACCCGTCAACGCACTCGTTCTTGTGAATAAAAATTCAACTTCCGTTGCATCGAAATCACATTTTTTTCTTCGATCGAGAACCCTAAAAAATTCAATTCCGTTGATCATTTTTCCCGTCGATGTGGATTCAGTAGGAATAATTTCACGACGACAATAGAGAACGCGATCAAGAATGTTAAATGGTGGATCCTTGGAGGGCGAGTGTGCCGGGACATTTAGACCGAAGAGATGAGATTAACAGTTTGCATAGCTGAGATGAGCCGATGCGAGGACTTTGAATAAACACGTGCAGAGCGAATGGACGAGGTCGAATATGACACAATGCGGGCTTATTCGCTAACAATGTAAGTGGCTCCTCAATATAATCGATCGGCGGTCCTGAAACCCACGCGGTTCTTCGCTCGGGGTTTCTCCTCCTTCTGTCGCGACTCCCGGACGAAGGTACGAAGTATCGAGAAGAGAGAGAGCGTCAACGAGAGACGCTCGCGATCGTTATTACTCCACGTGGAAAAATCGACATTTTCCGGATTTTTAGTTTCGATTAAGTCTTCGAGCCCTGAAGAACTGCGACGAAAACGCGGTGGAATGATTTTGAGAAAAATTTTAGCGAAAGGAATCGTCGCGATGTATATTCTTATCGCGCGGTCGCGACGTCGCGAAACCCCATCGATCACCGCTCTTCCCAGCAATCGGTGCGAAGGTCAGACAAATAATATACAGATATGCTCGCGCACATGGACAAAAATACATGAAATCGCGAGTCTGTGAAAAGAGAAGAAAAAAAAGGTTTCGAGGAATGTTTCCCTGTCTATGAGTTCGATCGGCAAACACCGGGCGAGCAGACGTCGGCCGAGGCTTCTCTCTCTCTCTCATGCTTCTTTCGTCTCTTATTTTTCGACTCTATTTGCACTTCAGGTGCAGTTCTCACACTTCGATAAAGTCGGGCTCTCTCGCGAGCGCGGGCGTCTCTTTCTATACAAACTTTCTTACCTGTTAATTAGTCAAAATCCACAGATTTCGAGTCGTAGAATTCCGGCAAGAACGCGCGGGCACGAGAACACCGGAACCGAGCCAAACGCTCCCTCGGGTTCCTTCGGCTCGTCGACTTTTCGAGCTCGTTAGAGTGAATGTGGATCGAACAATGCGGGACGAAGCGTTCGATCGATAATTCGATCAAATGTCAGAACGTTCCTCGTCAAAAAGTTCAACGGAAAGTGTAACAGAATTCAATATGTGATTGCACGCCGCTGCGTCGACCGCCTGGAGAACAATGCTCCGATCATAATTTCGTCAATTACTAAATCGCGGTGAAAAATAACGAGAGGTCGATACAATAACTATTGTGCTTGGGTGGAGGTGCGATTATGCATGAAAAGTCACAGTTTCCACGTTAACGGATGCGAGGAAGAGAGAATCGCGGAGAAGGAGAAAGAGAGGGAAGTCAGAATGGCTTTTGTAATGTAATATTGAAGATTTCCGGTAAAGCAGGGAGTCGGCGAGGAGGTGAACTCGACCGGTGAGAGTCGTACAGCTCGAGCTTGTGCATGCGCAGATTGAAAAAATCTTCAGCTACGTACATCAGCGGTTTGTATAAATGCTACACATCTCCGGGTCTGCGCATATATTCGTATATATTAATCGACGTGAATGTATAGCACGATGGGAATGCAGGGGTCACGGGAATCGCTGCAGCACAGCAACGCATTTATCGAATAGGAAAAGTGCAGTTTTCTTGCTGTTTATATCAGCCCCGATGCATGATTATGCCCACACGTATACACGCGCGTCCGGAGATTGCTCTTTATGCACTAAGTGAGAATTTCCATTCCTCCTCAAACGAATTCCTCGCATTTCGATATCGCGAACTGCGCCATATTCCTTCCCCCTTAAAATTCTCACGAGACTCGGACGCGACTCTAACGTTTCTTTTCATCGCTGCCGAAACGCGAACGGGGACTCGGGAGCCAGGGCAAAGGATTCTTTGCTCTCGTTATTTCCTTTTCCTCGCGAAGCGAGCGCGGCGTTGCTGAACGGCGGCGCGATTGTAAAGTGAACCCCGGAGCGGCCCGGGTGGATTTTCGAATGAGCGGAAAGCTCATGAAATCGATTCATAAGGTAAGTGACTGTACGCGGATCGCGCTCGTGAACGAATGCCACGAGGACCGCAGCTTTTTTAGCGATTTTCGAAGCGATTTTTCGTACCCAACGAAAATTTTCTTTGCCCATAGAAATCCATGATTCCGAACAATATTTTTACAACTCTCCTGCGTACGTTTTGACACGTGTACACGTAATAATGCTTCGATGTTAATGCGAGCGTATATTTATATACGCAAGTTGCATGTTGGTATAACGAACATGCGCTCAGTCACGTTAGAAAGTCGCAGGCGGTGGCAGGATCGCGCTCCTCGATCCACAGCGTGTGCACTCCGCGGCAACGGCAACAGCAGCGGCAGCCGCAACAGCAGCGAGAAGAAGGAATTGCTCCACTCTCGAAGAGAGGCTCCAGCAGCCTCCGAGAGCTCGGCAGCAGCAACGGCAACACAACTTCGCCGCTCATGATCTCCGCGAGACGAGCGCGCGCGCGCGCTCTCTCTCTCTCTCTCTCTCGGTACGGAGAGAGAAATACACACGAGAGCGCGGTTGCACGCCTCTGCTTGTGAGCTCTCTCAGGTACGGCGCGCAGATACCAATCTTGTTTCTTGACCTATATCCGCGTTTGCATCCTTGCGCAACCGCTTCGAAAGGCGTCTTCGAAAAACTTTTTCCCGTCCGTTCTCGCGGATGAAAAAACGAATGTTAAAACGGTACATAAACACTGTTTGCTTTTCAGTGTTTCGTGAAATTGGGCGAGATTGGAAGAGAATTTTGGGAATGCTCGGTCGCCTGAGCCGGGGAAAACGAAGTTCGATTCGTCGGGTTTCTAATGGCGCGCAGGAGGCGTGAGAGATGCGCGATGGAAAATGGACGGCCGATAGAAACCGCGAGATTATTCGCGTCGGAGATAAGGCCCGAGGGGCAAGTGACGTAACGTTTAATTAAGGGGCGAGTGTCAATGAAATCTCGTGCTGCGGGACCGCCGGTCGAGCGGGCGTGTCCGATTAATTGGAAACCCGAAGTTCGACGCGTTCGATTTTCCCTCAATGACGCAGTGGACCATCATTCAACGAATCGTAGCCGAGGAGATCCTCGCGTAACCGCGTTCCCCCGTCGTCCGATGAAGATTGTCCGAAAAGACGCGAGGACGACGCCGAAAGCTCTCAAAGGTTGAGAGATCCTCGCGGAAACGGTGCCAGGAAGCTCGCCAATTCGCGAGCCGAATCTAAAGAGACCCCTTAACATTCCG
This sequence comes from Venturia canescens, assembly GCF_019457755.1. NCBI lineage: Eukaryota > Metazoa > Arthropoda > Insecta > Hymenoptera > Ichneumonidae > Venturia > Venturia canescens. The sequence continues at coordinate 8,771,888 of NC_057430.1, forward strand.
CGAGTCGTTGCGCCCGCGTTGACACACACGAGGGCTCCTGACAACGAGAGGGGCGCGAGTCACTTTCCGGGGCACCGGAAAAGTATCGAGAAAGACGAGCGCGAACGCGCCTATGTGTGTGCCAAGTTGGTCCGCGCTCCCGCACCGTTTCATTGGGCGGAGGCTGTACAACGTGCGCTTCTCTTGCCTCGGTACACACTACGGCTATCTCCGTGCTCTCCGGGCGAGACACGAGCGGCGCTTTCCTTCCGAGAGTACCGTTACGTACATAAGTGCCTCATGCCCCTCGCGAGAGCAGCCGTTGCCTCGACTTTCCTCCCCCTCCGCCCAGCTACACTTTTGCCCCCTTTTTCTCTCGCGTTCCCCCGGCCTCCCCGCGACTTTCCATCACGATGGACCAAGCAGAGGTCCGAGGGGCCCTGACCACGGGGCCTGCAGGCTCTGGGACGAACCTTGAGAGCACGCGTGCCCCGCTCGAGCGTGCCCGACACACGCTGCAACAACGAAACACCTCGCCCCGCGGGTACGAGAGACTCTCCGCAAGTGCTGCCAACTTCTCATTAACCTTATACGAAAAATAAACCAACGCCCCATCACCGGCACGGCACAGCTTCTCCTTCCTTCTGCGCCCTTTCAACGCGCGCTACTCCGCGCCTCCACGCTCCGAGAAAAGGGCACCTAATCTCCATCTTTCTGTACCTTCACTCTCGTTCCAATTATCACACCAGCGCCCTCTACTTTCACCGTTATGTACTCGTAACAGCTGTGATACTCAGCTTTCCCGCCAAAACTCTCGAGATTTCTCAGCTCAATTGTAAATCAGTCGCTTCAGTTTTGACCATCGCTCATTTTGTTTCGCGCTCTTCAGAATTCCTCTCTTTCAATCTAAAGAGTGAGGCTGAGTTGAATGTGTCGATTAACCAAATTGTAGAACGGCCGATGTTACGAAATTTTTTATGTTTTTATATCGGATTGGAGAACAGTAAGTACTAATTCGAAATTCTTATTTTCAATCGACTATTTAGCAGAACGCATTTAACCGAAACTCCTTCGAATTCGTATTTACTCGAAAATATTTATTTTTGTAGTTTTCATTTCGAATGCAATTTTAACAGACCATACGAATGCCAAAAGTTCTTATTCTTGAATTAAATATGGAGAGTAGTTGTTTTGTAGATAGACTTTTATAGACTTTTTAGATATAATTTGGATGTTGAATTTTAGATAGACTTTATGTAGATATAATTTTGAGCTCCGCTGCATTTCTTATTGCTGACTACAGTAATTTATGAATGGAAAGAGTGATGGTGAAATTTTCGAAAAAACGATATTTTAGTTCTATTTTCGACGTAAGCGCGCGTGCTTCGAACATTGAAGTTTCTATTTTATTTATTTTCGACATTCAAGGCTCCAGTCGAATGGATCAGTCTCCATATTATGACTCCAAGTTCGCTAAACTCGAGATTTTAGCAGTTCGAAATTTGAGTAATTCCAACATTTTATCCCCGCCCAAAAGTGATTTGAACCGACTTTTTTCTTCTCCATTTCATTACCTTTTCTTCCATCCGTAAATTGAATTTTTCCGTTTTATTTCCAATTTTACGAATCGCATTCGCAGTCCTTTTTTAATAATTCGTTTTTTTTTCTTCGTATTTTTCTAATAAATGGAAAAGCCTCGAGATGCGATCGAAGCTCGCTCCATCAATTGACGCGAATCGCTCAATTGCTCTCTCAATTCGTTCTAACAACGGATTCGAACGACCCATTCGTCGTCGCGGATTCGGAACTATCTTTTGATTTCTCTTCCTCAATTGATAAAAGCTCTAATGAGATGTTTATTTAGAAAATATAACGTCTGTCGATGGAAACGTTTTGATTTTCTCGACACGTGTATCAGATCGTTTCGTTATTTGCTCGTTTTTTCATGAATGCTGCAGCAACAAGACACACTGCCTTATATCGTGCGACTGTATACATACATATTGATACATAAATATGTATGCGTGCGTGTATACCGGTCGATCGGATTGTACATAAGAGTGGAAACGCTCTGCTCGCGCGGTGTACGAACACTCCAAGAGCGTGGGTATAAATATCTCGATTCCTGTGTCTTGTAAGCATTTTATACGATTCCTCGTGTGATCGGTTCTAATTGATCGATCTCTACGAGCCACGGAACGTGAGAACCGTCACCTGGATCAACCGGCGGTGTGATCGCGCGACCGGCATTATCATATACACAACCACAGCGGATACATCCATCTGTCCAAGTTGCTGTACGAAAAAATTATTAAACATACACGGAGAGACTTTTATACGAATATTTCGGATGAATTTGCTGAAAAAATTTGCTACGTTTTATAGCAGCGCTGTTCTATATCGCCATTCTATTACATTTCACCAAAGGGCATAGTAATTTTGATGCCGAAAGCGCAGGTGTCTCAAATTTTACTTTGTACGACAGGCAAAATTTAGGTCTGCGACATTCTTACATCGAACGATGTATCGACATCCGAATGTCACTCTCGTGTCTTTGGCGAAATGTTAAAAATTGGTGAATTGGACTGGACAGATTGCTTGAAATTTTACTATGTGCCACTGGTTAATTTTCATGTTCATACGGAGCAACGCCTCGCATAATTGGTGGGCGCATGAATTTTGCTATGTTATTGAGCAAAATTCAGTGCGGTAAAAGGGAAAATACGAAACTAAGCGATTTTTCGTATAGCACAGAGAAACGACTGCTGTGTTATCTCCTAAATTTTCATCAAATCATTTCATCATTTACTAACGACGCTGAAGTTTCCAACGTTGGAGTCCAACGAAATGAATGAAAATAAAATGATTTATCCATCAGTTTTTTATTTCACGAATCATAATTGTGTAGATTGAAAAAATACAAAATACAAATTCGACTGGAAATAAATTGGAGAATTACTGGAATTATTGGACAGTTTTTTAGATCATTTCGTTGGACTCCAACGTTGGAAACTTCAGCATCGTTATTTACTATGTTTTTGATAAAAATTCGCTCGGTGTTGATTTTTGATATAGTACAGAGCGTTATTTACTATGAACTGTGGTAATGGTTCCCCAAACTTTTGCATTATTTGACACACTCTAGCGATTATTATTATAATATCGATGTGGTCCGAAGTTAATATAAAAACAGTAATTTGTGCTATAAAAGTCTCTCCGTGTAGAAATATGTAAAATGTTAATCGGTTTTCCATCCTCAATCGGGCCTAATCTTTTCGAATTTCAATCGTTTTGTTGACTAGCCTGCTTCGTTTCGAAGGTGAAAACATTAGAAGATTTCCTCGTTTCTGCTCAAACGATTTCTGGTGTTAGCGAGCACGGAGGCGACTCAATGGAAAAACACACACACACACACACACACACACGCACATGATATCCGAATTTGAAAAAACGGAAAATGTTTTCAGCAACTACGCAGACATCGATCCACGTGCGGATTCAAAGGCACGTTTCTCCAGTTTCTTTCGGCTCTTCCGCGATCGTGAATTACTCGTGGAAGAAATTCCATTTAGTTGCTCGCTCGAACGAATACCGAAGTTCGGTTGAGTCAACAATAAACTTCAGTTGAATCGATCAAATTTCTCTTCTCATCGCAAGCAGAAAGTGATCGCGGACGAAGTCTTGAGGGATCGTTTTTTTTGTAGGCAAAAATGAATTAATGAATACGTATACTGGATAGATTTGCACAATTTGGACGCTAGTTACCGTGTAGTTTAGCAGCAAATTAATTATTGAATATTGACTTTTCTCTGACACTTATTACTCCAACACATGAAAGTCGTACGCACATTAAAAGTTACTGAATTTTTTCATTAGTTGTATCCGAGATTTGGCAAAAAAAATCGATCGTTGTATTTGTGGGTATTCAAGAATGCATAAGTATTTTAGTTTTTGAACCTTACCGTTGAAAATCGGCTGAAATATTTAAAAATATCTGGATGTGAAATCATTTAAATAATACGACCAATGAATTGGACCAATGGATTCAATATATGTTCACGCACGTGACGTCAGTTCGATCTTCAGGTCATATTTCATCGTTCGTTTGCTTCGCTACTTTTTTTTGTCAGTTTTTCCAAAACGACCATTATTATCCCGGTAAACTTTTTTATCGTTCATTTTTTCATTTTCCTCCACTGCAAATTATATTTATTATTATTAATTTATTATAAAAAAAATTCATAATAAAATTGTATAAAAATGTTGGTTCTCTACCGCGATTATATTTCTAAAATAATAAATTGATTATTTTGAAGTATCGTCTTTTGAAATTTTCGAAAAACATCGTTAGTGCAAAAATCGCGCAGCCGTCACTCATCCACCTTATTCAAAATCCCCCAGAAAATCCTCAAGCCGAATCTTCTCAGCGATTCCGCAATCCCGATTGTGGCAAATCGCGCTTAACCATTTTCATAATATACGCACGCGCATAAATATGGATCATGTAAACGCGCGCAAAGAAGTATGTTTTCCGGGTTTACGCGTCGGACAAAGAGAAATTTACAAAGTACGTGATGCTCGTACCTATATTATATATTTATTTATATAGGAAGGGTGGGGAGCTGCGAGCTGGATTCTCTCGTCGAGAATTATATGAGCCTGGGCGCGATATAATATACGAGATCTCGTAATAATATGATGCCCTACGCGAACCTCGGCGCGGTCCTCTGAAGTATATGTATTCTGAGAATTCTAGCAATTCAACGGTGTATCCAAGGAAAATATGCTTGCGGACAGAAGATAGGCGTATTGTTCTCATATATACGCGTGTACACGTATGAATCCACGCACATGAACGAGGTAATGATAATCCGCGGGATCTTAGATGGGAACTCAGATAATAACAATCATCATTTTAACCTACGAATGCTGCGATTTTTCTGAAGAAAGAACGTCACAAGAATATAGTGGGAGGAAGCGCGACTGTAAACACGTGAGCGATGGCACGTCAATTATCGTAATGATGCGACGATTTTAATTGAACGCGATATTTTGCTGTGGACCGGAGTTTTTCTCGATCTAAATCATCGGAGAGTCAGGAAAAAAGTTACTTTGTTGAACGAAATCGCTTTTAGGCGATTTCGAAAACGATTTTTTCGGATTGCGAACCCGTTTTTAGTTGGGTTATTTACTTGATGAACGCGAATATCGTTGATTCACGCAATGGCAAAACTTTCGTTGGTTCGATTAAGCTTTCATCGTGGTCGGAGAAACATCCTTTTGAGCCAACAAATCGAGTGGTCGAATCGACCAGCAATCTTGGTTGAGCCAATTCATTTTGTTTGCACAATTTTTCAATCCAACGAAAGTTTCGCAGAAATGCCAAATTTTTTTCCATCGGGGTAGCCGATCGACGCAAGTTGCTCGTTTTTTCGTTTCTGTATCAATTTTATCTCCTCAATGCATTAATCATTTTTCTCCAGGCGTCAAAGAACAAAATATGCGCAGTTCTGGAACACGGAGAAAACGAGGCCGAAAATTCTAAATGAAAGTACTAAAAATACAGTATCTCGAGGACATTGCAGCATCAATTCGAAGAGCATGCAGTAATAAGAATTGTTTTATCCAGCACCATAGTCAAAAGACCTTTTATTCAAAAAACTCAAGAGCCTTTTTTTCTAAGTATAGTAAAAAATATTTTCAGTCACTGCAAATGTTTATATCGTAAAGTATGCTCGAGCAGCCCTGAAAAAAACTATATATTCACTGTAAATGTCACTCGTATTATTTGGTGTATATTCGTGCATTTATCATAGAATTTACTATGCTGACGGTCAAACTTTCTGATTCTCGATACATTTCCACTTGTCACTAAGTGCTAAGTCTGACATGACGAATAACACTCGAAAACAAAACGAAACATAGTTCTGACGTGCATCACTTTTTGCTAAAAAAAAAAATTCAAAAAATACTACGCTATTTACAATCGGTGCCTAAATACTTGAAAAATTTTTGAAAAATAATATATTTCTCACTGTACAAAACGAATCCGTTTTCTCCGTGTAATTATTTTCAATGAATTTTGAAAAGCCTAATTTCTTCGAGTTCGTAGCTCGAGAGAAGAGCCGAAAAGTATCGAGACGTACAAACGTTTAATTTGCTCCGCGCGAAATTCGATTTCGAAATAAATCGTTGGCGTTGAGGCCAGGTTTGATTCGACGCGAAGAAGCCCATACGTGATGTTCGTTACACGTGTAAATATACGTATGTATATTGGTCTGGGCACACGCACAGAGTGCGTTACCTCGTGCGAGCCCGCGGAGAAAGGAAAGGACGGTAGAGAGAAAGCTCCTGATAATGACGTGTGGGCGCGAAGGTTTCAGCTGCGATGAACGAACGCAGGAGAAGAATAATAATAATAATAAAAATGGAGGAAAAAATAAATGGAAAATAAAAAAGCATTTGATCGGAGATGTGCAGAGTAATCGTCGTTATTTTTTTATGCTGAGTAAAGACACCGCGATAAAATTGACGTAACGAGAGTGTCCAAACTCTCGAGCTCGCGCCTCGGTGATGATGACCGTTTTTTCATAAATTTCATTCTAATGGTGAAATGTCAATGGATCTTTTGAACGGTGCAGCGCTTTGAGACTCGCTCGAACAGTCGCTGACGCCCTTTCGAAAGTGATTTATTTCGTCGTAAAATTCGCGACGTTTTTCCGGAGACTTTTTTTCTACAAATTATTGCGCAATCTACGATCGATCATGAAAACAGAACTGTTCGGTTTTTATTGACACCTCAACTGGCTGATTCGAGAAATGATCTAATGCGGGAAACGTTTAAAACGCCGATTTTTTTATTCGCTTGTTCAATTTTCGGAGAGTTTGCCTTCTTTTATTTTTCTATAATTAACCATAAAGATTCAGTAAATATAAAAATAGAAATGCCTCGCTTTTTATCCGCAGTCATTGAAAAAGTACGGAAGACAGAAGATAATACGATAATTGATCGTAAGCTCTGAATTGCCGTTTAATAACGAACGCCCGTAAATTCCACCATCCGCGTACTCGCTTTTACACCCAAGATTTTTATATCGCTGACATAAATTGTGAAAAAAATAATATCGAGGATGAAACACGCAGGAAAGAGGAGAGGAGAGCTCGATTGGCTGCGGGTGAAGGCAAGATCGTCGAGCACGATTATTCAAAGTTTACTATTAATCAGAAACGTCAAATTATTGGTCGCCACTTCTCGAAAATATCTTTCTGTCCGTTTCTGGTCGCGTGTGAATGTGCCGGAAGCTTCAGAACGCCTGTTTTTTTAAGATCAAACTCTCGACCCATATTTCACATTATAAAAATATCGCATCGATGCCGCGTCGAAACAGTACAAATTCAAACGGGAAATGAAAAGTAAGCCAATCCGAAGGCTACTCGAAACCTTGGGAAGCGAACTCGAGCAAATACGCAGCAGGAATGAGCCTCGAATTCTTCAAGAGGGTCCCCGCGACGCCGAAAGCGTCACATTCGAAACTCTCGTTACATCGAATGAAAATAAAAAACGTTTAAATTTCAAATGAAAAATCGAATTCGAGTCGTGAGTAGCGTCGAATCAATGGAAACCTTCAAGGATGCTCGTTATCGTATCTCATAATCATCGGCTGATCGGCCGGAATCCGGAAACTCAAGTATTGCCTCGAAAATATTCTCTTTCCAACGAATAATCGTATCAAACGATCGAGGCTTAGTTCGATTGAATCGCGATAAAAAACGGGATTAAAAAGAAGAAATAAAGGGGGAAAAAATGAAAAAGAAAAGGTCCGTCAACCCAAATGTGTCCGACTTTCACTCGCGGCGGACTACAAGCGACGAGGACGACGACACGATCTGCGCGAAACCGGTGTGTTAAGTGGTCCCTGGACCTCTCTCAAAACAGCTCTCGATTGTTTCCTCCGGGCTTGAACGAATTAATTTCTCCGCCTCCCTTCGAAAGCCTTTCAATTTTTCAATTTTCTCCCTTCTTCAGCTTTCAATATCGCATTCCGAGTACTCGTGTCCAGCACAAACACACGCCGAGAAGCTTCGTGCGTACGTGATTGTTGGAAGATGAACGACAACTTTTTCTGTTTTCAGTTATTTTTCTTTTTCAATGCGTACAGACGCGCATTCTACGACGACGACATGTTCTCTCCGCTGCGTAGCAATCATGTCAGCGACGCACGCCGCACGTTGGAACGCATGTAAATCCCTTCGTCGCTCACCATATACGCACTCACGTGTATGGATTTCTTCATGGGCAACTCTGGGGCAATATGGGACTCTTGGAAAAACGAAACTTCCGTGTATGAAAACAATATTCTTTGGAGTGTCCTTCCACAAAATTGATTCTCATTAAATATTCAAATTATACAATCAAACTCGGTTTTACTGACACTTTGATGAAACGACTAAAAATTTGCTGCTTTGACAGAACTTTCTTGTCGGAGGCATTCTATAGAATATTTTACTGTTTTTACGAAATCGGGTCATTCGGTGGGGCTCTAAAAACCCAATTTTGTAACTGGAATTTAAAAACTTTTTCTACATTCTCGCTCTCTTGATTTTAGTTCACTTGCTCGCAGTGAGACTCCAAATACTAGTCGTCACTTTTGAACTTTACGTTCGCGCCTTGGATTTCAATTGCATGGAGAACGAGCGGCGAACTAATATTACTCAATTCGATCGCTCGTTCGATCGTCTACTTTTTGAACATTTTATACTTTCCCGTCAATATTAAATATGCGATTTAACTGAAAAACAAAACGCTTTGAGTGATTCGTGAGTTTTTTGCATCGATTTTTACTCCCTATAATTAAAGATATAATCACTTTAAATTAATGTCAGAGTTACTAATTAGAAATGGTAAATAAATTTTTTCAACTTATCTTTTGGCGAATGCAATTACAAGCCATTGATTAATCCATCACTGACTGAACTCGAAATTTCATTCGTCCCTGGCGAAAATACTGTAGTCTTTTATGTCAAAAATCGCATTAGAGAGCGCAAAGAGAAAACACGAAGGGAGAAGGATTTAAAAAAAGTGTTAGTAAAAAAATAGAAGGCTATGACAGGAATGACCCGAGCCAAGAAGAAAGAAAATACCGAAATAAGCAAATGTGAGGTTATTCGGAGTGCTCATTACCAATTTCGTTTAATCTTTAACGTAATATATTTTTATTACTAGTAAGAAAATCGTCTCGAATTTTTTCCCAAACCTTCATTATTGTGTACGTTTTTCATAAGCTTCGTAAAAAGCGTTCATTCGTTATATGGAAAGATAAACGATTTTTTAAATAACTCTGTGTATTTTTCTTCATATTTAAACACGATTATCTCAATATCCAATACAAAGGATCCTTTAAAATTTGATATGCGTGTCATGCAGTCGTCTACCCATTTAAACTCCCTGTAAATTTCAAGATTTTCTTAACAAAATCGTTTCGTGCATAAACTACCTTAATTTTGAAAGAATTATAAACGATATTTTGAACAATTTGTAATTTCACGAGATGAAATGCGACGAATGACTATCCATGGGCTCGGTTGTGGAATGATTTTTCCGTCTTTCATTGAAAATGCATTTTGGATGTTTTACTGAGAACAAAATTTTCGTGAAAACATCAATTACTCTTGCCTATGCACGACTCAATTCATAATTTGCTATAATTACAAAAATTCTGTCAATTCAACGGTCCGTTCGTGTTTATCCATCAAAATATACTTCCAAGAACTTTTATTTTTTTTTATTGTCTTTCAGTTTTCCGTTAAACAATTTTTTCGCCACGACAAATTCGTTTATCAGCCATGATTCACGAGTCTTTTCGAGTCATAACTGGAGGAATGTGTTTGCTTTTGGATTGAAAATTTGTCACATATTTTCCGTCCCATAAAGCAGAGATAAAAAAGTTGTTAAATAATTCCAGAGAATCGGGTAGAATGGGAGTTGGTCGAGAATGAGAAACGGAGAAATCCGCATCAAACGAGAAGTGCGCGTCGAGTTTGTAAAGATTGCCAAGTTCTTCCGTCTGATTCATCGAATGGCAAAGCGCCAGAGATTCGTTCTCGCGACGCGGCTCCAAAATATGAGTGACGAGTCCTTGATCGCTTGCAGCAAAGAAGGCGTTAAAGCTTGATCAAAGATGCGGAAAATCGATCAACGAATCCTTCTTATTGAACTTGTCGCGGCTGTACCGGATCGTTTCGAAGCGACAAAGCGATGAAAACTCGAGTGAAACGAGTCGAAAATTGGCCGGAAATCCGGTTGAGAATACGAAGCCCAGCAGCAAAGTTCTCCGAAGTAAAAAACGCACTCGCGCCGATGGAGCGCGTGCGAAGAGTTTGGTAACAATGTGAAATTCGTACGGTCGTGAAGACCGAACAGAAACTGTCCATCGAAACTAGTATAAAGAGCCACTAACAGGAAATTCCGAAAAAGCAAATCATCGGAGATATTCGTAGAAGGCTGAAAAGCGAATGGAAGAGGCGTCAAAAGTGAGGTAGAAATGTGCGTCCGGACGATGCGAACTTGTCGCGTTCTACAACGTAAAAAATAAACGTGAAAGAAAAAAAATGTCAAAACGAATGTAAAAAAGAAAGAGAATCGTACAGGGAGTCTCGTGTCTCATAGCGCACCATTAAATCGAACCTCATTAGTATGGATGGCGTGACGCTACTTCACAGTTATTACAGGAGAGATACCGATGCTTTACAATCCAAGTCTCGGTGCTAGTACGTAATGCTAATGTGTTATACAGCTGGAGAGAGGAGAAGACTTCCGTGCTGATGTGCCTTTTTATTTTCTCATCTTCTCCTCATTCTTTTTCTTTATTTTTTCTTCCCCCTTTATTTTTACACGCGATAGTACAACCATCTCTTTCGATAGGTGTACAAAGACTTCTTTCACAGTGACATTATGTGTATACGTAATGGCTTTCGGTGTGAATATACAACTGGTGTGGTCCGTCATAGGCAATCGTGGAGACGTCAACCTCGCGCGTGTATCCAACACACACTCGATATTTCATTATTTATCGCGGATCCCCTGACATTTGTTCGTTTGATTTGTTGCTTTGAGGGAGTAAAGATTGTTCGTTGAACCAAATTCATTTCGATGGATGGACAGTTTACTGGGCAAATCATTCATTTTGTGCGAGTTGATAACGCAAATTTCTTACCAATCGACGAACCGGATCGTCGAAATGATTTTGTTCGAACTGTTATTTCTTGCTTGCTAACTCACAAAAGTTTAGTTTTGCTCCAATACGTTTTAATCTCCAATTAACGGATCGAACGAACGAAGAGATTTGTTTCTGCATCGTTCAACTGCCTCGAAACGTTTTTGGCTCGAACAAATACTTCGGTGCTCGCAACAATCTGAATATTTTGAGTGCACAAAATGTTGGGAAATTGGAAAAAAAGAGTGGAATTGTACAGAGAAATGTTCTCGCAAGGGCGAAGGAAAAAAACGATGCAGGCAAATGGGTTGATCGAATGGCCTGTTCACTCGGTTTTTTTTTAAGGGGATACGTTTTCGTACGAATCGTTGGGAGTTGGAGAGGTTCGGTTTACCCTGACGACAAAAGCAGCGAAGAATCAGAAAGTCCGTCACCGGAGGGCTAATCGGCCGTTAAATTAATAGATTTATATGTTTGAAAAATAAAAATATTTCAAAGGCACGAGAAATTTAACGATATGGAAGAGAGACGATGTTGGCAGTCTCGTTAGATCGGAGGACAAGCGAGCGAAGAAGATGTGGTGTCTGTTGGCGTCGTTTTCTTGGCCTCATCGGAATATGGCGTCGTCTCTTCTCTCGCACGATGTTTTTCGAGCGTAAATCGCGAATTTAAATGTTTGTTGATACCCGATTATAGTATTACGTTGGTAGAGGCATGCGAGGGTATTTATGCGTGTGTTATAAAGGTATCCGTGTATGAAACTATCGAGGCGAACCGAGCCGTGAAATGCATATACGATTTCATGGAGCAGAAAGTTGTGTTGCTCGGCTGGTACGGCCCCCGAGTCATCATTTATTCGCAATGACACTTTTTTCACTCGTTCCCGCATTTTTTCTCTCCTTTATTCTCCGCGATGCTGGAAAAAGCATGGAATAAATTGAGCTGCTCGATGCGTTTCTCCGGGCTCGAAACGTCTTCGAGAAAATCTAAACCGCGCCGCGAGGAGAATTTTATTCCTCGCAAGTTCCGAGCCCCTCGTCCAATTAGACAATTTTTGTCTTCCATGCGCGAATTCACTTCCGTGCCCATTCCAATTCCACCACGCATAACTTCGATTCGGAACCCGAGGCCATGAAGAATTGAGTCCTCCCGCAGTCGCGTCGCCACCGACCCTCTAATTATACATGAAATACCTTAATTCCCCTGTTTAATAGTCATCCAAATATCCCCCTATTCCTCCTAATTAATCGAACTGCGAAAACGTATTTGGAGAAGATTCCAGCAAGTAAACGTCACATTAGTTTCAGCCTGCCTTTTTTATTCTTCATCTGCAATTACCAGCAGCAACGATCGACCGCGTCGTCGGATACCTTCGACTAATACATACTGTATCGCGTCGATACGTAAAAGAGCTTTTGCATCGGGCGTATATAGGTCGCAATTACCGTCGTGTAGCTCAGCTCATGGCGAATACATACCTCAATACACGCGCGTCTGTATATGTATATAAAGCGAGTATTGCTAATGTCTTTTTGTACATGCTGTATATGTGTATACATATAAGGGACAAAATACAATAAGGTCGGTGGGTAATTTCCTGTCTGCTGTGCATCAGCAGCCAAACGTTCGTTCGTTCTTACTCTCAAATCTGCCGGGCGCGCGGGCTGCTGGTATATCTGTAAATTTTATTCCTTTTTTGTCTTCTTCTTTTTTTTTTTGCCAGCATTATTTACGAATCGTGCACAACACATGCAGGACGGCTTTGTCCAGGATCTTTTGAGTCTCCTCTCATTCCCACAACGGCTGTAAACGTCGCTCGCTGACTACCAATCTCGTTCGAGTCACCGCACGCGGATAATTAATGGCTCGAATGCTCCGAGCATTTATACAGTGAAACTAATCTCCGCGACCCATTCGTACACCGATCGTTTCGTGGATTCGGGATCATACTTGAGAGCAGAAAGCAGATTCGGAGAGTGAGGAAAGTGAGGGAGCAGGACGGTTGCGTCGGTCAACGGATCGAAAAATAACTCATACCTCGTTTGGTCGAAAAGACCGGAAGGAGACACGGAGGAAATGAAACGCCGGGGAACGCTCACGAGCGAAATGGCGAATCTGTTTACCAACTGAAATGGAAAATTCTAAAACCGATTCGCTTCGCGCGGAAGACAAGAAGCCTGGAAATAAAATCGGAGTATTTATTAACGCATCAACTAAATACAAAGCTCATATCACAGGGCGAACCGATATATCGGTTTTCCGGTCCTTTAGAGGTTGGAGAAACGAATGTTAAAACCACGAAACTTTTGTTAGGGATCATTTTTTATACAGTGAATGTTAGAGTGTGCGGGAAAAATCGATATTTTTTTCCTCTGCATTCTGACAAGACCGTCGAATTAAGGTGAAAAAAAAGATCCTCGAAAGCAGAGCTCACCGAAAAAATATTTCGAACGGCGCATCGCGTTTGAAGATTTTCCATAAGAATAACCCAGGAAACTATTGAGACTTTTGATCATCGTATCTCTCTAGGAAAAAATCACACAAAAACTACGAGAATATGTTTTTATAGAAAATCGATTCCCCGACAAAAAAAGTCCTTATGAACAATTAGCTCGGAGCAACCGTTTCGGTGCTATCACCGTTTGAAGTTCAATCGATAAAAAAAATTTTTCATAAGTCTGTAAAAATCAAATTTTTCGTTTCACGAACAAACTTCTTGGTAGTTTTTCATAAAAAATTCCTTCCTCTTACCATACGTAGTAGTTTGCTCTACATAACTGAACTTTTATTCTTCAGAGCATGAAGTTTCTTATTTATACGCTTTATTTTTTGTTCGAATGGTACATCATTTTGGTAATTGAGTTGAAGGTTTTCTTATCACAACACAGTCTACTTATTTTCGCGAAGCAACAAAAAATGACGTTGGACTAACCGAAATATCGTTACACAACCCTTAATTTTGTTAATGCAAATCGTTATCTATTTGGATTGTTACCTAAATATATTTTGCGAAATTCAACAAATATAATTTTTTGTTCGCATGGGACTAAATATTTTAGTTAAATTGAACATTTTTCAAGTGTTTCAACCAAATTTTTTTCTCAGTGCGCGCGGGAGAAATTTCACCGCAAAAATTCGACGATGGATCCAGGAAAACTTTGACGATAAACCGACGAGAAAAGATTTTTATTATATTGTAAGAAAATCGAAGAGAATCTCAGGACACGAATGTGGGAGGTTTGGCAAGCGAAAATTGAGAGTCGATCCGCCATCAACTGACAGAAAAAAGACGCTTGCACCTCGAATTTAAGCACTGGGAGACGGAAAATGAATTGTAGACAAAAATTGAATAAAAGTATTGAGCGAAAAAGTGTTGATGTCTGAGAAAAAAATGTAAATGATCGGCGAGGTATAATTTTCGACTCGAAGTCGTTATCCCATGGATCGGCTAGTGTATCGAGGAGAGAAAAAGAGCAGAAGGTCGCGAATGCGTCTCTATCACGAGGAGATAATGTCTTTATAGTGATGTCTCCTGGCACAAGGATCTGCAGGCTTTTAGACGAAGCTCGATTACATTGAGAAACAATCTTGAAGAAAATTGGTACCTGCTGCGATCTTTTTCATCTCGATTTTTCCCTCCACCCCTGGAGGGGTCGCGCGCTATCGTTGATGCGCTTTTCTCGTACCGAAGGGAGACAGATCCTCGCATATATCGCTGAGAAAACCGCAGCAGGGATCATCTCCACCGGCTAGTCCTATTAGTCGCCGATCGAGAATGAGCATCGCATGTCCCGGTAATCAACGACGCTCGGTCAACGACGATGCTCCCGGCATAACTTACGAGAAAACTGACCTCACGTATACATTTCATAAAGACTCCTGCTAACCGTCATCGATGAGATTGTACCATGCTTCATCAAAGTTAATCCATAATCAAGACATTTACCATCCAATCATCATACTTACGTCCTCAAGTTGAATTTATTTCATTGAAATTACTGAAACATCGTTCGAGAATATTCCGGGCTGGTTTTCGAGGGTGACGCGGATCACTTTTATCCCTCCGGTGTCTCGAATACCGTATAAAAACCTTGACAAGTGAGCGCAAAATCCCAAAACCTCGATTCGCTGCCTCGACAAAAGCTCTCGAAAGAAGCCTCGAATTTTATGACGCTGAAGTTTCCAACGTTGGAGTCCAACGAAGTGATCGACAAAAACTCTCCAATAATTCCAGTAATTCTCCTATTTTGTTCCCTGCCAAATTTGCGATTCGTAGTTTTGCAAGCTGCACCAACGATTCGTGAAATAAAAAATTGGTGAATTAAAAACGTTTTTTTCGTTCATTTCGTTGAACTCCAACGTTGGAAACTTCAGCGTCGTCGAATTTTTCACCTTTCCAACAGGAATTCCATTGAAAAACGCTTTTACAATGTACTGCAGAAAACAATACGTCTGAACGGAGAAACTCTCTCGAGTGTCGCACGAGTGTAAATCAAGGCGAACAAAAGAAATTCGATTTTTCCATCCTCGAGCAACTGCTGTCCTGCGACAACGCTCGCGTTTTCGAGCACATAAATACGCGGGCTGAAAGTCATCGTAATAGGAGGGTCGACAAAATTATACAGGAGCGTATTTACCGACTGTAACTCCCTCGTTATAATTTACCAGTAGATTGAGTAACCACATTATGTACACATATAAACATACAAACGCAGTGAGAGAAGAGTCGGTCACAAGGATGGAGGAGGGTTGCTTCCGTGGGAAATGAAGGAGCTCTGGGATCGAGTGAGGGTGGACTCGCTACACTGACCCAATGGATATATTACATTATACGGAGCTTCTATAAACACGTGGGCTAAGTGGCTTCGACGTAATATTATAATGCTCCTGTTCACATTCACATACGCGTTGACTCGGGCGTTCAATGTGATACGTCAAAACGGAGAGTGATCGAGTTATCGGGGTCGTTGCATCGTCGAATGACTATTCGTGGGTTTGCCGACATTTAAAAAATGCGAAAGAAGATGAACGAGGAATTTGAAGTTTCTGGAGGCAATCAAGACGGAGGAGCGCGATATAAAGGTTCGAATTCGTCCAACGTACTTTGAGATTCCAAAAGGGTTCAAGAAAAGGGGTGGTTCATGCACGAAACGATTTTCTTAAGAAAGTCTTGAAGTTTACACAGAGTTTAAATGCGTTGTCGACTGACACGCGTATCAAATTTTAAAGGGTTCGTTTTATTGGGTATTGAGACAAACGTTTTTAAAAACGAAGATAAATACACAGGGTTATTATGCGTAAAAAATCGTTCATCTTTCCGCATACAACGAATGAACGCTTCTTACGATGAAGTTTATGAAAAACGCACACAATAGTGAAGGTTCGGGAAGAGATTCGAGACGGTTGTCTTACTAGTAATAAAGATATATTACGTTGAAGATCGAACGAAATTGGTAAAGCACTCGTAATCTTACACTGAAAATAAAGGATTGGTAAATTTGACTCACCAAATGCGACCGACGAAAATGTGTTAAAATTGATCAAATTTAGTTAAACTTGAACACGTTATAGTTGATCTAATAAAACCGATTTGGTTAATGTAACTACATAGTTTTATTAAGATGAATATTACTTCATATTTTTTCAATCCAATGACATTTCGATTTTTTTTGCACTTGACAACATAATATTTTTTTCGTCGTACTTTGACCTAAATCAACAACAAAAGTATAGGAGAATTATCCTTATTCTGGTTGAAACGACAAATTAAACAATCAAATTATATTAATATTTTATTGGATTAATCAAATTTTGATGCAAATTTAAAAAATCCGTTGTTTCAAAATCAATCAATTTGGAGAGTTGAAAGAATTCCATTTTTTTGAATCTACCGACTCTTTCCTTCAATGTACATTTACTTATTTCGGCATTTTGTTTCTTTTTGGCTTGAGCCATTCTTGTCATAGCCTTCTGTCTTTTTTCTTTATCCATTTCCCTTTGTGTTTTCTCTTTGTGCTCTCCGCAATGCGATTTTCTGCATAAAAAATTATATTTTAGCCAGGGACGAACGAAATTTTGGGTTCCGTCAGTTGGTGGATCCCCGATTAATAAATGATTCGTAATTTCATTTGCCAAAAGATAAGTTGAAAAAATATATTTAAACTTTTGACTTTAATTTAACTCTGACAATAATTTAAAGTGATAATATCTTTAATTAGAAAGTAAAAATTGACCCGATTTAGACACCCATAAAATACGATCCTGCGGCCATGATCTACCTTAATTGATCGATACAACAAGATTTTTGTTAAATAAACGAGATTCGTGCGCAGAGGACGAATAAACTCGGCCGAAATTGAAACTGTAATCGGTCCACTCGTTCGAATAAAGTTTTCCCGGAACACACCAAAATCAGAGAAAAATGGAATTTTGGCGAATCGACGTGAGCCCAAATCAGAGGGTGGATCATTAAAGCTTCGATTTATTTGGGTGACCGCGGAAAATTCGGGGAAAAACGAGTCTAAATCAGGTTGTATGGGGGCTTGTTTGGTCGAGCGCGCGTGTCCTCACGCATCGTCGAGCACAAAAGCGAGGAGGGAATAAGCACACGAGGAAGAACCTTACACGGACGAATCTCACCCACGCGTAAATTCACCCACGCTCTTAGCATCAACTTTTAACACACACATACAAGTATATGTACATCAATTTTTGTGTATATTGTACCTTTGTGTTTATATATACACAAGTCGAATCGCATTGGTATAAAAACATGTGCAAGGGTATGCATATAATCGCGGTGGGCGCGTTCGGCGTTTCACGCTTCGTGACGCGCATCATATCTGTTTCCTGGCGATCATTGCGCGGGTTCTGTAACTTCTGAGTCCGCATTTTCGTACATAGATATGCGTGCGATCCTCGACTAACCGAATCGCTCATTCACCGTCGCTAATCGTTCATAATTATCTGTACATAAATTTCTCCACTCTTCATTCGCTCGTTTTTACTCTTTGAGAGCAACGAACAATTGGCCCGAATCCGGCGAGTATTTCGATCGGAGTTTGAGCTAATTGTTCCTGAATTTCTGCTCCGAATACGCGTTTTTAACGCAGATTTATCAACATTTTTTTGATCGATCGAGCAGTGCTGAACAAAACGAAGTTTGTTGATGCAACAAAATTCGCTGGTTCCGTTATTTTTTCGATCGTCGAACCGAAGCGAGCAAATGGATTTTTTGCTTAAACATAACTTTTGGCGATCCAAGTAGATTTTCATTCGTCGATTCACCGCGAAAATTTTTTCTTGATCGGCGCTTTCCTCGATATCAAAATCATCGCACACCGAGGAAAGAAGTTTCCCGATTGGACGAAACTTTTAGGCGATTTTGTAATCGACTTTTCGAAATTAAAACCGAATCCCAACGCGATTTTTCGTTGTCAAACGAACTTTGTTGATTCAACAAAAACTTTCGTTGCTCCGGCCATTCTTTTGTTGGAATTAGAAACTCTTTTAAGCCAACGCGTCAGATGTTCGCGAGAGCCAACGAAACTTATTTTCTTCGCCACGATTTTTTGATCCAACGAAAATGTTGTAGGATCTTTTGTTCATGAAATTCGTTTTCTCGCAGTGCATTATTCTCGTGTCCAATGCTCAAACGTGTGTGCAAATACTCGGTGTATGTAATTACATAAATATCGTGCACTCATGTACGTATGTATGTGTGGCTCATGTGTCAGTAAGAGAGCCTCGTATGTGCAACGGTTTCGCAAGCCTTCGAGCGACCATATTCCCACGATGGTTTAAACGAGAAGGCATCTCGTGTCTTCCCCGGTGCTCACTGATTATTTATTGCTCCACGTCAATCCGATAATTGCATCGCATTGATTTCGGTAGTTCGCACTGTTGTACATTGTAAATAGGAAGACACTGCATGAGAATGATTTTTCAAGAGGCCAGAAGGGGCACCGAACCTCTGAAGCGCTGTGAGTGTGCATACAAACACATTTATATCTGCTCCCAGTTACAGACAACGTTTGGAAACTCCACGAGATACATTCGTACGTGCATTTCTATACTCGTTGCATAAATGCCTCGCGACCGCGTGCCCAAAGAAAGAGAAACACGAATGGCACTCGCGGAACGACTAAAGTCACGGAGATTTTCGTTAATACGAATATTTCCTCGGAGATTCAATCGCGGGAGGAATCGAGCTTGGGGCGCAGGCGGTTCGGCCTGAATCTGGCTACAAATTTGGGGATTTCTGCGTCAACGACGATTGAAAAAGTCAATGTGGTGAAAAAGCCCGGAGAAAGTTTATATTTTGGTTCTCTGCTCACGTGAGTCGAAACCGGAGAATAATCCTCGCAGAGTTTTCGGTGTTTTGGAACTGGTAAATATTCAGGGTCCATATTTTTTTATGTTCTGCGTAGCTCGAGAGGGGAAACGACTCCATTTTTTCTCCTTGGAACCACGAATAAAAGAAAACCCCTTCGATTCGTGTTCGAATCCCCCCCAAAAATGGCATTCTCCAATGTTCGATTGGGGTGGGGCTCGGTATGTCGAATAACTGAATTGTAGAACGGTCGATATTTCGAAATTTTTTAAGTTGTGACATCAGTTTGGAGAAAAATAAGTAATTCGAAATTCTTATTCCCGATCGACTATTCAGCAGATTGCATGTTTAATCAAAAATTTCTTCCTTGAATTCGTATTTACTCGAAAATATATATTTCGAAAGTTTTCATTTCGAATGCAATTTAAACAGACCATCCGAATGTCAAAAGTTCATATTTTCGAATTCAAAATGGAGAGTAATTGTTTTACAGACAGACCAGAATATAGAGTATCAAAAAATCGAAAGTGAATTTTTCGAGCCTCTAAAACTTAGATATGCGGAATAGCGATGGCTCGAAAAGGCGAAAGTCAAAATGGCGATGTTTAAAATTGGAGATCACCGGTCTGAGTAAGTGAGTGAGTGAGACGCGTGTATTTGGAGCTCCACTGTATTTCTTTATTTTGATCGATCGACTTTCTAACGTTCCTCTATTTTGACTGTTCGACTTTTTGGTGTTTCAGTATTTCAACCTCAGTAATATTTGATCTTTCGTTATTATATTTTCAAAATTGTAAATTTTCACAGTATCACTGACTGTAGTCATTTATGAATCGAAGAAGTGATAGTCGAGTTTTCGAAAAATCGATATTTTAGTCATCGTCCTATGGGCGATTGTTACATTCTATTTTCGATGTAAACGTGCTTCGAACCTTGCAGTTTCTGCTTTATTTATGTTCGGCATTCAAAGCTCTAGTCGAATCTACCTGTCTCCATATTATCATTCGAAGTTTATAAACTCGAGATTTTAGCTGTTCGAAATTTTAGTCATTCCAACATTTGATCCCCACCCTTCGATTGTCAACGCGATTCTGGCTGGTTGTAGATCGACCACAGTGAATTCTTGCTAGCCTTCCCGAGCGTTTTTCACTCCGCATATGATCATTTTTTGCAAAGACATTTCAAACTTTCAGCGCGTGCATCAGTAGAATTTACCGTAAAAAATTCAAAAAAACAAAAAAAAAATGTTTCAACCTCCCCCCAAGAAAATTTCCGCAAGAATAAAATAACGTGCTTGCTGGCTAATTTGAGGAAGAAGTAAGCTTTTGATAAACATATCTGCGGAGCTTTCACGCACTCATTTAATATGCGCGATAGCTTGATTAGCGCGGAAGCGTGTAACGAGTTAATTGTACACGTAGAGCAATTGCAAAGTAGGCACATATACGCGATGATCCGCGGGCACGAGGATATTCGTATCCGGAGAAGTGTGTGCGTTTATGAGCGAGGCGGGGCGAGAGATCGGAGGAGTTATAAGAGCACGAGGACTGATGCAAAGTCTGTCGATTATGTACGCATCGAATGTTTTCTTCTTAATCTTCAATGTCGCAAGCGTAGTGACTCCAGGTTTGTCCATCGAAGCGGTGACGATGATGAACATCCCGCGGCTGCTGATGATTTACGAAGCGGTCTTTCTACCTTTGAGTGACACGAGCTCAATAGAGGCCAACTAATCCACAAGTGAACGGAAATATTCTCGGATTCTTCATCCGAGAAAAGATGGAAATGAGTTTACAGTTGACAAGACTTTTTGGTCGAGTTTCCTCGACGTCGGTCCGGAAGCCTCGATGCATTTTGCGTTTTATCTGGAGAGACTCGTGCTGGCATTTGATCAATTGAATTTGGAAACGAGGCGAGCTTTCGGTCGTTTCCAGGAGTCGGATTTCTCCCGTTCGGAGGCTGAGCCCCGCGCGCACCAACCTCATTTGCCATCAGCCGCAGTTAAAGTTTACGAGTGACTTTACACTCCATAAAAACCCAGCGCGTCTATCATAACCGAATGAAGCAAACTAGCAATTAAGAACGAGCTGAAAAGACGGCGGAGGAGCGAGTGCTAAAAGCGCTGCGAGGATCGCGCGGTTCTACGCGGGTTAACAATTGCGACAATGCGCGTCGCGCCGCTAGAAAAATGAGACTCTATCGTTCGATGCATCGCACAACAATACAGTCAGGCAATCGCTATAAAATAATATGTCTGTGTAGAGAGACAAAGATACATTATAATAGAGACTGAAGAGCAAAGCGAGAGTTAGACAATCTCTCTCTATCTCATTCTCGTGTTCTCGAGCTCGCGCGCGTAACTACGCTCTCAAATCCATTATGGCAGTCCGTGAACAATAACTCTTCTCAACTCTCGGCCATTTAATGGTCGCGGCCCGTCCATCTATTTACCCCGTGTGTATGGGGAAGGAAGCGGAAGTGGCTGATGGGCAGATAGGTCGGAGCGTTTTGTAACTAATTTCGTGAGTAAATTGTCCGGAACATTGGTTTGGTGCACTCTCGCAAAGAGAGCTAGTAAAACGGCCACTATACCGAATAAATATGTTTATATACATTCATATCTGTGTATATACGTGTACGTAAGCCTTGTATTGTGAACGTACGAGGACCTCGCGCCGCTTCGATGTGCCAACATCGTCGAATAATCAAGGTACGCGTACGGGAAGTACCAAATGCCCTCACTTCTCTTCGACCTCCCTCCTTCTCCTTTATACGACGGAGTATATCTCCGTGAGCATTTTGCACATATGCGCGCTGCCAAAAGAAGTTTGCTCATTCGACCGAATTTATTCTGTTGGTTCTGTTAAAACGAACCCCTTTTTGCATCATCAAGGAAATTTATGATTTCTCAAGTTCAATAAGAATTTGACTGGGGTTCAGTGATTGAAAAATATATTATGATCTCGAATATTCCACTAGGGAAAATAAAAAGGTTGGGACGAGATCGAGTACATTGATGCTCCCTTGTCTCCTGATCATGTCACGAAAAATGTGAAAAAATATTCCATGAAAAATTTATTAAACCAACTGTAAATAACTTCCACACAAAAGTTCGAAAAAAATTTCACAAATCACGATAAAACGTTACATTTAAAAAAATACAAATCTGTAATTATTTTTTAAAGTGTCGAAAAATTCTAATACACCGTAGTAAGAAATAAAAAAAAAAAGAAAAATCAAAATGAAAGATTTTTAAAAATCAATTGAAAAAAAATTTTCATCCTTGTTACATCCAGCATTAAAACTAAGTATTCAATGATAATTCATTTATGATAATCGATCTGGAGCAAGACTAAACTCACACGAGAAGAGACTTGAGACTCGTGTAGGACGACGATGCTCCAGTTTGAGAATTTGAGAATTTATTGATGAGACATAACTATAGAATTGAGGTAATCGATGTGATGGTTTTGAGGAGAAACTTCATTACGAGATTAATTGAACTAGAGAAAAACACGAGCGAGCAATCAAATTGAGAATAGAGCTTATCACGTACAATAAAATTGCTCCAATTGAAATGTAAATTATAAAGAAAGAACAAGTTTTCGATCACACAGATTTAAATTTCATCGCTTCAAGAAACCTTGTCGTTCTTTGACAGCTCAAGTACAATTTTTCGGTTGAAGACGTTATTATAACACAAAATGTCGATATTAGATAATCTGATCGAATATCCCGATGAAGTAAGCTTCCTTTTTCCTTTTTTTCTCTTTTATATCTATATTTCCTTAGTCAAAGGCAGTGTGACGAATGAACCACGGAAGAATGAACCATTTATAAAAAAAAACAAGTTTCTTTATTTTATAACATCTTTAAACAGGTTAGCGAATAAATAATGGAGTATTTTGATGCAGCTGAAGCTTATTTGATTTATTTGACGATTTTTTCGTATGAGAGCGAGCAACATTGGTTGAAGCCAAGAAATCCAGTGGTTGAATGCAATTTTTATTGGGTTGATTAACCAATTATTTTTTGAAAAGGTTCTCGCATTGGAGGAATCATTTTCGAATGAAGATTCATGGAAAAAGCCGAACGATGTTTTTGGCTGTTCTTCATCAATATATTACATATAAAATCGGAAAGTGGCGAATAAAATATGATTAAATGAGTAAATGAGGTGGCCACGAGAAGTGTGTTTCTCGCCATCGTTCTTCATTGAAAAAAACAAACTTTGACGAATCAATGATAAAACTGACGTTGAGAGAATGTGATTTCTTCACTGTTTCTCATTCGTTGGACATTTTGAATGAATAAATCATGACGCTCGGTCTAATTTCTCTTTATTCATCGGCGATATCCAGTTTGAGGAAAATTTGAATGCGTCGATCAAACTCCGAGCAGCTTCCTCGACGAATTCCATTCGAGGGAAACTTTGACGAATTGATCATAAGATTTGATCTGATTTCACTGCATTTCTGGGGGATTCAAATGCGCGGAGGAATGTTAAATGTCCTATTAAGTTCTGGCCCGCTGCCCGAACGTTTCTCGACTCGATGTAAATTCTTCAACGCACACGAATTATAAGTTAGATGAAAATTATAAATTGCGAATGAAAGCTCAACCTTCAAATTTCAACGTCCAAATTTTTCAAAGCAAAAGGAGCAAAAATGGATTCTCAGGTCTCGCGGATCCAATAAAAACCGCGAATCAAGTAATTTTCGAATTTTTGACCAGCGGCGTTACGAACCCTCGCATCATTCCTGTCCCCATAAATAATAAATAATGTAATTGCGTACACATGTGTGTTTTGTGATAAAGATTAAGTAACGAGCTCGCCTCCCCGCCTCCAGTTCGATAATGATCGTACATCGATATATTTATCTGCTCGTATAGATCATCCAACTGATACACCGGAACGTTTACGATCGCAGGAAATACGAGCGCGATGAGATGCCCCCTTTATATTTATGTCTCGAGATATGAGGAGCGGATTCAGGAGTCCGGGGACGCGAGCAGCAGGAGAATTTCAATGCGGACGTGGGTGCTTTTCATTCAAGCGCAAAATTCCATTCGAAAATTCCACTGCACGATCCTCGCTTCTCCGGGTTCGACGCATCAGCGTATTCCAACGACGAAAATCAATCGATCGCCCGATTCGTGCTAATTCGTCAATGAGCCGCTACATCGAGGCCCGAATGCGACGTCTTTTCTTTAGAATCTCCAGGGTCATAATTCGAAAAGCGTTGAAAAAACGTGAGCAGAAACGAAGCCTTAGAAAAAAGCCCACCGACTTTCTCGTTTTTCTTCACAAAAATCCTCGTTCCGGTGCGCACAGTTCACCGCTCCTGGACCGAATGAACCTGCGCATGAGGAACGAAACGAAAATACGAGGGAATCAAGCAAGAAGCTTAGCACGAGAGCGGAGAAAGGAGCGTATTATTTTGATACACTCGAGTTTTATGTACTCGAGAGTGGGTACATAAGACCCATATGCACATGGATTTAAAGAGTTGCGTATCTCGATATACTCGTATATGGAGATATTCTGTGTGCCGACGCGAATGTGTGTCCGGGTACATACAGGCGTTTTATTCCCGGGTGAGCAGGTATGACCGCGCGCGTGCATATGGATTCGAGGCGAGTAACTGGCCGAGCATGCATATACACCCACTCTCGTCGTCGGGTCTTCAACGACGAGAGGACGACGTGACTCACTGCTCGGGGGAGAACTTGGCATTATTATCTCGCCGAGGGACTTCACGAACGAGTGAATCTCACGAAATGTTGTTAAAAATGAGCCTTTTCTGGGGCCTCGTTGAAGGTGGCTGAGGCTTCGTCGTAGACTGAACGCGAAAAGGCTCGAAAAACTCGGAATTTTGACAAAATCTAGAGACGCGGGAGCGTATTGACGCCGAGAATTAAAAAGAAAATTGTATCCTCACTCGAGATTGGTCGCCATTTTTTCGAAATGTTTCGGATGGAAAAAATAACAGTGGCGCATGATAATGTGATCTGTGCGCTTCCTGTGATGAAAAAAAACTTTATTACTGATTGAATATCGCCGGTGTCATCATCGAAATGACTCCCGGGTCCTTGCACAGATCTCTACTCGAGTTACCGATTTTTTTCTTTTTATGAGTCATCGAGCTCACGTGACCAATTCAAAATCTCCGTGAGTTTTTATTGAAATCGCGGCAAATGAATTTCGTAGTGAGCAATAAATCGATGTGAATCCGGCTTCGGTCTCTTCGGTTGTGACGAATGTGTGTACAATTTGTGGTAAAATAATCTTTGTAACAGGCGTTGATGAGAAAAATCGAAAGTCTGAATACAGATCACAGCCAGAATCGGCCAATTAAATCACATTTTTTGACATTTTTTATACTTTTTTTAGTTGAATTTCTGGGCACTTTTGCGTGTATGCTATCGTTCGGTGACTCTTAATAACGATTTGTATAGAGTTAAAAAAATCACATTTTTTTTCGTTTTTTTATCTTGTAAAACAGAAACTAATGAAGCAATGCAATTTTCTGCAATGCGAAGTAAAAAACTCAAATGCGGAGAAAACAAGCGCTGGAACGATCTGGTCAGTGGATTTTTCAGTGAGAAAAATATATAAACGAAAACCGAAAAAATTGCGTTTTTTTTCGATAATTTGTAACGTCGCCTTTTTTATTGCATGAAGGCTTTTTGCGATGTGGTAGATATCGATAGCTATTTCGCGAATGTTATTTCTCGTCTTCTAGGAAGATCGAAGCTTATATTGGCGCTGGACTTTGTAAGAGTTGGATCAAGTTCTTGATGAACGTATAATCGTGAATCGAAGAGGCCACGATTCCCGCAACGAAGGGGAGCCGAAGCGTGGAAACGTTTCGTCCGGTCAACCTTTTACGTCATTTACGAATGGACACAGTTTTTTTTTCTTTCCGGACACGCTAATCGTGAATATCCGTTTCGCTTACTTTTCATCCTGAATGCGCGCTCGTGTGTATTCGTGCAATGAAAATTCTACGTATTTGTGCACGTGTGACGTTTGGTCAACCCCTCAACGATCCCTGTACTGCTCGTGTTACCGAGCTCCAACCTCGCAACCCCCCCAACCAGGCTTCTTTGTGGGTCAACAGTCCTTAAATAATGGCTGACACTCTCATGACATGCCTTCCCCACACTCGCTAATCCACCGGTATGACTACAACACTCACGCAATTACCAGAACGTATTAATGAATTATCTGATCATGAAAAAGGGATTCTCCGCGCCGAGGGTGAACACGTGAACGTCGACGGAGGGGGCCGGAAAGTCAAGAGGGTCGAAACGCCCCTGCTCTTGTAACCTCTTAATTCTGGTAGAAAATATCATTTTGGGACTAAATTACAACTGGAGCAGTTACAAATATCGGTGCGCGGGAGGATTTCCAGGCTTCAGGGGTTTTCATACGAATCGAAATTTCCTAAATAATTGAATGATTCATTCGGTCGATCATTGATAAGTAAAAAGACCCAATTCTTGAATAAACTTTCGAAAAGCGAATAACGAGAATTCCGAGAAACAACGACGCTGAAGTTTCCAACGTTGGAGTCCAACGAAATGAACGAAAAAAACGTTTGTAATTCACCAATTTTTTATTTCACGAATCGTTGGTGCAGCTTGAAAAACTACGAATCGCAAATTTGGCAGGGAACAAAATAGGAGAATTACTGGAATTATTGGAGAGTTTTTTTCGATCATTTCGTTGGACTCCAACGTTGGAAACTTCAGCGTCATGAAACAACATAATAAAATTTAGAAAAAGTGTGCGAAATTTCAGCTCGAAACGCGGCTTCCGCTTTTCGGAAGCTCAGCTCAATTTTACGGCGCTGAAGTTTCCAACGTTGGAGTCCAATGAAATGGTCTAAAAAAACTCTCAAATAATTCCAGTAAATCTACAATTTTGTTCCCTGCCAAATTTCCAATTCGTCATATTTCAAGCCACATCAATAATTCGTGAAATAAAAAAATAATGAATTATTAATCTTTTTTTCGTTCATTTCGTTGAACTCCAACGTTGCAAACTTCAGCGTCGTTCAATTTTTTTAGTAAAGTGACAAAAAGAATTTGCCAAATCCGTTTATTCGTTGGACGAAAATTTCGTTGATCCAAAAATTTTCATTGGTCGGGTAGCAAACGATTGAACTCTTTGCATGAAATCATAAAAATTCGTTATTGTTTTGAAATTTCATGGCTGATATTATTTGGAAAATCATGAATGAGTTGATCAAAAAATTTGTACCACGATCTGCCAGCGCACACTATCTGGTTGCTTGAGTAAACAATTGTGCGAAGCTCGCGATTACTGAATTTCCACGCAATCCCAGAATCGTTGAGTCGTCTCATTCGATCTCGATGTTTTTATTGAGAAAAAGGGAGCTCGTTTGAAACACCGGCAATCCTTTCTCATTGTATTTTCATCGAGGCAGAGAGCCAGAACGAAAAAACCTTCTGTAAACCGTCAATTGCCCGTGATTCGTGAGAAAGTTGTCAAGTGTCAACCTGAAGTACCGCGAGTTCGAAGACGATCGCTGAGAATGGAGTCGTCAAACTTATCTCTGCGACTTTTCCCAGCAGAGTGAACCGGGGAAGGAGGATCTTCCGTGAAAATATATAGTGAAATATACTCAGGGTGACAAATACACGAAGACACACAGTTATCCAAACGAGGAGAGAGACGGAGCAAGTGAAACGAGCAAGGGAGGAAGGGGGAGAGAGAAAATGAGTGAAACGAGAGTGAGAGCGATGTATATGTGTATATCTGCCTTTGTAATATGCGACGCGTGTCCCCAGACGGACGGCGTATCAAAGGATATTTACCTTGTCAACATTATATAGCTCCTCGCGGTGGTTAGAAGGGCGGGGGAGGGAGGGGAGGGGCTCAGAGACGCAGGCGAGTATGCAGTGAGCTTGGTGGCGACGAGAGCCGAGGGGCGAAGTCACCGGGATACATATGCCCGCGTACATATCGAGTGTCTCGAGAATTGCATTAAAACTTTGCTGGATAGTGGATCTTGAAATTCCGGAGAGTTCCTGACGACGTTTTTCTGCAACGATCCGTTGACGAGCAATTGATTAATTGTGGAGGTGGTTAATCGCGGAGGAAGGAACCGAGTGGTGCATTCCCAACTCGATGACTCGACGGTGAGACTCCGGAGAAGAAAGTGCGCGAGGACTTTTCTCTTGGAAACTTCCGACGCTGAAGTTTCCAACGTTGGAGTCCAACGAAATGAACGAAAAAAACGTTTGTAATTCACCAATTTTTTATTTCACGAATCGTTGGTGCAGTTTGAAAAACTACGAATCGGAAATTTGGCAGGGAACAAAATAGGAGAATCACTGCAATTATTGGAGAGTTTTTTTCGATCATTTCGTTGGACTCCAACGTTGGAAACTTCAGCGTCATGGAAACTTTCGGACCTTTTATTCCCTGCGACTCGACGAGCCTCGACTCTCGGGACGCACTGTGTGCACGGGGATGATCCTTCGTACAATAAAAAGGAATGAGGGACGGTGAAAACCCGCTGCGGACCAGCGTATGATACTCGTAATGAGGGTCATTACTTCGCCTTATTATTTTATGACCCCCTTTTTAACAAAGAGCATATTTCGTCGATATCGTGTTAAGCGATTCCGATGAACGCACGAACTTAAGCTTCGGGATTGCACTCGTTTCAATGAGAGTGATATCAATCCTGATATTCGCTGGTTCCTGCCATTTATGTACTTCTTTCAATTATCATATCTCCGAAACGAGTTATCGACGAGATTGTCGCCCCAGATCGCAACGTACGTGATCAACAATACGCGGAGAGGAAATTCCAGTGAAAACCACTTTGGTGCCGTAGGAAAGGGCTCTAGATCGTATAATATTTGTTAATTCTTACGAACGTACATAGTCATTTTTTGCGAAACGAGAACTCGATGAAAATCGATGTGTGATGCCAAAAAAGTTATCGTACAAGCGCGCATGAAATTCTGCTATGTAGCATAGTAAATTTCTAAACACTTTGGCGGATCATCGATACTTGGTATTCGAGTTCCTTAACGACGTATGGTACAAGAGTCTAAATAATTAGAAATTGATCAAATTTGGTGATAATGTACTTCAACATCAAGTGCGAAAACACAATTTTTTTTCAAAATTTTTATACTTGTCCGAAAAGAACATGAAACATATTTTTTCTAAAATATCTTGTTTTTGTTTTTTGGATTTTGATTTTTTTTTTTAATTCGTTTTTTTCAAATTCTCTTTTTTTTACATCACTTCCAAAGTGAAAACGTTTTTGCACAGATATACAAAAACTATTTGTATATCAAATTGGACCATCATGTGTGGTTACACCTGCACATGAATCATGTGCCCACTCCGTACAATTTTGGCACTGAATCCATGATTCAGTAGATAAAGAATACAAATTTTTACAAAATAAACATTGGCAATCTTCGTTATTCTTCATATCATTAATTTTGAATTGAATTACAGAGGGTGCATATTCGACGTACGTTAGAGCGTCGTTGTAAGCGCTGAGAGCGCTCATAGCGTGCGCTCGACTTACGTTTGAGCGCTGTAAGCGCTGAGATTGCTTTCAACGCTTACAGTGGTAAGTTGAAAGCACTCGGTTACAGGTACAAAATGCACCCAAGGTGCATTGAATTAAAATCATAGTGAAAAAAAATTTCATGAGTTTTTGAGGGATACCCCGTTTTGCCTCGGAATTTTTTTTTTTTTTTTTGAAAATTGAAAAGAATTCCAGTACATTTCTTAGTTTTTGGAAGTAAAAAATAGACAGAGCTTCGCAAACGCTATGTTTATACGCGTGAACTTTAGTGATCAATTACTCGATAACTGTACAGAAGAAAAATCTTTAAAAATTTGGTATTGTCAAGTTTGGCACTAAAGAATATGTTCACCAAATTTTATAAAATTCTGATCATTCTGAAATTTTTTATGTTTTTAGCATGGCTTAGCGTGGCAACATTGTAAGCTTGTACCAAATATCCTTAAATTTGGCTACGTTTAAGTGTAAATTTCGATTGTGAAAACAGTATACAAACCATAACAAAACGGCATTGAGAATTCTACTTTACGGTTCATCATCGAGTAAACATAAATTTTACAATGTTTTCTCGCGGTGAACTACGCAGGAAAAAATATACGCAGGTAAAATCCTCCAAAATGGGCATGGCGACATGGTAATTTTTGGACAATCTCGAAATGAGAAAACGGCCGGAAAAGTCACCGCGCTTCCTCGCAGAGGAGATCCTTCGCCCCGGCGAGAGCTTCGATCACTCGGCGCATTCCTTGCGAGGAAGAAAAACATGACGATCATACGAGATAAGACGGGGAGTCTCACTTTCCGAATAATCGGTGTGTTTTCTCTTCATCCACAAATTATGACTCTTTATTATACTTGTAATTGTATATGCGGACATTTGCGAAGAATGAGAAATTAATGTGGATACGGCGTTGCGGCCCCGCCAGGGGAAATATGATCAACGCACGTTGCCTTTTTGTTTTTCTTTGACACGCTATCCAAGTAACTATTTGTCTCGATTACCGCATGCTTAAGTTAGAGACGTTGGTAATATGTTATGGGGGGCTGTTTAAGCCACACGAGCAGGCGACATAATTGTCGACATTCTCTTTTTTCCGCGATTATCATACACGAGAATATATGGAATCAGCTTCTACGCGCGAGAAACACGATGAATAAATTATTGCTTCCCTGCGCTAAGAGCAGGAGAGTGAAAAATAGCAGTGACACCACCCGCGCATACGACACTCGATCGATCTCTACTCCGTCATTATTTTTCCTGGCGGTCCTTTTTCTCTCCTTCGTATTTCCCCACCAGGATTCTCATGCATCGGTCATCTCCCTCACGGCGAGGTCTAAATGCCTACTCCGCATTACTTCATGCACAATGCGAGAGAACGTAACGCAATAATTAAACTCGACGATTATTTATCGGTTCTTCGAAAGCCCTGTTACCATTTTTTTCCTCCCTCTTTTCGTCATCTCTCGAAGGCCGAGGGACCAAATTCGTTCTCTCCGTTCGATTGAACCGTCAAATGAATCTTGCATGGTTTCTTCGTACTTTTTTACTTTCGGATCGACAGCGTCGGGGTTTCGTCGGCGTGCCATGACCAAAACTGATGCAAGTTTATCAAAGCTCTGAACAATAACGAAAAGAAGGTTTTGCTCACCAAATTTGGGGTCGTTGGGCCGTCTAAAGGAAATTTATTAATAACCAACCACGCGATGAAATTACAAAATAAATTTTCAATCTATTTTACTCCTTGATAATATCTGGTTTATTTTCTATGTTAATTTTAATAAATAGATTAACAAATTTCTAGATATTTAGCAAAAAACAACATTCCGTAAAATTCGGATTTAGCCCGAACCTCCGGGTTAATTCCGGACGGCCCTTCGGCCGAATCTAGATTGCATTAGAAATTGCTACACACATCGCAAACATATTTTCGACTCGTACTTTCGCTTGTGCAACTTTGTGAGCTCACACTTCACACTCGATTCACATAATCCAGTCTTCGGATGGCGAATTTTCATATTTTTCAAAAGAAAAATAACTTTTTTCTTTTGAGCAGAACGTCCGGGATTCCCCCAATTAATGAAAAATCCAAAAACAGTAGGGCAAGCCCAAGTTTGAACTGCGTTAATGATTCTTATATGGAATAAGGATATTAAATTCATTTTTTTAACAACACTGAAACCGCTTATCCCGTAGTTTCATCAATTTAATGTATAAACAAAAATTATATCAAAATGCACGGAATTTTGTGATCGATCTTACCTCGAATGAAATAAGTCACTTCACGCCTTGAACAATGCGAGTACACTAAACATCGGTAGGGCTGTCGCGAGTTCAAGTACGTGAAAGCGGGGCTTTCGGAATATAATATAAAGAATATTGCGGTGTCCATATTTACCCTGTGTTCGAAATTACCCCACTCTCCCCTACTAAGATTCTGGAACATTTTTTGACGACGCCGAAGTTTGCAACGTTGGAGTCCAACGAAATGAAAGCAAAAAACATCTGTAATTGACCAATTTTTTTATTTCACGACACATTGGTGCAGGTTGAAAAACTACGAATTGTATATTTGTCAGGAAACGAAATGGCAGAATTACTGGAATTATTGAAGGGTCTTTTAGACCATTTCGTTGGACTCTAACGTTGCAAACTTCAACGTCATATTTTTTGTCGATCAGTAGATCCAGGGAGTGCACTGAGAATCAGCATTTGTTACTTGAACAAATGTTTGAACATCGATGTTTAGCGGTGACGAGGAGTGGCTATTAGAGTCGGGAAATAAAGTAACAAATAAGTCAACAAAATTGTTGTTGAGTTAACGAGTTTCTTATTGTTCGCCAGCAGGCTTCGTTGATTCAACAGAAACGTTGTCGAATCAACAAACTTGTTTTCTCGCAATCGCACTTTCCTTTCAGACTTCGAGAACGTGGGGAGAACTCAAGAAAGCACAAAATCTACTAGAGTGGAAAACTAATGGGATTGGCTCTTCTGATTGGAAACTCAAAAGCAGCAAAATTTGACGCGCGAAATGAAACGTATTTTGGAATGATGTTTGATCGCTATCGTGACCGCTCGATTTTTCGATCATCCAAACGATGCGTGACAATCAGCTTTACATCCCTTTTTATAAAACTCTGTATAATCGGCCGTATGTATGCGCCTGCGCGTCTCTATATCGATGTTCGGCGAGACTCGTGATTGACATAGCTTTTATGGGCCCCTCTCGAGTTCACCTGGCGCGCCTATATTGACTCCCTCATTTTTCAGACATCAACCATTCTCGATTCACCTTCTTCCTGAAAGAGCCTGCGATGAAACAGTGACGCTGGAGTTTGCGACGTTGGAGTCCAACGAAGTGAGCTAAAAAACTCGAACAATTCCAGCAAATCTCCAACTCCGTTTCCTGTCGAATCGGCTATTCGTATTTTTTCAACCTTCACACCAATGATTCGTGAAACAAAAAATTGGCGAATTACAAATCTTTTTATCGTTCATTTCGTTGGACTCGAACGTTGCAAACTTCAGCGTCGTGTGAAAGACGAGTTCGCGATCTCACGATGCTACTAAAATTCAACAGTCCTTTGACAAACAGCTAGAAAAATCGAAGCTCCCGAATCGTGCTGGGACTCTGGAAGTTCGTTCTTTCAATCATCGTCAATATATTTTATTTTAAACTGACGATGAATTTTTACGTTTTTATTGATTAATTGGAAAGCGATAAAATCGGTCGACAAATCATTGCCGAAACGAAAATGACGCCTCTGGAAGGCTGAATGAGAACGAGCGCCGCGACTTCATTGACGGCGCGCAAATGCCACATTCCTCGAGTCTGTGAAATTTATAAAAAAATGCAGTCCGAGGCTCGCACTCAGGTGTAATGTAAACATGACTGGTATTGTAATCGAGGATGAAAATTTCAATGGTTTAGCCTCTCACCGTAATAACAGGGGGAACAATTTGAGAGACGCACAACTGTGAAAATTATATAGGATGGATTTCGAGAGATTATTTTTTTCGAAGCTTTGACAAGTGATGAGAGATTTCGAAGTATAATGCTCGGTATGCTCTCGGCCGAGGAACACACTCGAGTGCAAATAACCTCACGTTCAGCATCGTATGCAATGCGATAAATCTAAAGTTTCTTTCTCTCTCCCTCCCTCTTTCTCTGTCTGTCTTCGTGTACGAACAGCAGCCACAGCCACCTACAAAGAAAAAGATCTTTTCGTTGCCCCTCTCTCTCTCTCTCTCTCTCTTTCATTCTTTCTCGTGTGCTTTAACCATGGAACGAAATCATTGTCATTCCACAAATGTTTCTTCTAAGCCCACGCTATATTGAGACATTACCAATGACACATTTGTCGTTTGTAGAATGCTCTCTCGCGCACTTTTTTCTTCAGGGCTTTATGGTTTACGTAGCCAATCTATAAAACACTGAAAAAATCCAGCATCGCGTTCCTCGCGCCGCGTTACGTCGCTCGCAAATCTCCGCAGCCTTTAATTGTTCTGCTTCATTTTACAATGCATTTCCATTTCATTTTTCTTTCGTTTTAATTGCATAATCGATACTAATTCTTCATATTTTATGGGATGCGAGAACGTATCGTACTTTGTGAGTTCGAATTATGTAAACTGACGCATTTTCAATAATTGTTGACGCTTTACGAACTCGAAGCGAAACTTCGTTGAAACTTCGATATCCAGTTTTGCAAATGGAACGTTATCACGGAGACACATTTTTCGACGTTTCGTTCAACACGTTTTCAACATTTTCTGTATCCTCGATTAAAAAAATGAAAAACGCACTGAAACACCAACAAATACGAAATTGAATTCTCGATATTTTTGTCTGAAATTCTTCATCGTGAAGACAATTTGTGAAAAATTACAATATTCGAGAAGCCGTCATTTGGGGTGCGAAAAGATCGAAAAAACAATTGAATATAGTGAAAAACCAAGTTTTGGTGGAAAAAATTCGCGCCGCCAGACCAAAAATCTTCGTTGAGGGACCGAGTGCATCGAGCCTCAAACAATTATTAACACGCGAGATATCGTGGAGACTGTAAAACAATTAAATAATCGGCAAAATTTATTCCCGACGACAAGAGTCTTAGAATGTTTCGTCAATTCGTCGATTCTTCGGTGTCTGGGAGAAACGCTATCCTGAAAAGTGACATTTTTCTGTCACAATCGAATGCAAGATTTTGGTTTGACATTGTCTAGTTTTTTCATCATTATTTTTCAGAGTTTCTTCCAAATACTATAAAGTGCCTCGAAAATGGCTCGAAAAATGAAATGATTGCGAAAGTTTTTACCGAAATTGGATCCACTCGATTATTCACACTTTTTCGAATCGTTACTCTGGACAGTTTCAACTGACGGTGCATTCGGAGCAGGCCGAATCTACAACTCAGGAAAATGAGTTGAACCTGAGCGAAAATCAAGTTCCTGCGCGAATCCAATGGAAATCGAAAATTCCAACTTTGAGAGGACTGAAATTTGGAAATATGCTAGAAATACACAGCGAGCATCGATTTCCGGAATTATTATAGAATCTACCGTCTAGTTGTCGAGAAAACAATTAACGAAATCACATTTTTTTAAGCCTTTTACACAGGCTCTTATGGCAGGCACACTTCCTGTGCGACAATTTGGATTTAATGGAATAGGAACCTCCCAACTTTCAAGAGCCAAAAACGAGAATAAGAAAATTGTTTTGAGAAAGCCTTGTTACCGGTGAATATCACTTGGGAATAAAAAAAGAAAAAAACGAGAAACAACGACACAAACAATGGAAGATTATGACGCTGAAGTTTCCAACGTTGGAGTTCAACCAAATGATCGAAAAAAACTCTCCAATAATTCCAGTAATTCTCCTATTTTGTTCCCTGCCAAATTTGCGATTCGTAGTTTTTCAAGCTGCACCAACGATTCGTGAAATAAAAAATTGGTGAATTGCAAACGTTTTTTTCGTTCATTTCGTTGGACTCCAGCGTTGGAAACTTCAGCGTCGTGGAAGGTTTGACAAGACCATGAGCGAGCTGGTTTAAAATATAGATATACATACGCGTATAAATAGAAAATGATTTGTGTCACATTTTGTTCGACGATTTAACTACGAAAGTATTTAACCCAAGACGGTCACATGGGGTGTGACACACCTCAGGCCATCTGTGCACCGAATGTGCACTGGGCATTGAGTGAATTTATTTTTATAACATTATTTCGCTGTATTATTATTATTTTTACATTACTTTTTTATTTTTGAATAAAGGAATAATCATCTTACATGAAAAATCATTGACATCTTGTACATCATTTTGCCGCTGAAACCCGCATGTTCATAGTGCGGAATAAATATACTTTTTAAAAAATCCAGAAAAACTATTATACTCACCAGAAAGAGAATGCTTTCACAAATCAGACTCTGCTTGAATTTTGTTGATGTGTCAAAAAACAAAAAAAATACAGCATTTTTCGTAAAAAAGGGCTTTTTCGCGAATTTTTTTCAAGAATTTTTTAAACATACTTCAAACTAAAATTTTCGTTCCGTCCTTGGATAGGATAATAGAGAAACGTTTGAAATATGTTCTCAATTTTTGTTGGGCCCTCAAAATAATTCTACGAAATGCTACAGCGCTCTAAAGTGCTTGGGGTGTGATACACCCCGTGTGACCACCACGAGATTCTCATGAGGTGTGACCGTCTTGGGTTAAACCGTTATTTAATGACATTAAAATAAAAATTAATCAATTTATGAAAATAAGTAACACATAATTTTAATAATTGGGAGAATAAATTTTATTCGTTTCATCAAAAGAGCAAAAAAGTTTAGCTGCTCTTTCGAATGACAAGAAATCCATGGTCTTCCTTAAGGTGGGTGGCTACGTTCGTCAAAATGATAAGAAATTGATGAAATTTGGTGATAATGTTCTTCAACGTCAAGTGCGAGGACACAATTTTTTTCAAAATTTTCTTCTGCTTAGTTATCGAGTAATTACGCATTAAAGCAGATTTCTTATGCCCGGAATGTATACGAAACGCTATGCTTATTCACGTGAACTTTAGTGATCAATTACTCGATAACTGTACAAAAGAAAAATCTTAAAAAATTTGTATCGTCAAATTTGGCACTAAAGAATATGTTCACCAAATTTTATTAAATTCTTATAATTTTGAAATTTTTAATGTATTTAACATGGTTTAGCATGGCAACATTGTGAAGAGCCAAAAACGAGAATAAGAAAATAGTTTTGAGAAAGCCTTGTTACCGGTGAAAATCATTTGGGAATAAAAAAAGAAAAACACTTATTTGAGGTTAACGAGTAACAACGACACAAACAGTGGAAGGTTTGACAAGACCATGAGCCGGCTGGTTTAAAATATAGATATACATACGCGTATAAATAGAAAATAATTGTTGTCACATTTTGTTCGATGATTTAACTACGAAAGTATTTAAACCGTTATTTAATGACATTAAAAATTGATAAATTTAAAAAAATAAGTAACACACAATTTTAATAATTGGGAGAATAAATTTTATTCGTTTTATCAAAAGAGCAAAAAAGTTTAGCTGCTCTTTTGAATGACAAGTAACCCATGGTCTTCCTTAACTGTTTGAGCGAATAAAAATCGATTTTACCTGCATCTGCAGCCAGGAATAGTCGATGTAAGTGGTGGTGGTGGTGGTCGAAGCGATGGAATTCAATGAATTAATGCTAGAAGTTTGTTGCCAATTGTCATGATGGCCAGCAACGACGATACCGAGAGCGTCGGGCTGGCCACGATCCGGGACTATTTGATCGGCATATTGATAAGGAGTTTGCACTGTATTTTGTCCGATATTGGGTAAGTTAACTTGATGCGATTGATGCTGGGCCCCCGAGCCGGCAGTGGGCAAGCAGCACACGCTGGCGTCCATCCGGGGGGGCGACGAGTCGTAAAAGCCTCGTTGTTCCGGCTCCGGATGATCCCAGTCTGACCTCCCAAGGCAGACCCCCCGTGGAACCATTCAATCCCTAATTTTTTTTCGCAAACTCTTCAACCTCTGCCTTTATTTCCCTTACTGTAAAAAGTGCTCAATTGAGAAGCAAACCGCGATATTTATTCCTCACGAAACGAGGACGCGTGACTTTTTCAGCGCGGATTTATCACCGGGCGATAATAACGACCGAATTATTTTCGTCACACATCGAGTAACGCGACTCCAAACGTTTTGAGGATTTATCGATTTTCGTCAAGCCTCGATATTCGCCATTTCGATGATTAACCTCCGATTCCAGCACAAATATCTCAGTCTCTGGAAGTGCGATTGAACCGTTTAGCAACAAAAATCACTGGTAAGCTGAATCACTGTTATTTCTATTGGATTTATTTGAAATTTTATTTACACAAGAATTCGCGTTGATTAGAAGCGTCGTCCAGAAGCGCGTGCACTTTATCAGAGAATTTGTTTGACGAAGAAAAAACTCGAAAGATACGTTGGAGAAAAGTTCACAAAAGCACGGGCATTTAGTCACAAAAACATCGCGATTGCTGCACTGAAACAGTAGCACGACGAGTCCGTCGCTCGGTGAGTTCACCGGGAAATTTTCAAGTGAATACGAAACAGCACAAGCGTCTCGACCTTTTTTTCTTCCAATTCGATTTCAAGCAACGATTATTCCTCGAGAGAGTTTCGAGTCGAAGGAAAACCGAAAAGGAGAAAAATAGTCGATTGACCGGTCGCGAGGATCGCTCGAGAGCCGCGGGAGCTCGAACGAAGTCGACGACGCACGATCCACCACGCTGCAGGGCCCAACTGACGTTTCAAAACGACAGCGTGTTCCCGCGAGCGCGGCGCCAGAGCACACGAGGGGATTCCAAAGAGTGGGGGCAGAAGAGAGGCCGATGGATAGATTCACTTCGAAAAAGCTTCACAGTTTGAAAACCCGAGTAATTTACGTGTCCGGGGCCCGGCAGTCGTCGCAGTTTAAAAGAATCTCTTTGACAAAAAAAAACCGGGATCGATTCGTACCGCGAAAACTCGGCGAATCAGCGTCAAAAGTTTTTCAGTCTCATTGAAACCACAACGAAATCGAGGGAGCATTAAAAAGCCCCTAAAAATTGGGACATTCCAGCGCGAACTCGCGTCAACCACGGATTCCTAACCAACAAATTCTGGTCGCCTTCGAAATACGATTAGCCCCACGACGGCGGCAAAAACATTCGATCGTACGTGTGTGAAAAAAGGCGTTCCAAAACGCGCCAGAACAATGAGGAGAAGAAACATTAAAAAGAGGGAGAGGAAATAACAGCGAGCTTCAACGCATGCGTATTTTTCGATATTTCGTGAGAAGAGTGATGGGGGGTGGTCGGGAGGGGGACATGCGTGTCGTTGAGGCAACGGTTCCGCGGTAACTGGCACCGCTTTCGCGCCCGCGACTATCGTATCGAGAAGAGGGAGATGAAAACACGAGAAAGAGACGAAATCAGTAAGAGACGAACATTTTCATGCTCTACAGTTATATTGGTACATCTGTACGAGTATTCCCTCATGCATAAAGGCAAACGAGAGAGAGAGAGAGAGAGCAAAGCTAGCGAATGTAGCAAACACAAGTCGGAGCCTCCTCTCGGATATTCCCTCTGGATTTGCTCACGCCCCGGGCGCGAGTCCGATCCCAGCCGAGACTTGAGCGCCAGCACATGCCTAGGCGGCCATCGAGCACACCTCGTACCAAAGAAGCGGGTACTCTCGAGCCCCCCACTCAATAATCCGACGTTCTCCCACTGTCGACTTTTTCTACGTTGCCCCCCACCGCTCATCTCCGTTTCTCGCGCAGTTTTTTCTCTCTCCCTCGCTCCTACTCCTCTTTTCTTGTTGCAACTCGTTTTTTTAACCTCCCACTAGTCCTGCAGGCCCCTCTTTTGCCAAGGCGGGTGGGAGAAACTTTGATTCTTTCTCTCTCTCGTTCGAGAACGCGCGCCTTTTCGCCTCGCGATCTCGAAGCCAGGGCCATAACGCCAACGCTTTTCTGACGTCATCTCGGCAACGTTATGGCTATCGAGAGTGCGTACCCCTCCCCTTCCCTTCTCCGTACACCGCCCTGCAGCGCTACGGAGACCAGACTTACCCTCGAACGTTTACTCTCTTGGTGATCCTCGTCCATCTCTACATCCCATAGAATTTACTTTCAAGCGTTTCGTTCTGGGACGATTGAATTCGAGGCCTCTCGTAACGTCGCTTCGGAATGGGAAAGGGCTTTGAGGAAACTTTCTCTGGACTTGCGGGACCAAATCGTTCGGATTTTTCACTTTTTTATCAATACGTGCACTGATTTCGAACTTTGGTTTGCATTTTGTTCCAGAGCTCCATTTCTCTCGGTTAACTTGGAGTGCCTGTTAACAATTTCACTCACTGCCTGATATCCGAACTCGCGAAACCTTCGGCAAAACATTTATTCAAGTGTTGCTTGGTTTTCCTCTCAATTGACTAACAACTCGGTAAATACATTGGAAATGAAACTGTCCGGAACGTAATGAGAATTTGTTTAACGATGAAAATCGTTATGCGGTGAGCATACAAAGATATTTCTCCCCAGCATGGAATATCTCGCGTCGCGGCGACCTCTCTTCATTTATTGCTGGAGATTCCTGCAACAAGGGTCACCGGACGGAATAATATTAATCTTCGTTTGTTTTATAGCTCGACACGTGGTAAGATATATCTTTCGCAGTCTCGATTTATCATGATTATTGTGCTACTGTTGTGTATACAGGTGGTCCGAAAAGTTGAGCTCGAATCACGAGGAATAGCGAGAGCGTGGAATTCCGGGGAGAAAAGTCTTCAGCGGATTTTCTCTCCGGTGCGCCGTTTGCGAGTTATCGATTAATCAGTGCGCGGCCAATCGCGAGCGCGGGAGAGAGTGCGCCGGCAGCGGGGCGGAGCGCGCGCCCCTCCCGGATTTCTGCGCGGAGCGCGCTTCCGATTGGCCGCGACTCTAATTCGCCGATATCTCGACAACGGTCCACCGGAGAAAAAACTTGTTAGGGAATTTTCGCTCGAGAATTTCGCGCTCTATGCGAATCCGCACCCGGAGAAGTTATTTATCGGACACTCTGTATCTCGACACGAAGAAATGAGAGAGCTCCAGCTGCGAGCTGTAAAAAAGGCTTTCTACATCGGGGCTGCCTCTTGTAACGAGGAAACTCTCGTGATTCATAGCACCCGAAGAACCAATACGCACGTGCGTTCACCTACTCGCACCCGTGTCTGCGTTTGTACGGCGGTTCGCTATATTGTACCCAAAAAAAGTTCGGCTCACGGCGCGCATTAGTTAAGACACATTGCGTCACCGAGACGAGTTTTTCGTACTCATACACGCACGCCAATCTTTACCCGTAGCTCAATCGTCAACCACAACTTATGCGGCGTGGGAAATCGGCGTTCGATTCAACAGCCGGAGGGCCAGTGGTCCCTCCGGTCGTCCT
This sequence comes from Venturia canescens, assembly GCF_019457755.1. Taxonomy (NCBI): domain Eukaryota; kingdom Metazoa; phylum Arthropoda; class Insecta; order Hymenoptera; family Ichneumonidae; genus Venturia; species Venturia canescens. The sequence goes on from NC_057430.1 coordinate 8,813,468, forward strand.
TGGTCGGTCCTTGACCGACCTCTCGCTGGTCGCTCTTCCGTTGGACGAAAAAAAAACCAGGAAATCGAATTTCTCCAAAATTCTTTTCATTTCAACTCGACCCTTTTTGCACTTTTTCCAGGTTTCAATATGAATTTTCATGTTTTTTTTAGAGAACGAAAAAAAATTGGTTTTTTGGGGATCCTTTTTCAGGGGTACTACGAAGTGAACCGAGATTACAAAACGGGGTTTTGTTGCGTGTGTATTCGTGTCTGTTGACACTAATTTTTATAAATTGATTCGTTTCCAAATCGTGGCTGTACTGCGTTTTTGGGAATACGACTCAACCGAAGTATTCCTAGAGCCCGTTGTTGCCATGAGCACCATGAATCCTCTCCGATGAGACAACTGTCGTGCACACACGCACGCGCATACAATATAAAAATACTATTTATAACCAAAACTCAAAAAACTGGTGTTCAGAGATCTCTTAGGGCTATGATCTTTTGGGACACAAATTTCGAGGTTCTAACAGACCATTTAAGGAGGGTGGATAGCTACGATACAATGCTGCCATGCTAAACCATGTTAAATACGTTAAAAATTTCAAAATTATAAGAATTTAATCAAATTTGGTCAACATATTCTTTAGTGCCAAATTTGACAATACAAATTTTTTAAGATTTTTCTTCTGTACAATTATCGAGTAATTGATCACTACAGTTCACGTGTATGAGCATAGCGTTTCCATAGCGTAAGAAATCTGCTTTAACGCGTAATTACTCGATAACTAAGCAGAAGAAAATTTTGAAAAAAATTGTGTCCTCGCACTTGACGTTGAAGAACATTGTCACCAAATTTGATCAATTTCCTATCATTTTGACGAATGTAGCCACCCTCCTTAAGGCAAAAATAAAAAACGCTGGAAATTGAAATTTGCAAATTGCTTCTTCAAGATGGTCAAGATGCACGATGAGGTGCTGGATTTTTCATTTTGGCTTCCTCATAGAGGAAGCTTTAAGCGTTGTTCTAAAAGCTTGATAAAGCATTTTGTTACTTTTAATTTTTGTTTTTAAATAAAATTTTAACTTATTTATCGACTTTCAACTTTTCCAAATTAATTACCAAAAATTCGTATTTTCGTAAAATTCAAAAAATCATAAAATTTAAACTGCTCAACCGATATTCCCCAGATTCAATACCAACCTTTCTATTATGATAATCTATAAACAAAAAATTTAGTAATAAATCTTAAAATTCCCAGAAGTTAGAGCGTCGACACTCTTTTTTTAAAAATTTCAAAACATTATAGGATTCGTATTTTTTTTCAAATTCTGACAAAATTATCAGAGAATGAAGAACTTGTTCAGATTAAACATTTATGCAAAACGGTAGCCCTGTATCTCAAATCGTTTTCGAGTTATAAGCGTTTGAATTTTGCAGTCCCATAACATACACACACACACACACACATCCGGACATTTTTTCTAGATATGATTTTTTGACATTGAAAACTGGAAAAAAAAATGTTCATCGTCACACGTAGCTTCCTCTATAAGGAAGCAAAAAATGGATTTTTTGAAATTTCTACGGTGACCCGAGGCCTTGGGAGATTAAATTTGGGAATCCTGACGCAAGCTTTTGATGCTACAGAAGAATATGGCAGTATTTTGTTGGCTGCGGAAGCTAAATCGTGTAATGTGCACGAATACGCAGTAATTTTAGCCCGTACGGAGAGCCACGTCCTGGGAGTCGAGACAAAGGAGATTCGTCTCGATAATTGGTGGTGGGTGCTCTTGGGAGGAGATCTGAAATGAGATGAGGTTTCTCGTGTGTTCACTCATAAGTTGGCTTCTTGAGGGCACGTGGATAATTGCCAGGGCATTTCGATACACATGCGGAGCCTGGTCTGGAGCAACGTAGCTATAAGAATTCCGAGGACGAAGGGAGGAAGGGGGGAATGGGAGATGGAGATACCGGCAGGAGGGAATCATCTTTGAGCGTGTTGTTCGCGACTGCATGCGATTCTAATGTGGGTGAAGTTAGTTGTAACTCTTGCATCGTGATCCTCATACTCGCACTCAATCTCACAAATGTATTTAGAGGAGAAAGAGAGAGAGAGAGAGAGAGAGAGAGAGAGAGAGAGAGAGGAGGAAAATAGTGGTAAAAAGTATTCTCCGATCCGAGAGATCGTAGAGTGAGCCAAGTCGAGTTGAACCAAAGGCAAGATAGCTCTCCGCACAGTGAATATATACACGAGAGATTCCCTTTCTCTTTGGGATTGTGAAACGATATTTCTCTATCGCGAAACAGAAACTCCGTTACGAAGGAAAGAGGGAAAGAGTAAGAGAGAAGGAGACAAGTGAAAAAAACGATCGACAGAGAGAGCAGAGCTTTAGCTTCGTGGATTTATTATCTGTAATAGGTTACGCAGATTACAAACAAAGTGCAAATATTTCACATGACCTTCACCCGTGCAGAATTTCCCCTCTCCTTCTGCGACTCGCGATCTTTCTCACTTTTTGCCTACCGGGCTATTCGACTGTTCTCTCCGCTCTTCGGCCGCGCGCACAGTGACACGAGCGCACGCGATTCACCTCGCTCTCGGTTCAACAAATAGCGAACGTTCCTAGCGAAAAAAGCATCCCTTGCGCGTCAGCTTCTCTCCCCAATTTGTGGAGTAAAATCGTCGTCATTTTTCTCCCATGCCAAAAACTACTTTCTCCGCTCTCTTTCTAATGAAAAACCTTTTCCTCTCGTTCTCGATTATATCGCGGTACTTTTTCAGAGTATCGCGTCTCAGGGGACTTCACGATCGAAACAGCATTTCGTTACGATATTTAAGTGACTTTTTACGGAATTTACAATTGATCTTTCGCCTCATTGATCGAGCCGACGAAATTTCATCATCGACGAAGCGCTCTTCAGCAGCGAAAGATTTTATAAACAGTGGAAAATGCCAAGATTATTCACGAATCGTTGAAGTTCCGTGCGACCAGAGGCCACAAAAGTCTACGAAAAGCTCGGAAACGATCGCAATCAGTAACACTACAAAACGATAAAAAATAAGCTTTTTCCGAGTGAGCGTCGCACGAGCGATACATTTTCAAAGGGATTCCAGCGAGTGACGATATTTCACGAGGTTTACAGCGCCCCAGAATTTCCGTTCTCGATTCAACCCTCGGACTCAACGGATCCGGCGCGTTCCTTATTTCCTCTTCCTTTTTCAACGCTCAACTATAAATTCATATTACTTATGGCTGACGCGAGGAAGAACGATTCGGACGACTGTACAAAACACCCCCGCAAACGTCACTCTCGAGAATCAATGGTGGCGAAATCCACCCCTTTGCTTCCGACACGGAAAAAAGGAGGAAAATATTTGTCTGGATTTCGAGGGAGCCAATCGCTCGCGGAGGCGGTCCTGCCAATGCGCAGAAGCCCGAGGCTCCGTTGGGGGTGAAAAACGCCCCTGCGCGCTGCATCCCCCCCACGAGACGAAGCTTCGTACGTCGATACATGTTTTCCTGTAAGTAGGTCATTTCACGAGAACTTCAATGACGTTGAATCTCGTTTTATTATTTCCGTCATTATTTCTTTCATCGTTGCTATGAAACTAAAAGTTTTTTATTCCCATCCTCATATTTCGATCTGCGCAATGCATTTTGAATTATTGTTCGACCCTGCGTCATTAATTCCGATATAAACAACGAAGTTTCCACGACACTGGTCGAGCAACGATATTTTATCGTCCACATGTCGTGCAAGTTATCGAGTCCCTGAAACGTCGTGGTGGGAATCGTTTTATTTTTCGGTGAAAAATTATTAATCCGAATGTGTCAAGCTTCGATCGTTATTTCCCGATATTGAAAAATTCGCTGGAATCTGTCGAAGAGGAGGAAAAGGTCGAATGATTTTTAAACACGTCGAGAGGACTCGCGACATTATTTTTTATCTCAATGACCTAAAAATTTGTGAATGGTTCAGAAAAATTGGGGGGTTCGATTACAGAGGAAATTAGTTTAACTCTCGATTCGGAAACATTGAGGAATTGAGGAAGAAGAATTGAGGAGCGAGATAAAAAGAAAAAAAACAGTAAGCGAATGCCCGTCGTGGATGGGACGTTCGAGAGAAAAGTGTGTTTACACCGAGCGTTGAAACGAGGGCTCGAGCGAGCGAGCTACCAAGTTTTGCCCCACTCTTGGAGCTCCGGGAACGCGGGGGGTCACACAACTTATGAATGGGAGTGTTCGACGATTGGTGCTTTCGTTTGGCCAATCGTGACTCGTTGCACCGTTCGTCTTCCCCTCGCCCGCGGGGAACGAGAGCTTTGCAACGCGAGCCGTTATAACAGACCTATTGCAAGAGAAAGAAAGAGAAAGAGGAGAAAAAAGGATTGCGGAATCAGCTGTGAACCGTGATAAGAACGCGGAGACGCGGAGGAAGGAAAGAACGCAAAAACATCGCGTTCGCCTCAAATCAACCACAATTCGGCTATTTTTCTCTACAGTGAGGAACAAACTATTGAAAATACAATGAAAACTGTATTCGTGCGTTCCTCTTTTACCTCTTTTTATATCCAACCTCTAAAAAACAACCGGAATTTTAATAAAATTAAAAATTGTTAAAACCAAAGGTCAAGACTCCACAAATTTGGTCCCGCGTTAATTGGCATTAACATCACTATTATTTATTACAGTGGCGCAAGCAATGATGACAAAAATAAGAATAGGCCTGTCACAATAGAATTTTAATAGAATAATATTCGACGTTGCATATCTGTAGCTGCACGCGTGAGTATGACAGTTAAGTGGAGCGAATAATTAATCGATAGAATCGCGCTGCGTAATGTAGATGCAATTAATAAATAGTTAATCTCGAGTCTGACATTTGTCAGATAAAAGAAATGCGTCACACGTGTGCGATGGCTCACGTTCCATGATCGTATGTACGACAAATCCGTTACCTTGACGTGCCCAAGAAGACATTTTAAAAACTCGTGCGCGCTGCTCTGTTATGAGTACGCACCGCGGTACATCACCTTCTCTGTATTTATCATAAGTTAAGAGCCGAGCAATTGCTCGTGTATTTGGCTTTGTGTTAGTATGCACACTCTTCGCGATCTCTCTCCGCTTGCACTCTTGTACTTCTCTCGGCGAGAGATCGGACCCAAGAAATATATGCCTCGAAACAATCCCGACGTCATTTTTTGTACACCTTTATTCTCTTATTACTCAATCTCTCAGAGGGAGCATTATTTCTTCTCGGAAATTAATAACAATGAGATTCTATATCGCGTGTGCATTTTATTTATCGAGAAAGTCCGCTCGAGAATTCTTAGCTCATCGACGAAATGTGGCTGCGCACTTTTTTTCTCGATGTTTTGATGCGCTGTTCGTTAACTCGGTGACCGCGATGATCGTTCCGAAGTTTGGGGGTTATGCAGAGGTGAATATATAATTGAACGATTTTCAGCTTCTTTAATTGGGTGAAAAAATAAATAATCTAGAATATAAAATTCGTTGGGCTCGCGGTCAGTTACATTGATTCGGTGTCAAGATTTTCGACTTGCATGTTCATTTGTATATGTTTACATTTATAAACACGCGCTCAAAACGATCATAATTACGTTGACGTGAAGGTACACAATGAAATCATTTCCGACTGACAAGATTCGGAAGACAGAATTAAAGCCGAAAGCTGAAAAAACTTACTAATCTTGGATAATCATCAAATTTATGAATATTTCATCGCGATAAGATTGTTTTGTCTACTATATACACAATCGCAGATTGTACATTTGATTTTGAGAGACAAGTTTTCCTGCGACATCGCCAAAACATAAGGAACAATTTTTCGATGTTATTCAAAGGCATACTATACTCTAATCCAGGGCTCGATGGTCAACTAAGCAAATGTAGCTATTTGAGATGTCGATTGTCTCTTATTGCCTACCTTTTTGCTTCCGCTCGGTTGTCTCGAATGTCTCGTCGTTGTGTATGGTTTTGACTTTGCTGTAAATGGTTGTTGGTAATGTAGAATTCACCACACGTGTGGTAAGAAAGAATGGTTTTAGGATTTTGCGTTTCGTCTTCGAGGACAGTGGCAGATTCATCAGTGGGGCTGAGCCAAATATCCTATTCCAAACGCTCGTGGACGAAAGGTTCTGGGAATGGACGTGTTATATCGGGACGAGTTCTGACTAAGCGTTGAGAAGAAATTGTAGACTAGAATGTTGCGTGAACTATACTAGAACGCCACACAAAGGCGCTTGTGGCGTCACCTGTGAATATTATTGAGCCTTTGAAAATACACGTTAGATGACGTTATGTTCATAATTCAATTTGGCGGAGTATTTGAATAAATAAGTTTTTTTCACAATCATATGTATAAAGTTTAGCGATCCCAAGTTGAACATTTTTATTCAATTTAATAATTTATGATTCTGTAACATCTTTGTCTCTTAATTAAAAATGCTGAAAGGTTGCTCAAATTATTTCGTCGAATTTGAACATAACCTTAATTTTTATATGCAAACATTTTTAACTCTGAATAAAACTGCTTTACTATTGTATTATAGTTGTACAGATATCGGCGTCGAAGTTTTGTCAAAGAACGATCCGCAACTTGATGATAAATAAAATAACAGTATTTTGTAATTCGTGGTGGAAAAAGTAAAAATACCCGGAGTTATTCAGTCTCTCGTCACTGTAATTTCGAAAAGTTTGTGACATAACCTAACTTGTAAGATAATAATTTTACTTGCAATCTATTTTTGCTTTTTTCCAACGTCGTTTTGAGTAATAATTAAAGAGAAATGGGTAAAGCAATGTCTGCGATGACGAGGCCTTTGAAAACATTCAATATCGAAAATCGTGCTCGAAAAGTTATAAGTCAAGATAAACCAGTTCCTGCTCCCACTTTCAAAAGCACACAGAAGCAACTGGAAGTTGCAAAAACAAGTAAGCTATGATTTTTTGAAAAATATATTCATTCAATAATATCCATATGCTTAATTTTCCACAGATTATAAATGTTTATACTCATAGAATTAAATAAAACACATTTTATCTTCTACATGTATAAAAATAAAAATGCTTAGGCATTCAACTTAAGGTCCCCGGAGATTGAATTGGATTTTTCGTCTAAGAATCCACACTTAAAATTGTCTGAGAAACCGTTTCAATTGAAAATTCTGTAACTTATCCTTAATAAAAATTAATTTTGCATTTGTTACTTCGCAGTTGTTAGATCTTCAATCGAGTTGCACATTATGCTCAGAAGCATTGACTTGCAGATATTTGAATCTTGGATTAACTAGTCTCAAGACAGAAAAAAAGATTTTTGAATTGGTGTAGCCGGTGTTCTGACTCATTCTACTTTTCTGTTTATAGTCAATCCAAGTTTCATGGAGGAACACTATAAAAAAGATCCCAAACTTGACCAACGGTTGAAAAACGTTTATGTCAGCTCACAGGATATTCCAGTAAGAAAAACTCACATCAAAGAACGTATGTTTCAAACATTGATTGAAAATTGGTTTCGTTGTTCTTGAAATATCATAAAAATTGCAGCTTTCTGAGCAAGAACTCAATCCAGAGAGGCCATTACCCAAGCTAACAAGTATGGTGAACGAGTTTGAATATGGTTTCTGGGAGCCAGAGGAAGCATCAGAAGGTCGTTGCACTCTTCGGATGGTTTTGAATCTTTTGACAGATCATATGAATGATCCAGAGAAAAATTCAGCCCAAGAAATGGCAACAAAATACAAATTGAATGAGAAAGACGTTGGTGAGTTAATGCATAAATTTGCAAATTGTTTTCAGCAATTCAATATCTAGAAAAAATCTTTTAAAATTTTCAAAGTTACTAAAAGAAATAAGAAGCTATTGATTTTTTCCCATGAAGGATATGTTTGAAACTTCAAAATCTTCAATAAGAAATATCGCAAAATTTGGCATCTCAAACACTTTCAAATTCCCTGAATGATTTTAATTTTCACTCCTTCCTTGTCATTCCTTAGTAAAAAAAATATGCTTACCAAGTTTGTTATCCTGGAATGAAAAAAATGATATGGTCGCATATATTATTTTTTTATTTTCCAGTTAACCTCACGGAGTATTTTAGAGTATACAAAGTGGCTATGCCACAACATGAAAAGATGGATATTTCTTGTCCGGAAAACATGAAACTACCAAAAAATATGGAAGAAAAAATACGCAAAAATGAATAACAAAAAGGAAAAACCATTTCTAGGAACAAACTATTTGATAATTACCAAATTATACAATTCTGTACAATTATCAATCTCATGTTGTAAATATTATAATAAAAAATAGTAGAACGAATTGTGTCTTAAAAAAGTGAAATTTCATAATACTTTGAAAATGATGGTAGAGCTACATATAATTTTAGATTGTTGAATTTCAACAAATAGTCTATTATTTATAGATAATATCTATAAAACTCGTATTTATTCTAAAAATCGATCGAATTTTTTTCCAATTAACCGATTGGAAGAAAAATTAATTGGCAAATAAAAATATTCCGTGATCGGATAATTTTTTTTGTTTTACCATAAACGCCTGTCACATTGTGGGAAAATTATTATGATTGAAAATAAATAATGTTTGTAATATGAATGAAAAGTGAAAGAACAAAATGACCGAGAAAATCTGAAATACGCTTTTCAACCGACCAAGCGACGAGAGACAGAATCGTGATGATCGTGATTCTCATGGCCTTATAAGGTAAGAATTGTCGTCGCAACCGGTCTCTTGGAGCATCAAAGTACAATTTTCTTTAACGATCAAAAATCTTTATATTACTCAATGATTTTCAATGAGAGTCAAAACTCAATTGACAAAAAGTGACATTGTGAGTTAGAAGTGGATTAAAAAGAAACAAAAAGCCGGTATAAAATAAGTTTCGATGTGAAACTGAAGAACTTCGTAATAAATGACTCACACATTGATTTTATAAAACATTTGACTGCTGCAATCGGAATTGTCCAATTAAAACACTGGAAAAATTAAATGAACCAATGGAATGAAAGGTCTTAAGAAACTGCGCCAATCCGCGGCACCCTTGGAGTGAACATTTTCATATCCCTAGCCACACACACACTTAACACACACGTGACACACATGACCAAACTTCTTCTATGAACGCATGCACGAGGTTTCTTCCTGTGGTCTGTGCTTGCTCGATTCGCCTCACCCTGTTCTCGCTCGTTTCGTTCGATCATCGTTTCTTCGTTATTTCATCCTATTCGAGCGGATTTCGGAGTAACATCCTGTTTTAATTATTTTAGATTTTTCTTCGAAAATACTAAGAAAACAACCTACTCTTCGGTAGTTCATTGAATCAGGAAAATGTCGACGGTAGCGAGTGCTTTAGCTGTAGGCGGTAATCGACAATCCGGAGCTCCGGTTCGCACACAGAATGGTAAGTTTAACCTCCATGAATTTGATGACGCTCGCGTGTTCTTGACAATTTTCTCAATGTATCCATACCTACAAAGTATTTACGGAACGTTTTTCGATCGTCTGCATTCTTCGAAACGCACATGAAAAAATCGAAATTTAGAGATCCTTGATAATATTGTGATTTTCAACATTTCGATTGTTAACGAATATTCATTTTTGGCTCTAAGCACCTGAATATTTTCGATATATGATATTTTCCGAATACTTTCATATAGAATTTTTTTTGAAAAAAGTCATAACAGAGAGTTCTGTAGTCAGCATTTAATTTGGAATTATTCACACTTGAATATATTAGAGATCAAATTTCGAAAATTGTTCAAAAATATCTCATCAGGAAATCCGTTCTCAACAATTTTTTTTAAGATTTTTTTGTTTTCTTCGTGCTCTGGGATTGATTATTTTAAAACTGATAATTCTTGTCACATGTTCTAATCGCATGTTATTATTAATAAAATAAATATGCTGATTGAGTGAAAAATTTTATTTCTTTTAGTCATGGCAGCCTGCGCGATAGCCAATATTGTCAAGAGTTCCTTAGGTCCTGTTGGCCTGGACAAAATGTTGGTCGACGAAGTCGGGGTAAATACGAATGTTTTCAGAATATTTGAAAATTCACGTACTTTACACTTGAAACAAAATAGAGAAAACAGCGTGGTTACGATTTTAGAATGTAACTATTTTTAATCTCAATGTTTCAGGATGTCACAGTGACCAATGACGGTGCAACTATTCTGCGTCTCCTGGATGTCGAACATCCTGCAGCTCGTATACTCGTTGAATTGGCACAACTGCAAGATGAGGAAGTCGGTGATGGCACCACATCTGTTGTATGTACAAGTTTGAATTATCCTTTTTGGCAAACTAGTGATAAAATAGAACAAACCTCATATTCATAGCAGAAAATTCACAATAGCGGGGAAAATAATCATAAGACGATGACTACATTTTTCTGACTATTTTTCAGGTCATCGTAGCAGCTGAGCTGTTAAAAAATGCAGATGAACTCGTGAAACAAAAGATTCACCCTACATCAGTGATAAGCGGGTATCGACTAGCCTGCAAGTGAGTGATTATTTTGATCTAAATGTAATAGAAAAAATTGGATGGCTGAATGAGAAATTGGATAACTTTGGTTACTGATACATAAGTATATGTGCTTGAACACATATCAACATTATGTAATTTATCAAACAACTGACTGACTGACGGAAAGTCTCAATTTTCATACCACCAATGCGTAATATAATAGGTTTTGCATTTTCTGATTGATTTGATTAATTTTAATAAGGTTATTCAAAAAGCTGACTCGTTTGTCTTCTGGTATTTATTGGATCCATCTATTTCAGGGAAGCTTGCAAGTACATCCAGGAACATCTAACTGTGACTGTTGACGAGCTTGGAAGAGACTGCTTGGTGAATGTTGCAAAAACATCAATGTCCAGCAAAATCATTGGAGCGTATCCTTTTCAATATGTAGATTTATCAATGTTTCATAATGATACTTCAACGTCTAAATTCTAAAATGTAAATTTGTGTCCAAAAGCAAGTAACATTTTTCGATTAAGTCTTGGAATAAGGTATTGATTGGAGGATGGGTTTGAGGAAAAGTTCACAAACTGAATTACAATAAAAAAAAATTTCAATGCAATTTTTAAAAAATGTTAACAAAATTTTCCTTAACGACATACTAATGCAAATAAAGTGATGCGAATTTCTTTGGAAACATGGTCGTAGACGCAGCAAACGCTGTAAAGATCAGCGATGGAAAAGGGGGACATCTGTATCCCGTCAAAGCCGTGAACGTTCTCAAAGCCCATGGAAAAAGCGTTCGGGAGTCCGTTCTCGTTCAGGGTTACGCGTTAAATTGTTGCGTAGCTTCACAAGCTATGCCGAAGAAGATAACAAACGCAAAAATCGCTTGTCTCGATTTTTCGCTCCAAAAAGCAAAAATGAAGTTGGGAGTTGAGGTCCTCATTACAGATCCGGAAAAACTTGACGGTGTGCGTCAGCGTGAAGCTGATATAACGAAAGAACGGATCCAGAAGATTTTGGCCGCGGGAACGAACGTTGTTCTGCTTTCTGGTGGAATCGACGATTTGTGCCTGAAGGTAAATCCTGTGTTAATGTAGAGAAAATTTACGAAAATCTGTTTTACTTAGTAGAAAAAATATCTTTACTCGGTATGTACAAAATAATGAATTCATATAATTTTAGTATTTCGTCGAAGCTGGCGCGATGGCAGTTCGCAGATGCAAAAAAGCCGATCTAAAACGTATCGCCAAAGCGACTGGTGCTCAATTCCTTACGTCACTCACAAACATGGAAGGTGATGAAAGTTTCGACGCTAATTTACTCGGTGAAGCTGCTGAAGTCGTTCAGGAATTTGTGTGCGACGACGAACTCATTTTGATTAAGGGGTAAGTTTGGAGATTTTTTCACAATGCGAGAACAAAATTATTTGTATTATTTAAAAATCTGCATTTCCAGTTAAATAAAATTTCTAAACCAATTCTTGTATTTTTTCTTTAATTGATAGACCTAAATCGAGGACAGCAAGTTCGATAATTCTTCGAGGACCAAATGACTACTACTGCGACGAAATGGAACGTTCAGTGCACGACGCATTGTGTGTTGTGAAACGCGTTTTGGAGAGCAAAAATGTCGTTTCCGGAGGAGGTAGTGTCGAAGCTGCTCTTTCAATTTATCTTGAAAATTTCGCAACGTCTCTGAGCTCCAGGGAACAATTGGCGATCGCTGAATTCGCGCGATCTCTCCTTGTCATACCGAAAACACTCGCGGTCAATGCTGCCCAGGACGCCACTGATCTTGTCGCTAAACTGCGAGCTTATCACAATTCCAGTCAAACTACAGTTGATCATGCTAATCTCAAATGGTAATTTTTTTCCGATTCAATAGAAGAATTAGCAATAAGAAAAATCAATTTTCAATGCTCTCGGTAATAGAAACATCGAATAAATGTGGAGTTGAAAATACTCCAAACGATCAGAAATGTAATTTTATAATATCATAAATTCAAATTCAGAACAATTTATTTTTGAGTAATTCGGTATTGAAAAGTTTTGTGATCCAATGATATTTTACCAGGGTTGGCCTCGACTTGTTGGAGGGAACAGTGAAAGACAACAGGAAAGCGGGAGTTTTGGAGCCAGCAGTTTCGAAGATAAAAGCCTTGAAATTTGCGACAGAAGCAGCAATAACGATTTTACGAATTGACGACATGATTAAATTGAATCCTGAACGTCAAGGTGGCAAGTCTTATCAGGATGCATGTGCAGCTGGCGAATTAGATGGCTGAATTTTTCAGTCGTTGCTGTTTCCATTATTTCGCATTTTTATTACTTCTTCAATCACGGTTTCATTCATCAAAGATCTTCGACGTAGATCGAAAGGTGATCAACGCAAAAGATATATTTTTTTCTCAATCGAGCGATCGTTAAATTGTTTCAATATTTTTTTTTCTCAAAGGCATGAACGATAAATAACAATGTACGTGTTCATTTTACCGGATCAGAATGTCGGTATCGTCACAACTGGCACACTCCGATTCCATCGCTATTTCATATTTATGATACTCGTCTTTACGAGAACTTGCAAAAGAAATAAAGCTTTTTCACCGTAAAAATTACGACTGCGTTTTTTTTCCATCTTGTTCTTTATTGTTTAGAGTTTCCTGAACCTTCCTTTTGGTCCTTTTGTTGTTCAACGTCGTTCTACTGGATAAATACCGTAAGAAATATTTAGCACGAGCAAATTTTCTGATTTTCATCATGAAAATTCACCATCAAAAATCGGTGGAAACGTAATTTTTATCGTGTTTCTTGAAGCAATTCAGCGGGATATTTGTCATCGAATATTTTCTTTCGTTTTATCTCGTAATTATAACATTAAACTTTACGTAACTGTTTCAACGTTTATAAGCTAAAAGATTTGAGGGAAAAAGGCTCGGGCTTTGGTGCACGTTATATTAATTGAAAACGGATAGACTTTTGGCATTTCTACTGATGCATATTTTTCGAAGGTAAGATGATATATGAGGAACCGGAAAAAATCCATCCACGATTAGCTCTTCATAATTTCTTTTATTCAATATTATCGTGATAATGAAACGAAATGAATCGATAAAAACAGCGGTGGGAACAAAAGATGATAAAAGCAGCACCTTTTAAAGTGTGAAAAGGAATTTTAGGAAAATGAGAATACTTGTCATAAGGTTATGAAAAAAAAACTTGTACAGGAACATGACCGAATAATTTTTCGTTTTTACCACTTTGATTTGTCAGAACCCATGTCTTTTTGTTCATAATATATTACATTTACGGATTTTTTTCGTGTGGACTATTCTACATTAGCTGGTACGTAATTATACATATATAATATATAAATCATTCAAATGTAACGAGGTCATTTGTCCAATGATGATGAAAATGATTTTGTTATAATCTAGCAACATAACTTGTGTATTTTTTCTTCTCCGTTGTCTCTTCCAGACGAAACTTAATTATCCAGTATTCAATATATGTACGTCAAATTTTGGAGAATACATACCACCTCTAATCCTCGTACTTAATTGTTTATTTCTTAATGCGAATGATTACGGTGCAAACTCAATGAGCTTCAATTGGTCATTTTTTGAGAGAGGATTTCGACGAAATTTCCAATTATCAGAACTTTTGCCACATTTTAATACTGTTCTGGATTTTTTTTTGCCTAACGATTAACAGTAACTGCGAGCATTGGACCGCCAATGAGTTCCTGACCCAAAATGCGACAATGATAAAAACTTGATCAATTGAATGATTTTGCTGAGTTCTCAAGGTTTTCGATCAGAGATGCAGTTCGACGATGCCACTTTTACAATTGTTTCTGTGTTCAGACAATAAACCACTTACCCAAAGTATTTCTTTGAAATACCTTGACACTTTGGAAAGTTTTATCGAACTCCTCCCTCGAACCATCCATTGCTATCGCGTGTTTCCAAAAAAGAAATTAACTTTTTTTATCTGTATGCAATTTCGATGTATCGTTCAATTTATAACCATACAATGTGCAATTTTTGTCGATTTTCATGAAAATAACGTATCCCCTACAATACTATTTTTGAATGTTTGATCATTGCATCTTCAAAAAATATTGAGTTGTCTGCAATCGATATAGACATTTGAGTATTCATCGCTTTTGATTATTGTATTGCTCATGAACGTATAAGTATACGAAGAAAGGTAGAGAATGCATGATATTCTTGGACTAAAAGGACCAAAGATTGAATAGAAAATTTCAAAGCGTTTGTTTCATCATTTTTAGAGAGCGCATGATGAATTTTTTCAAAAAATAAAAAGTTGATAGAAAATTCGGGATGCTGAAAAAAATCAAGACTATAAATCATTTTCCAATCGATATACATAGAAATTGATTAGAAAATAATTTTCAGAATCATAAACATAAAAGTGGAAATCCCGATCCCAAAAAGAAAGTTAAAAAATTGCTTTGTGGGACCGAGATATATGGATATTTTTGAAAACTTTTCTAGTTTTCTTCACGTACTTTTTTTCTTTTCAATGTTGATAGTTCTAAAGAAGTGATATGTATTCGAGATCCTAGTACACATAGTGTTGATGCTGGGAAAAAATTTAAAGGCATCTCCGACTACATCAATAGAAAAGTTGGTGACAAAATCGCAATTGATACACGCACTCGGTTTCTCTCTTCTTCCTTCGATTGAATAATGAATGCGACGAAAGACATTCACGCGCGCACACAACAACGCTCGTCTGGCGACCTCGCAGACGGAGGTAAGAAAAATTCCGCCATTTTTCGTAGAAGAATTTTTAATCGACATTATGTAGAAATATAATCTTTTACTTCTTTTTGTTTTAATTTTTTTTTTTACCATTTTTCTTCTAGTCCCTCCCAACTTTCTCAATATTTTCAGCCTTAGAGACTACTTTTGTCAACTTTTTTTTCTTTTATGTTTTTTCAAATAAGTAAAAATAAAATATAATAGTACAATGAATACGAAATAAATATTCGCGCAATACGTTCTTCCTTTGTGTCATTTCTAAAGCAAAATCGATCTCGTTATACCGGTCGTTATAAATTTAAGCTCACGGCTCTTATATTCTTCTTTTCTTCTGTCCATAGTTATCAACAAACACACGAACAGCACTGTTTGAATTTGTTTTTTCTCTTCACCGTTATTCTCATATATGCTCAATGTACCCATCCAAGTTAAGGTGAAATAATAATCCCTAATATTCTTACGCTGTCTATTTCCTGTTTTTATCTTCTTTCTCCATTTTTATAACGATGGATTCTCCCACTTGGGTCCTTTGGTAACCACTATGTCGGCGTACGAGCATTCTTGATTCAATTCCAACACTTGGAACTTCTTTAGGACTAATAACGTATAAAACTTTTGGGCAGCCTGAAAATTAAATGTAAAATCGTCAATTGTTATATATTGTGCAATAATTGAATAACGATAATCATTAATTCTCAATGGAAAATGATTCATAGTGATTTTCGTTCATCGTTAAAACTTTCAAATATTTTAATATTGAAGGAAAGAAAAAAAACGTAAGAATAAAAATACTATAATTACTTGTTTGCGACTATTTTTGTACGCCATTTCAGCGAGCGTCAATCTGTCTTTGCCATCCAATTTGCTCTTGATTACGTGATACATGTGGGCTGCTCTTTTATTAAGAACACGTTCTTCGAATTGTTCATAAGTTTCGTCCATTTGTTGTTCCTCTTGCTGCTCAAACACATAAACAAAATAGTTATTGTCGTAATCGGTACGTACGGCTCCAAAAAGAATTTGAATACGCGAGACGATACTTCAATGGAGAAGAGAAAAACTAAGCACTGTATATTTAACAAAGGAGAGCTGAAAATAAAGGCAAATCTCACCGGTCCAACGGAAGGAGGAAACTCGTAGTCTTCGTGATTCCACGGCGTTGCTGGTCCCCTTTCGGATATCGCACCAGGCGTATGGGCTGGTGGATGTTGAAGGTCCTCGTATCCCATATACGAAACTTGGTGCTGTGCCTGACGATAAAAAAGAATGAAACGAATACTTGAATTTTCCAATAATAAATGACGGAAGAAAAAAAAGAGCGGAGAAAAAGTTTCATGAGCAATGAAGGTGATTATTGTCACGTTTTTCAACAACGGTTGACAACAGTTTTTCATCATAGAAATACACAAATTTACAATGATACGAAATTGAACTCACCTGGTCGTAGCCCATATTTTCCATCTGTGGAAGTTCGGAGCTCGGCAAAATAGGTACGTCGACTTCCGGCTGAACAGAAGCCGGTGGTTGGATTTCTTCCTCAGGTGGAACGCCGAGAAGGTTGGTGACGTCGGCGGGAGGTATCTGAGGCATTTCCGTTGGCAACGAAGGCGCCTCTTCGGTTGGTGGAACGTGCATTTCGGAACTATCGACCGAGGGGAGAATGCTACTGATGTCTGAAACTGAAGGCTCTGCTGGAACTGATACTTCTGGCTGCGGAATGGATTCATCCACTGGTGCAGGCGTCGCGGGTATTAATAGTGATGTTTCTTGTGTTTCTGCTATCACAGAGGCTGGTTGTTCCTCCAACGACGGTAATTGCGACGTCGATAAAACTGGAGGTATACCGGGTTGCTGTAAAAGTGGAACAAATATGTGAAAACTTCAGTTGTATTTACTAAAGCAACAATGCTAAGACAAAAACTTTTGTTTTCAGAATTCGTTAGGCCAATTTTTTAGCACTTTTACAGTTTGAGGTCTCAGAAATTCGTATACTGCAATTCATTTCGATGTTGAAGTATAAGTGTACAATAAAAGGATTGTTCGATCATAAACTGATAAATCTAACAGCGATAACCTAGAGATAGAATAAAAGTTTACCTCGTCATCCGGTGCTTTTCTCTTTCTACCCATTCGCTTGGCGAGCAAACTCTGCTCGAAAGGCCCCAATTCTGCGTCAGGCGCATCCCGCACCTGTTCCAAAGGCAAATCTTCCTCAACACCAAGACGACCAAAGTCCTCGTGATCGTAAGATTTACTGGTCAAGTGACGTTGATAGTTCTGCGTAGATCAAAACAACAATCGCAATCAAATATTGAGATAAACCGAGCGACACTGATCAGGATAACTCAAGGTACGAAGAGAACTGTTTATGGTCCGACAAATATTTAGAAACAAACCTTGAACAAGACTCGTGCAGGCAGTGGTCTGCCAGGCAGGGCGAAAAGTTTTTCGACACCACCAGTTTCTTTCCAGTGCATTAGTCTTTTTGTTGGTGGGGCGAGATCCAGTGTCGTAATAATATCACTCGTATCCGAAAGTTGGGCTTTCATTTCTTCGCCCGATATGTTTTTCACTTCGTCAACAATCAGTTTACGTTTGCGTTTTGCTTTTGTGAAGCCTAGAATGAAATTTACATAAGTTCATTCAATATTCGTCTTCCAAATTCCCTTTTTCTCTAAAAATTATCTAAAGTTTTCAATTTCAAGGTATTTATTCAATTCGGACCTTTCAATGCTGAAGCATCGACAGGAGCGAGAGCAAAACTCTCTTCTTCGTCGTGGAGTAAGGTGGTTTGGTCCTGGAGAGGCGGCGGCTCTTCAGCCACGTCCATCGGATGTTCCTCTGGAATAACCGGCGGTGCTGGTGTGAATCGACGACTGGCAACGCTCGCTCTACCCTCCAATTCTTCACCAGGAGCGAGTGGCGTTGGCGGCCTTGAGCCATCGGTACTGCTGTGAAAAACGAGATGAAAAATTCATAATTATTGTGCCTTCTGGTTTTCCAAACATAAAATGTGCAGAATTCAGAAAATGTCATTTTTTATCCTGTTCCAAAAATTCAGCATTGTTAAACTCGATTTTATTGAATTACCTCATGCCACCCATAGGTGACGCAGGACCGCCAAAATGATCACCCATATCCTCGTCGGAGTCTTCGTGCGCGGAAGGTGGCACGCCAGTCGTCGTGGCTGGTGCCTGTGCTTCACCGAGAGTGCTTACTTCCGGCACTGGAACTTCGCCCATCGGCGCTTCATCGAAAAGTCCTCCTTCGAATAGGCCACCCGCTGCTCACCAAAAAATTTCGTTATTTTGTTTACGATTCAACGCATCAATGAACATTTGAGTTTTATTGTGGAATCGTTTCTTCAGGATGAAGGGATTTTCCTTTACACCAATATTTTTTTTCGGTAAAGAATAAAGGAATATGCTATTAATTAAATTTCATGAAAGGTGAGTTGTGAAAAACTCATGAAAAACTAAAGAACTCATAGAATCGTCAGAAACGAATGCACAAAAGTTTCAAAGTTGGGGATAAAATTAAACCGATAGAAATCTTACATATCATATCTTGCCCAAGATTTCCACCAAAACCATCGTCTCTTATTGGCGTATCTATGTCCATTGGTTGTGACGTTGATGATGTTCCAGGTACTGGTTCTTTTTCTTTTTGTTCCAGTTGCGTTTCTATTCCTGGCCCGTCACTAAATAACATGTGACTCTGGAAGAATGTTGATTAAATAAGAAATTTGAAAACTATGCTGATGGATGAATTGAGGCATCCAAACAAATTTGCAGGAATGGCTCATGTTTTTAGAGTAAGAAACAAGGTCTCTGATTGAAAATGATTCAGTTAGATTGTTGCTTAAATTCTAAATTGACATTCGAATAATTGTTGGAAATTTTTTTCCAACTTGGAATGGATGGATAAAATTGATTTTATTCACCTGATCAAGAGAAGGTTCCATCGAACTTCCATGGCGCATTAGTTCTGGTGGTTCTGCATCAAAGCTCATATCCCCAAAACCTTGATCGTGTGTCACAAGTGAAAGACTTCCGTAGTCCTCTCGCATTGTTATTTCCTCAGCTCTCGATTGGTTTAAACTGAACTGGGCTTCAATGTCAACATCCCTTGATACAGAAAATTGAAGAACTTTTATAGAATATTTCTCCCAGCAAATAGTTGTGCTCCATTAATGAAAGTTCCTTATTATTTTTTCAAAACTCTGTTGGTGTTATAGTTTTCACAATAAAAGTGGATAAGTGAATAACGGTCGCTATAGACCTATTTCAGAGTTAATATTCACAAATAAATTCTAGGGTCTTGGGTACGAGAAAAGTTAATTGAAGACACAACCTGAATGCACCATAGGGATAAATGAATTTGTAGATATGTACGAGGACTGGATAAAGAGTAAGCAATGGAATTTTTACATACTTCAGTTCAGGCATTGCAGTGTCAAAATCATGAAACACTTCTGGCAATGTAATTGCATTAACAGCAGCTTCTCTGTGTTCTTCGGGCAAATCAACCATACCAGGCCGAAAAGCCATCTTAATTTTTACAAAAGCTTCATTGCAATCGGCCAAGAGATACTTTGCTTTCCTTGAATATATTCTGACAACTCCGAGCAAAAGATGGCCCGATGTTCGTAGTGCCATTTTTACCTGAATAAAATATAGTTAGTATTATTGAAAAGGCCAGAAATAGTAAATACATGTTCGTCGATGATAATTACCTTTGGTTGTAGAATACCATCAACAGATTTTTCGATATTAGTTTCGAAAACATGAGCCTTGGTGAGTTTCTTATCCCAATGTGCGGCAAGCCAAATCCGGGCCAACGGGCCCTTTTTGGCCAAGACGAAATGCGCATAAAACATGTTGCAAGAATTTGTTTATCGTTCTGTAAAATCATCAATAACGAAAACATATATTAATAAAAAAAGAAAAGGATTTAAAAAAAAGTCTTTCTGAAATGATAGAAATAACGGCACGTTATGGGTTAATTCAAAAACGCGCGATAAACAGGAACATGGAATAGTGTTGAAAAATAATTATTCGATGCATGAATTCACATGAGTAAATAAGTCGCACACAAAATCTATCGAATTCACGTCATTTCATAATGAAAAACAAATGTTTTTATTAAGTATGTGATTGTTTTCTAATCGTAACAGGCGTTATTGTCAACAAAAACTTCCCAAGATGGCGTCTCGGGTCGTAATTTTTGGCGGTTACAGATGTGAAATGTACATGTTGTGCAGAAGCAAACTTGAAGTTTTTTAACGAACTTCACTTACGAGGTTAAATATCAATTAGTCACGTCAAGTAGCGATTCGTAGTAACATTTTTTTCTTCTACCACACCACACAACTCGCGATTTATTTATCGTTTTTGATCTTTATTTTCTGTTACGAAGAGAAAAAAAACAAGCTCAGCGACGACGAGGCGTCTCGATCCGAGCGTTTAGCTTGTGTCTTTCTTTCCGACCCCCCGCGCCCCCTATATCTGTGCTGTCGTCATATAAAAGTGTTGCCAAAGTCAACGAAAGAGGGAGAACGTTCCGATTTCCGGAATATCCCGAACTTGGCCTACTCCGTGAACTTGGCTGACTGATTTCGGGTTTCTGACTTTTTGAAGTCATCATAATTGTTTTCATTATAAATGAAGCCGTTCGCTGCCTTATGTTTTATAAGTTTTACGTTTGCAATTAATAATTGATATTCGCAGGGGAAAAATATAATTTCCACTGTGACATTGTTTAATCATATATAAATACATTGTCTGAATAATATGATTGTCGTTTCATTAAACCGAAACCGTTGAAAATTTTTTAAAAAATAATTAAGCGCTGTTACATGCTGGCGACTGGAAAATTCTTGCGCATGCGCGTATGAAGGCGGGATTTGCGGCTTGCGGGGCGGCGGGGCGCAGTTGAGTAATACCAATACCGGCTAACAAGTAGCGAAAGCGAAGAGATCTTAGAGCCGTTAAATTCCTGCAGCAGCACGTGTTTCAGACTTTTCCCTACGTTCGAATAGATCCGCGTTAATTCCTTCGTCATTCCTTTAAATTATCCGTGTTAATTCCCAAAAAGATTTCAGTGATCAATGTGTTGTTACAATTTCGAAAATAATGCCGCGTAACGTTAAAGATTCGGAGGATGAGTTGGAGACCAAAAGTGGTACGTAGATGTGTTCGTTTTTTTATTTGTATTTCCTCGCCTCGTGTTTTCTTATTCGCGAAATCTTACGTCGGAACCTCTGCGGTCATTTCTTTGTATTTAAAGATAGCTCAAAACTTTTCATTTTTCACTCTATTTGATAATTAAAAAAAAAACAGCTAAATTTCAAGCCTTTGTTATTTTATCTTTGTTTATAATGTTTGTCGTCTGTACAATAAGAATAATCGATTCATCTCGATTTATAAAATAGGTAGAAAAACAAGAACAATGTTGAATCCCTCGGTTCTCGATTCTCCGTTGAGAAGAAGCTCAAGAATCAGGCAGCCGATGTCTCAGAATGATTTGTCACCAGAATACAATAGCGACGCGTCTGTTACCAGTGGAACTAAAAGCACAAGACGTCGTACAACGGCTCTTGATGCTATTAATCCTGAACCCCAGAGGAATTTAAGAACAAGACACAATTCTGCAACTTCAGACCTCAGCGAACTTGCAGAAAATGATTCGGCAACGGAATCAATCGGCAAGCGTATTACAAGACGCAGTATTGCAACTGTTTCCTCTGTTGAAACTTCCTCAAAATTACCGCCTAAAACAAGGTATATCTATCGGTTTGAATTTTTAAAAGATTCTTCATTTGCACTAATAAAACGAGATACTTTTCAGTTGTAATCGCAAGTCGATTTTCATTGTAGTTTTTGTATCTCTTCATCTATTTCTGAACTACTCATACTTTTGCTAAATTTAATTAGTCAATTTTCATTCCAATATCTTTTGCTCCAATCAACAAACTTAATTTTTAGTGAAAGTTAAAATCATTATTTAGAATAAATAATTTGTTTATTATGTTTCCATCTTGAATTTTTATGAGAATGTTGCAAATTCTCAGCCAACGTTTGGATGATTTACATTTATGGTCATAGATATTGGAAAATTTTTGTAAAAAGTTGAATGGATGAAATGGTTTTCATTAATTTTTTTACACTTCCATAAACGAAAAATGTTCAAAAATTAGAACAAGCAAAGCAAATTAATAAATGGATGGAATCATTTCTGTTGCTCTCAAATAATTCGAATCTCGAACCGTTTAAATTATAGCCCGTTATAAAAAATAATTTTTCCTGTTAATGTGAAAAAATAATTTTTTGTTTTGAATATATTTACAGACGAGCTACCAGAGCCGGGTCAGAAACAAAATCAACGCCGCCAGTGGGCAGAGTAACTCGCAGGACCCGAGCAAGCTCAATGGAACCGGAAATAACAGACGATACGAGAATTGAGAAAGGTGATACTCCTTTGAAGACACGGAAACGTGCATTGGCAATGCCATCTGAGCCTGCGGTTGTTGAAGAGTCGGAAGATTCACGAATCGATAAAACTGTTTTCGACACTGATGAAGACGAATCTGGTAAACAAATTTTCCGGACCTCTATGAAAAAACATCAGCTGAAAGTTTTTAAGAAATTCGAACTGCAGTATTTATTTTATTTTTAGAGTCTTATATTAATTTTTAAATCATAAAATTGCAGAAACGTCGCCTAACGTCTCAAAATCGTCACGCAGGAAATCGAAAGGTGACGCGACAGAAGACGAAAAAATGGAAGTCGATGAAACTCGTGGTAAGAAATTTGCACTCGCTATCCATTCCATATTTTGCGATTTTTCTTTCATTACCGTGATCTGTTGAGATAAATATATGGCACTCAATTGTGAAGGCCTGCATGGGTATTCATAATGATACATATCTCGAGCCTAATTTTTCTGGTAATTATTTAATGTCGATTTGAGTGCTGTTCATTTGAATGTCGAAATTATTCATAATTTATCGGTTCGAAATCTTTGCGAGTATTTCTTCCAAATCCTTTTTTCGAATACAACAAAATAAGATCTCGTATCGTTTCGAAATAATTATAGCAATGTGTGTTTGGTCTGGATTCAACTTTAAGAAATGAATGCATTTTCTATTTTCGTAGCGTGATTTTTTTTTTTGTTCAAATGAAAGATGAATCATCGAATATGCAAATTTACGAAAAGCTACAAATCAATCCAAGCTAATTATTTTCTTGAAGCATTGCCACTCTTGCAATTCATGAAAAATCCAAAGAATAATTGACATATCGTTGAAATGTTAGGAATGTAGATTTGCAATTGTACAATAATTCTTCACTGTTAATTTTCAATTGCTTGTTTCTGCGTCTCAAAAAAAGTCCGGCTTTAATTCAATCACGGATATTTGAATTTTTTTGAATTTCTGTTCAGTCGTCAAGTTTCAAAGTTATGATGGAAAAAAAATATTGACCAAGGTGATTTATCTCGATAACGTTTTTTGTTCAACAGAATTTTTTTTTTTTTTTTCAATTTTTGCATATAAAAACTAAGATTGTTTGCTATAATTATTTTGAAATTTGCAACCAGGGTACGTAATAAAAGTATTTATATACGAAAAAAATGTATCCATGACAGTTGTGGAATCTGAAGTCGACACGACTGATAGATCGTACGACGAAAAAACGGAGGAATCGTGTAAAGTCAGCGACTCGAGGGTTTCAGAAACGTTGGAAAATCAAGAAGAAACGACGGATATATCGGAAATCGTAGATAACAACGAGAAGTCTCCAACACGGCAAAGTATTTCGAGTCTTACCGAGGGCTCATCTTATACGATTGGGAATTCGTTGGGCGACGAAAGTCCGGGAAACAAAGAAAGTAAAATATCAAATACGAGCTATACCTCACCAAAGAAAACTTCACAAGCTGGAGAAATCCGACTTTCACCGAGAAAATCACTGAATCCATCGTTATCAAAAATTGCAGAAAGACATTGTTCGGTCACGCTCGATACTGAGCTCGTATCTGTGTATCAAGAAACAAAAAAGATTTCAAAAGCTCAAGAAAATGCGGCGAGCAAGGGCGTTCTGATTAGCGAAATTTCGACTTCCAAAGATTATTCTTTGGATACTAAATGCCTCGTCGTAATCAAGCCGATAAACGTTGAGCAATTAGCGTCTTCGAAAAATCAGTTTTCAAAAATTGGTAGGAAGCAGGACTCTACAGATATTGAAGACAAGAAAGGAGAAGCAGTCCTAGAAATTTATAGCAAATTGGAAAACAACAAAAATGTTGCAGACGAAATACACGTAACGAAAATAATTGACGTTATTAACTTGGAGGAAGAATGTTTTGAAGAGCAAGAGGGTAAATCAGTTAAATACAGAGATGATTTACAAATAAATGAAATAACAGATTCGAGCCACACCATAGACACTCCGAGAGTTTGTGATAACTCTATTGTGAATCAAGAATCACATGGAAAGTCCTCGACTATTGAACTAGAAGAATCATTGACTGACGAGGAAGCATCCATGAGATTGATAGAATCGGAAGAGAACGATGATATAATTTTCTGTGACGAAACAACAAGCGAGAGTGCAGTAACCTTGGTTCGTGATGGATCGCTAGAGGAAAAAGATTCAAAAAATCCCCAGGAAATCGCACAAATCTCGTGTAAAAAAGTTACGACAACGATCATAACTGAGGTCTGCGAAGAAGATGAAGATAAAAAAATTTCATCGAGTGTCGATGAAGAAGCTCCATTAAAGCTTGATGAAGAAACTGCATCGAAAGCTGAGGAAGCAAATCCATCGGAGTCCAAAAAAGAAACTGCTACGGAAGCAGAGGAATCAGCTCCGTCGGAGGCCCAAGAAGAAACTGCATTGGATGTTGAGGAAGCAACTCCATTAAAACCTGATAAAGAAACTCCATCGAAGCCTGGTGAAAAAAGTGCATCGAAACCTAATGAAGAAACTGCTTCTAAAGCTCAGGAAGAAATTGCATCGAAACCCGAGAAACAAATTGAATTCTGTAAAATCGCGAATCCTAGCACGGGGTCAATAACCAATAGAGTTTCAGCAGACATTGAAATGTCAAAAGAATGTGACGACAGTGATGAAACCAAAAAAATCAGTGACGAATCGCTTAAAGACCGAAACCCTTCCATTGTTACAGAACTGCCGGTGAAGGAGACGTACGCTGAGGATTCACTGAAGGAACTTGATGCCCCAGAAAAAAGGAGGTCAATTGGGGAATCAGGGAACGAGCCAGAGGGGATCGAGAAAAAAGTCGAAGCGAATGAGGAAAGTGATGGGATGCAAGTTTTCGAAAGCGACAACGAGAGCGAGTCCATCGTTTGTCCATCTTTTAAAGATATTCCTGCGGATGAGTGGGTCGATCGTGGGAATAAAGAAGAAAATTCTAAATCGAATCAGGATAGTGATTCGGTTCATTCATACTCCACCGAGAAGAACGAGAACGAATTGGATGTCGCCCTTGGTGACAAAGAACCTTGGCAGCCTTCGCGCAAAAACAAGAGAGACAGCGGCGATAAAAACACAAATGACGACTCTGACGATACGATAATTGCTAAATTCGACAGAGAATCCAATGCTTTTGTCGAAATTGGAGGAAAACTCGTCGATGGGAAAAGACTTGGCAAAGACGAGCTCAACGAGGAAGCTCCGATGGACGTTTCAGACAACGCCATCGACGAATATGAGCAAGAAGAATCCAATGTTTCCAAGAAAACACCAAAAAAACGCTCGAGCCTTGACAGCTCCACGAAACATCCCAATGACAATGAGAAAACTTCGAAAAATCGTTCGAGTGAATCTCCTTTGAACGTTTCCAGACATTCCGAATCGAATTTGTCCAACAAGTCGGTGAAAAGACGAAGTTTGAACGCTTCGCAACAAAAAGAAAAATCCAGCGATGATGAGTATAACTCTGAGATGAACGAGTCGAGAAAGTCTCTACAGTCTGAGCAATCATCAAGAAAATCGCTGCTTGCTTCAGCTAAAAAATCCAATACTTCTGTTTTTAATACGAGCACATCTGAGAATCGCAAATCTTTGAATAAACCTGATTTTCAGTCTCTGGAGGACTCCGGAACTGAGGAAATTGAGAAAAAATCTAGGAGATCGGAGAGTAAGAGGAACTCTTTGAACAACTCAAAAGCTGAACAAACGAATGTGAGCTTAAAAAATGTCGAGGAAAATGAATCTTCAGAAAAATTGAACGAATCTTCGAAGTCTGACAGCAAACGTACGTCGATGAATGATAGAAGAAGCTCGAAAAATGCCGAAGAGGTCGATAATTCTTCGGAAAAGTTGAACGAATCCTCAAAATCAACCAGCATTAAAAAACCGTTGGAAAACGGAGCAGATTCGGACGTCGAGCTTGAAAGCTCGGGTTCCGAAATCGATAAGTTCGACAATTTGTTGCAACAACTAAACGAGTCCACAAAATCGAAAAATGCTCGTGAATCGTTGAACAAAAATACTTCGAGAAGTCAAGAGCAAAGTTCAGATTCAGAAAACGAAGGAAATTCCGATTCTCACGGAAAATTGAACCGTTCGACGAAATCTATGAGCGATCGCAGATCGTTGAACAAAAAGACTTCGAAGATACAAGAGCTGAGTTCCGAGTCAGAAAATGAGGAAGAATCAGCTGGATTAAACCGGTCCTCGAAGTCTACGAGCGATCGCAAATCCTTGAATAACAAAACTGTTTCAGAAATCCCGGAAGAAAATTCTGAATCAGGAATCAATGAAGAAACAACAAAATTAAACCGGTCAACGAAATCCGTGAGCGGTCGTAAATCGTTGAACAAAAATACCTCGAAAATTCAGGAGGAAAATTCCGAATCGGAAAACGAGAACCAACCAGCACAACTGAATCGATCGACGAAATCTATAAGCGGCCGTAAGTCATTGAATAACAAAAGCACTTCGAAAAACCAGGGAGAACATTCCGAGTCAGAAATCGATGAAGAAATAGCTGAATTGAGCCGATCAACGAAGTCTGTGAGTGGTCGTAAATCGTTGAACAAGAATACTTCAATAATTCAGGAACAAAGTTCCAATTCCGAAATGGAAGAAGAAACCGATTCCCAGACTGAAATAAACCGATCTCTGAAATCGATGAGTGATCGTAAGTCATTAAACCTCAGAAAAAGTTTGAAGAGCCACGAACAAAGTTTCGAATCGGAACTGAATAGATCATCGAAATCGACGGGTAATCGTAAATCGTTAACCACGAAAAACACTTCGAAAATCCAGGAAGAAAGTTCTGATTCAGAAATGGAAGAAGAAGAAGAAGTTCAATTGAACCAGTCCTCGAAATCGACGACCAATCGCAAGTCGTTGAGCAACAAGAACAGTTCGAAAATTCAGGAACAGAGTTCTGGTTCAGAAATAGAAGAAGTTCAATTAAACCAGTCCTCGAAATCGACGACCAATCGCAAATCGTTGAGCAACAAGAACATTCCGGAAATCCAAGAACAGAACTCTGGTTCAGAAACGGAGAATGAAAACAACTCCGAGGTTAATCAATCTGCGAAATCCAAAAAAAAGTTATCAACAACACATAATGGTTCAATCACAAAGCCGGTGGAGTCCGAGAAGGATTCTGACTCCGAAAGTTCGACGAATGAGGACAACTCGAGCCAAAAACTTCCTCTATTTTTGCGCGAGGAAAACACATGCAGCGGAGAAGAAGAAGAAGATTCGGATCCTAGCATCGATCCCGACATCGTAAATGAGATGAACCTGCATGGGAAAAGTTCTTTGGTATATTCGGATGATGATGTCCCTGGTGACGATTGCATGGCGACGGAATCGGAGTCAAATGACTCGGAGGACGACGATGGTGAAGATTTAAAAGATTTTGTAGTACACGATGACGAGTACGACAGTGAGGATGACGGGGATTCTGAGCTAGGTGACGATGAACAGGAGTCAGCGCACAAAATTCGCAAAGTCAAGAACAAAAAGCGAAAAAGAATCATTCCAACGGCGAGTAGTGATGAAGATTCTTTGGACAGTGAGAAGGAAGATGAAATCAAGAAATCATCAAAAACCTTTTTCAATAAAGACGATTCTTTGGAGCAGACAAAAACACGGACGAATAAGAAAATCAACGAATCGTTGAAAGCTAAAAATAGCAAGTCTCCTGTCAGTTCGTCAACCTTGGCAAGTGAAGAAGATTCAGAGAACGTCCGAGTTACGCCAAACAGTGGAAAAAAATCAAAAACCCCGAAGAAGAGTTTACACAAAAACAACGACTCGATTCAAGTGCTCGAAGAAATCATCAATTTGAATGAATCTGTTCAAGGCCCACTAAAGAAGGCACACAAACTGTTGTCTCAAAGCAGCACACCAAAATTGTCGCCAAACAAAAAGAAAACATTGGAAAAACTGAACTCCTCCAAATCCTCGAAACTCGACAATTCCAAGCTCGAAATTTCTGTCAAATCTCCGGAGACTGAGAGCAACGCAGCGATAGATACACCCGCCAAATTGTCCATGAGTTCCAGGGGAACGAAAACTCCAAAAACACCGAAATCGCAGCTGCAAATGAGCTTGCCAATAGAGCTTAACGTTTCCAGAACTGAAACGATTTTATCGAACGTCAAATCACCGAAATTGTCAGCGCTCCATCAAACCATGACTACGATCGTCAATGATAATTCGGAAACAAGGTTCCTCATGAAAGAGAAATTGAATGAGAGTTTGCCCGCGTCGAATTTGGTCCAATCAGGAACAGGATTGCGAAGAAGTGTTTTGCTCGAGCTTCGGGGAAAGATGGAGCGGGAGAAGGCCGAGAACAGCGAAAGGAACGTCGCAACGACCATCGATCAATCGATTATCGAAGAAACCGTTGAGCCGGAAGCTGCAAACGTAGGCAAGAAAAAGAAGAAAAACAAGAAGAAGAAGGAAGCAAGTGTAGAAATTGTCGAAAACGTCGTGACCTTGGACGAGAGCCAAGAGCAAGATGATACGGACGTGACATCGAAGAAATCTAAAAAACGTAAGAAAAATAAGAATCAAGTGGGAACGATGGAAGTTGAAGAAACGGGAGAAATCGAAATGGAAAAAGGCATGAAGAAGAAGAAGAAAAAACAGAAAACGTCTCAAGTAGAATTGAGCAAGGAAATCGTGCATGATGAAGCTGTCGTTGAGAAAAAGAAGAAAAAACAAAAAACAAACGTTGAGGAAGATATTGCTGAAGAGTCAGAGAAGAAAAAGAAAAAGAGGATGAAACATGTGACGATCGTCGTGCCGGAAGAAATGATCGAAGATTCGATAAAAACGCCGAAAAAAACAAAAGCACAGAGCACGATCAGCACCGGAAATACAAAAATAATTCAAAGTGCCACTGACGGAAGTTCCAAAGGGTTATCCACCAGAATAAAGAGACTCCCTGAGGACGTTCTCGAGAGTCTGTCGCAGAATTCTGAAAGACCGAAGAAACGTAGGAAAATCGCAAATGAAAATCAAATTTTTCCCTCCGAAAGTATGTTCAGCCCTGGCGGCCAAACTTCACAAAATGTCAAAGTTGAAGATGATTATATATCCCTTAGCTCATTCGGTGGTACAACGCGGTTTGAGAGTGTCGATCTTAGTAAATTTATGAAAAAACCCAATAAAAAATCGAGTACTGTTCAAAGCTTCCGCGAACGAATGCTGTCGAGAAATCCACGACAACCGATTTCTGCTTATCTCATGTATCAACAGAAACAAAAAGCTGCGGGTAAAAATAAGCGTAATTGAAACTTGTAAAAGAACACAACAACAAAAACAACATTGTAAACATCGTTGCATATTTCCTTTTTTATTCTTTAGATTCATTTTTTTTATATTTCATTCCAAACTGGTCGCTCGCCTCCTGCGAAAATATTTCGGTAGATTGGACAACCTCGTTTCCATACCGGTTTAAAAATTGATCGAACGATTGCAGAAAATCATGATCAAAATAACAAATCAATAATCAAATGAAAAAAATCGTTTCAAAAACCCTTAAAAATGGGAACTCTTCAACTATGGGAAATGGAACGTTAGATTTTTCTAGCAAGTTTCGTTGCATTGTTTTCAAACGCGCCCAATTATTATTGATTTTATTTGATCATAATGTATAGAAGGCAAAGGTTGATGAACATGCTTGGGACCATTTAAAAATTTGTTCTCCTACACTGTTTCTGCCCATTTAAATAAGACTCAATCGACAATTGTTTCGACAAATTTCTATGCCGTAATGCTCATGTTTCGGTCCTTTTATCGAACAACTTTCAGTTCCGATTAGCAGTAGAATGAACTGTGGCATTTATTTGTGAATATCTGGCTAAAACTATGCATTAAGTTCTCTACGATGAGCTGGATCCTAACAGAAAATAATGTACACGCTTGATTCACTTTGAAAGGCCTTCGATGAAAAATAATTGTTTGGTTTAAGCATTCGAAGCGTTCAGGCTGATGTAAATCGAAGGCCATAAGTAGTCGAAAAACATTTTTTCCACAATCTCGTGACGGCGAAACCTTCGAAAACAATTTTTTTTTCCTTTTTTTTTTTTGACAATTTGTGTTTGGAGTTCATTGTTCTTATATTCTACTTCTTCTCAAATCATACACTATTTGTAGCGATAGTTTAACAATTTTTTAAATACTGTAAAAAAAGCAAAAGAAAAAAGTCGTCGTGTATGTACAGATAAATAATTATTTACCGATTATAACAAAGGCGATTAATCCTAAGGTCAAATATAGGTGTGCTCAGCCTTTAATTATAAAATTGCGTGGAAACCGAACCCACTGAAATATTGAGGATTTTATTTTTAATTAACCAACGATATTACTTGGAGTCGTTTAATGATATTGATTTACAATTATGAACAACGTTCAACTCCGAATATGTTGCTTAATGGGATAATCGTCGAAGCGAAGTGTCTTGTCCGTGATAATTATTCGCATAAACCAGTTCGTTAATGTTAAAATAAATGGGAAAATATACCGCTTTGAAATAATAATCCAAGTATCATTATTACGTCGAATTCTATACTCTTATCACTCAGTCCCAACGTCGCTGCAAGGTTCATTCAAATTATTTATCTTTATTAAAAAAACATACTCAGTTTAGATTAATAAAAATTTTCTTGCATCCATAACTATGATTTTTTCAATTTTCGCCCATTCTTGCGGGTTTTTACAATTTTTTCGAAATGTTGGAGGTACATTGGGCCAATCTGACTTTGCATTCGGATTCAGCGCGTCAAAATACACCGTTTATGGGTCTAGCCAAATGTACAAATGCACGTGTTTTTCGTGCAACGATGTTGTGAATATCATGCAATCGAGCATCTGTATTTACCTTCTGGGAGCGGAAAATTTCGCTTACACCTTCAGCAAAACTCCTTTCTTGAACATCTGCTCTGCAAAAGCTACAAACATTACGAAAATTTCATGAATATTGATTACGAGTAAAAATACGAAAAATGATGACTATGGTTGTAAATTTTGCACTTAGAATCCGTAAATTATCCATTCGAGTCGATTAAGATTCATCAGAAAAATGACGAAATTTTGTGAATGCAAAAACACACGGAATTGAAAAAAATACGTTCTGGGAATAAAATTTTCGTTGCAATGCTTTCCAATGCGATTATCTCTTGGGAGATTGACTTTGAGATTCCACCGGAACTGGAACATTTGTCTCGAGCTAATATCGATTGCAAAAACAAAAATAACGATTGAAACATTATCGATCAAAAATCGAGTCATCCGGCTGTCAAAATGTACAATAAAGATACCATTGTTTTTTCATGAAACAATCGAATGTTTTTCTCTTTTCTGATGTTTGAACAATCGTTCGTATATAACGAATCTTTTCTCGTTATCCCTAAAACACTATCGATCGAACTTTCCTCGAGAAATTTGACAATTTCTCCAAAATGTCACTCAAATATGTACTTCTTGTCGCTTTCGTTGTAACGGCGAATTTGAGAGCTATTCAAGCTCATGGGCGAGTAATGGATCCTGTCCATCGTGGTTCAGCCTGGCGAGTGGGTTTCGATACACCCAAAAATTGGAACGACATGGGCAACTACTGTGGTGGAATTTCGGTAAGATCGTTTTTTTTCATCAAACTCAGTTTTTCCGAATTTTTATGATTAAATCAAATTACGATGGATCACCATTCGATTATTTCGATATTTAATTGTTAGTAGTTCGATAACATATGAAGAAATTCCGTTGTTCATCGGTCACAAAATTCATTCGCTGTTTATCTAATTATCGTGCTTTCAATTGCAGACACAAAATGGTCGAAACGGTGGAAAATGTGGTTTATGTGGTGACAATTATGCTGACCCGGTGCCCAGGGAAAATGAAAATGGTGGAACTTATGGTACCGGTACGATTACCAAAACGTAAGTATCATTTTTTCATTATTTCAGGTAGATCTATACTTTTGTTGAAATCTTAAAAACTAGCTGAAATTTTAATATGGTGTAATATAATAGCCTTCATGGACCCACTGTCAAAATTTCAAATCGATTCACCATTTAGTTTTCGAGATATTCGCTATTAAAAACGAGTCATTTTGTACGCAACGCCTTTAACGAACACGTCACTGGATAGCACTTTGTTTACATTTATTATTACGGACGCTAAACGGATCTTACGACTTTAAAATAAAACCAGTCGTGTAGCCAGTACTATTGTGGGATTAATATTTAAAAAATGGGAATTTTCGACCATATAATTTTGGAGATATCGACTGATGAACTGTGTTAATTTTACGTAACGCGGAACAAACGTACGTGTATATACAGAACTACCTTAACACGAGCTCTTATCGTTTTTATTCAATCAATCGAACTCTAATTGGAAAAACGAAAATCTAGTTCCTTCTACTTTGCTGATTCAAAGTAAAAAGTGTGGTTTTAAAAATGTTGTAAATGAATCGCAATCATTAAAAAAAAAAATCTGAATCCTGTAGAAATATTTCAAATTAAAATTTCTCATAAACATACACTGACATAAAGATTGAAATCAACATCTGCTTTGATAAGATTTATAAAATTGAGGGTATTTTTGTGACTTTCTAGATACAAAGCTGGGCAAGTAATCGACGTTGACGTCGATCTGACCGCAGCCCATCTCGGATATTTCGAATTCTTCTTGTGCCCTTTGAATTCTACGACCGATCGTGAAACCGAGGAATGTTTTGATCAATACAAACTCAAACTCGCCGACGGTGAATACCGTTACAACAAAATTTATGGACCGAAACATTATTACCTTAAAGTCGTTCTTCCTAAAAACGTCACTTGCGAGCACTGTGTATTCCGCTGGCAATATCGCGCTGGCAACATGTGGGGCGTTTGCGAAGACGGCAGACGCGGTCTCGGTTGTGGACCTCAAGAACTTTACCGAACTTGTTCAGATATCAAAATTGTTTGATTCTCAAACTTTCTCATCTCCTTCCACTCATCCCCATTGAACAAGCATTAAATGTCATCTGTACTGTGTAAATCATCCATAAAGACTTGAACGTGGTTGGAAAAATATAATTTTGACTGTTATTTTTCAACTCTTCCCCACTCCGAAGAAGCATACGATCGTATTTTTCAAGTTTTCCCTTCTGATTAAGTTCAAAAATCTCGTTTCTATGATAACGATTGAAATTTTAGGAATGAATTTAACGAATTTGTAGCGTTTCGTGTTATTTCGATGGCTGATTATTTTTTTCTTTTCATGCATTTTTCAAATTTTGCTCATCGTGGAAAATGGTGCTCGCATTCTCAGTGAATTTGGTTATTGGAAATGCAGGAAATAAATCGAAATATTTGTGTAATACCGACGATTGCATTTAGTTATACAATATTTGCAGAATTTATCGAAAGTAAAGAATTGATGCAGGTCGCTCGACGATAGACAATTTCATTCTCGTCCATTACAAGTATAGCAATTTTTTTTTAAATTTCTATAAACATGAAAGTTTGGAATGAATTTATTGAATCTCGATGTCAGAACAGGTTCGAAAAGTTTCTTGGGGACCACATCCTACGCGACCCTTGCCATCTGGACAAATGCCCCAGTTGTTGCCAGCGGTGTATTGCCACCGAAGAACGCAATGATTGCAAGTCAAACCGGCCGGAAGTTGGAGCGGGATATACTCATGTCCTAGCTTTCCTGCAGTGACCTTATATTGGTATCCACCGTTGACGAGCTTGAGCTTATACATGTCGAAGCACTCTTCGGTCTCCAATTGTTTTTTGTCTTTTAAAGGACACAGTGCAAACTCGTAGTAACCCTTATGATTGGCTGTCAATTCAACGTCGACTTTGATTTTCGATCGGGCTCGGTATCTATTGAAAATAAAAAAAAATAATTGGCACAAATATCCAGAATAATTTTGTGCGGTAAATCGATTCAGTCAACAAAATGAATCATCGTCATTCGTGCTAACGCAATATTGACTCACGTTTTCACAATTATGCCCTTTCCGAATTTTCCACCATTTTCATTCGCGCGTGGCTGAGGCAGGGAAAAATCGTCACCACACACACCGCACCTGCCCTTGTTCTGCTTATTATACTGAACCTGAAAAAACAGTATTGTGCAAGGGATTCGTTGAGGACATACGCTGAGGCTTGCATAATGTTGCAGCAACGAGCTGAGATACTACGAAAAAACTGTGCAATCAATGTTACGATGATTCGATGCCATGATAAAATACTTTGGAGTTGAATATCAGACTTGAAAGACTCAAAAAGTGAGATTGCAAAAAGTATCGTGAAAAAGAAAATATTTCGTACCCCGAATCCACCGCAGTAGTTTCCAGCATCATTGAAATTAGTAGAAACATTAAAACCCCTCCTCCAGGCACTACTCCGGTTGACAGGGTCCATGAGTCTTCCATGTGCTTCGATTTCGCAAAGATTGATCGCAAGGAACGCAGCCAGAGCCAAATATTTGACGAGAGTCATGATTCCAAGAACAGTTTTCCAAGCGTTTGAGCAGATAGTTGAAGAAGGAAAAAATTCTAACTGAGATGAAGTACGACGGAAATGGTGGTTTCCTCGTATCTCTGAACTTTGTCTGATTTTTTTGAATGTGTGCTACAAATATATACCCTGAAAGCTGCTTTAATTTTCGAATTGTTTGGAAAATAACGAATGTGACGTAGCAGAAATGATGAGCGTAGACTAAATTAAAATTGATCGAGCATATTTCTCTTTTAACGCATTATATTTCATTTTAAATGATGTTACATTCGAAGCAAAAAAACACTCCAATAAAAATTGAAGTAAAAATAAGATAGTTGGCCCCCAAAAGTTCTTCTCGTGTTATGAAAGTTGATCTTGTAACGCCTCGCAAATTGTTTTATATTATTCCAATTTTGAAGTTCTTAAATTATTTTTTCTCAAAAGCATAGAAATAACAAAAATATTTAAAGAAAACTCTCGATTTGCAAACCTTAAAACTGCGAACTTTTTCAGATTTTTTTCTTTTAACATTCACTTTTGTTATTTATTTCGATCAAAACCAATGGCTCAGATTTTTCGTGTTGGAATGTTTTTTTTGTTATAGTCTGTACTTTTGAAGTTGTAATATCTGATTTCCTCATCGCTAATTTTTCTTTGCTATTGCTGATTTATGTTTGATCCAAATGTTACGATCAAGTTTCATTTCGTGTGTGCTTTGGGTAATTTTTTATCAACCTCTTGAAAGACGTCTTGCGTTGATAGTTCGGCTAATTTCGAGTCAATAGTGCAAATGGAAAACGTGCCACGAAGCATGGGTTATTGGCTTCTGTGCGATTTATAGCGACAACTGTTTGCCTGAATAAATTTATATTACAGTCGAATGAATACTTCTTAACGATAGGAGCACATTATGAAATTGAGCATAATTGGAAAGCTTCGTACGCGGATATACGAACGTTGTGGTACTTGAGAATTTTTTATTTTTTTTACAATTCCTGAGGAGCTTCGTTATACCTGGCACTAAAGTTTTTCATTGGCATCATACTTAATGCGATTTCGTCAAAACAATCCTAAAAAATCGTATCGAAGATTACTGCAAAAAATAACGATTACAGTCCCTACTTTTTTTACATTTCCCAAGTAGCGATCGATCAACTGACTGTCGAAAGTTTTAATTCAGGATATTGAGTCAAGTTTTAGGAACGGATGGTCGAACGAAATATTCTGTGGCTACCGAGGTTAATTAGGATCCAGCACTGACAGGAATAGCTTCATACTTTTTAAATAATGTAATGGATGATATCCTTGAGAGAACGACAGATTGGGTTAACCCTGACGGTAGGTTTTTATAACATTTAAACGTTGGTGTGATGAGGCGTTTTCGGTAAGTTTTTGTTCTTATTTTTCTAGTTTTAGTATATTTTTGAATCATTGTTTATCAAACTTAAATAAACATAATATTGAAAATCCTCACTTAAGGTAACTCCTGTACTGCATGCTAGTCAAATGAGAGCTAAATTTTCAAAACGCTTTTAGAACAAGTTTAACGTACCGATTAAATGTATTGTTAGTGGATTTGTACTACAGCATATCTTATTAACATGTAAAAATATTAAAAACGCTAGTTTTGCAAAACCATCAATTGATAAATGCAAATTTCCAAGCTGACACATTTTCACTGGTATTTTTCAAACAATTATCTGCGTTTTATCATCGATTTTATTGCAACAAGTCTCATTTTTTTCGTCAACTAGTCCTCTATGAATCCACCATGTAGTTGTTTTTTTTAACTTGATCGTTTCACTGTTGTAGCTAATTCGTAGAGGATCAGTTGAGGAACAAAATGAGACTTGGTGCAATAAAATCGGTTAAAAAATACAGATGATTCTTTGAAAAATACCTGTGAAAATGTGTCATCATGGAAATTTGTATCTATCAGTTGATAGTTTTGCAAAACTATCATTTTAAATATTTTTTCACGTTAATAAAATATGCTTGAATACATATCTCTTAACAATAAGTTTAATCGGTACGTTGATCTTGGTCTAAAAGCGTTTTGAAAATTTAGCACTCATTTGACTAGCATGCAGTACAGGAGTTACCTTAAAAAAAACATTTTGATATATCGAAATGTGACTCTATTCGTTGCCACGGTTTTGTTTATTCGTTGCTATGGCCGAATTGTTGCCAGTAGTTGCCAATCGAGCACATGTTAGATAGATGTCAAAATTAAGGTTGACCTATAGCAGCAGCTAGTCAAGAGACACCCTATTATTTTGAAAACTTTAAGGGTGAATGATACAAAAGTTGAAATAATTAGAAATTGATCAAATTTGGTGATAATGTTCTTCAACATCAAGTGCGAAAACACAATTTTTTTCGAAATTTTCTTCTGTTTAGTTATCGAGTAATTACGCATTAAAGCAGATTTCTTATGCCCGGAATGTATACCTATATATATATGGAAACGCTATGCTTATACACGTGAACTTTAGTGACCAATTACTCGATAACTGTACAGAAGAAAAATCTTAAAAAATTTGTATTGTCAAATTTGGCACTAAAGAATATGTTTACCAAATATTATAAAATTCTGATCATTTTGAATTTTTTTATGTTTTTAGCATGGTTTAGCATGGCAACATTGTATCGCCTGTGCAATATATCCTTAAATTAACTGTAGATGACGGATTTATATATTATTTTATTAATATTACAAAATTCCATGATTTTTCAGGTGTATGTCGTGAGGATTTATGGAACATCATATATTATGAAGTTTTTTAATGTCATTCTCATTTGACTCACATCGTCTAATCAGCCATACTCCTAATACATATGGCAACGCTATCTCCTTTGCTTGCCATTTATCATCCCTTTGTGCGAGGTTATGTTTGACCATGGATCGACACAATGTTCGGCTTGACCAGAAACATTGTCTTCAAACAAATTTATTTTTCCTAGCATTCTTTTTCTCCTATAAGAACCCTCAATTCGACTATACAATCAATACAGTTTGATAGTTTCGCATATATTCGAATCCGTTTCGAGTTATTCGAGGTTATGCAGCGATGTCACCTTTACGCAGCCAGAGCAGTAGTAGCAGAAGACGACGACACACCGCATAATTACTCGTTTAAATTGAAGATTTTTATTTTACTTGTTCGGTAAACTTTGTTTTTTTTTTTATCCAAAAATGATCCTCATCATTTTTTTAACATTTGAGAATTCTTTTTTAAAACATATCTAATCGGGAAAATTAGTTATTCATGGCTCAAGTCTCTGTTGGAGCACGGTCTTCACAAGCTGTGTATTATATAAATTTCGAAATTTTATCGATTATTTATTGTTATAACTAGACGACGATACGCTCAACATTTTTGCAGGCGTTTTCCTGTGCACTTTGACTATGAAATAAAAAAACATCACGTTTGCATCTAATAATGAAGTTTATTCCGATAAGTCAACCTTCCCGCGTTGTTGTTAGTGAATTTTAAACAAAAGAGTTGTTATTTGGTTGTGAAAAAAAATGGAGAAGAATCAGTATTTCAGTTGGAAATAATGTGTTTTATTGTCAATCCCCCGCGTGCAGCATACTTTTTCGGATCGCTGCGATAAATATAGGGAGTGGAATTACTAGGGTCAATTTATTGAATCGCGATGTCGGAACAAGTTCGGAAAGTTTCTTGGTTACCACATCCTTTACGATTTTCACCATTCGGACAATTGCCCCAGTTGTTACCAGCGGTGTATTGCCACCGAAGAACGCAATGATTGCAAGTCAGACCGGCCGGAAGTTGGAGCGGGATATACTCATGTCCTAGCTTTCCTGCAGTGACCTTATGTCGGTACTCACCGTTGGCGAGCTTGAGCTTATACTTGGCGAAGCATTCTTCGGTTTCCAATTGTTTTTTGTCTTTTAAGGGGCATAGTGCAAACTCGTAGAAACCGAAGTGATTAGCAGTCAACTCAACGTCTACTTTGATCGTTGATCCGGCTTGGTATCTATCGAGAATCAACAAAAGAATAATTGGTACAAATATCCAGAATAATTTTGTTCGGCAAAGCGATTCAGTCAACAAAATGAGTCATCGTTATTGATGCTAACGCAATATTGACTCACGTTTTCACAATTATGCCTTTCCCGTATTTACCACCATTTTCATTTTCACGCGGTTGAGGCATGGAAAAAACGTCACCACACACACCGCATCTGCCCTTATTCTGCTCATTATATTGAGTCTGGAAAAACACAATCGTTCAGGTGATTCAACGAGGGCATACTTTGGCACGCTATCCCTCATTTTTTGAACCGAGCTTGGCACACAATCACTTTTTCTCATTTTAGTAGGTTAATTTTTAGAGCATTGATTGAAAAGTACTCCGAGAATTACTTCAAACAATGAAAAATTGTGCAATCAATGCAGCGCAGATACGCTGTCATAAAAAAAATAACTTGAGACTCGAATGTAAGCTTTTCAATACTCCAAAAAATACTATTGCAAAATTCATTATGAAAAACAATATTTCGTACCCCGAATCCACCACAGTAGATTCCGGTATCGTCGAAATTAGGAGGAACAGGGAATTTCTTCCGCCAGGCGCTACTCCGATTGACAGGATCCATCACTCTCCCATGAGCCTCGATTTCCCAAAGATTGACTATTAAAATCGAAGCAATAGTTAAATATTTCACGAAAGACATGATTTTATTGATTAGTCAATCGACTGATTGAACAGAGACAGCAAAAAGATGAGAAAATCGTGAGATATAAGCGACTGGAAGGCGATGATTATCCTCGTTCCACTGTACTTGGACTGTTTTTTTGGAAAATCGGTGCCAAATTTATACTCCACAAGAAATCTCATTGCTCTATGGAGCTCTCACAAAATGGCAAATTTGACATTCGTCATAGATGAGTAACACGTTGACGGAACATATTTTTCTTCAAACACATCATATTTCACCAAAAATAATGTACAGAAAAACAGTACAGTTTAGACGAAAATTTGTGCAATTAATTCAGTTGAATATTTTGAAACTCTGTAAATCTTATTTGAAGGTTGAAACTGTTAAATTAAAAACAAAAATTGCCTATTTTGAGTATTGCATTTTTTTAATTGAAACAAATTGAAACAAAATTTCATCGATCCTAAATCTGTTGACGTAGATAAAAAAATTTGTAAAAAATTTCAATGATTTTGCTTCTAATTGAGATCGAGTTTTCAAACCGTTTCAAAAATACTTTTTGCCTTTGAATTTATTCGTAATCGATTGATTGGTTTTCGAGCTCGCATTATTTTAATACAGTCTGTACCTATTTTCAGTGACAATCCGATTTCCGAGTCGTGAATATTTTTCGCCCCGTCAAGTCTATGTTTCATCCTAATCTTATCATCGCTGTTCATCAATTTTTACGCGAGTCTAGAAAATATTTTATTGATACATGTTTCACTGATATGCTATCGCAGTTCTAAATAAATTTTATTCAAAGAGTATTAGTCATGGATTATTTTGTTTTTGGTTGTCGTTGAAATGCAATGATTAATAAGCAGGAAATTGTCTGGAATAGATTTAATTTATTTCTCTTTTCTACGTTTCTGTTTTTGCGGTGTCATCATCGATTTTGGATGGCTTTTCACCAGTCTTTATTCCACGTGCTACTCCGCTTCACGAACTGCACGAAATTCAATCTTACGCGGATCGTGTTTAAGATTAATCGATGATAAGTATTTTTATTATTTTTGGATTCACGAACTTTCGTCAGTGAAATTGAATTGAAAACAATGAAAATCCTTGATATTTTATTTGAAGCATTTTCAGTTGTTACCAATTTCTTTCGCTGATTGTCCTTGTTTTTCCGTCTTCTCCACTTTCTTGAACAATGTCCAGTGAAACTAGTATCACGACCTCCCACAAACAACTCGAATCCAAAAAGTGGTAGAAGGATTTGAGGACGAAAAGGAGTCAAGAAAACAGCAAATAAGCGAGTAATCGTTAAGTATTTTATTTAGCAGATTTCTTCGTATAAACAGTCACTGTAAATGGAAATAAAGGAACAAATTCATTGAACGTTTACGTCTAGCAAAATTGAGTTCAGAAAGTTTCCCATCGGCCGCAGCTTCGACGACCAACACTAGACGAAGCTTTGTCGAAGAACATCCCTTCTCTACCTTCAGACCCGATCCCTTTTCAGATTCAAAGTCCAAATAATTTGATGCGCACTGCGATCTCCATTATTTGTTTTTATCGATAACCGACCTCGTTCGAAGTGATTCAGAAATAGTCTGTTTATTCTTAAAACCGTTTTTTCAACACTTTGGATAACGATACGTCGTTGGAATGAAAAGAAATAGGGTATTTTACACCATGTAAAAAAATATATAAAAATGCATGTTTATGATAGATTTCGTAAAAAGTAAACGAGAAACGTCAATATTTGTTCATAAAAATGCAATGTAAATTTTATAATTCAATTTTAAAAATCGTCATTTTTCATCTGTTTCTCAAATGTCTAAAACGCCATCCGCCATATTGGATTCCAACGTGACTCCAATAGTAAACAATCTAGATTCTTATCGTGCGCTCTGTGTTATTTTGAAATTTTACAAGTCATTATGTACGTTTGTGGACTTTTATCATTCATTTTATTATAAAATCGCATCATGGAAGACGGTTTTGTGAAAGCAAAAAGTACAAATCTACCAATGATAAATATGTTCATGGTGGAGATGAATCCCCAATTTTTGTGGCATTTTTACACTTGTGTATTATCGCATTCAGGCACGAGACACCAATGATATACTATTACAACTCATTATATTCACAAATCTTGTTACTTGGTCTTTCGCAATCGTATTGTTTACCAACGGAGTGACGTCACAAATTGAAACAACATGGCGGCTAGCGTTTCCTCGCGAAAATTGAAAATTATAAATAAAAAATAGTTTTTAAGGCACTCTTCGGTCTTATAAAGTTTAAATAAAAATTCCACTGGTTTATTACGATCTCAGGATTATTTTGAAACAGTTTTCAAAAAAAGGTATAATACCCTATTCCCTGCAACCACAACTCGAATAATTTCCTTGACTTTGAAAAAGTTACGAATTTAGGTCACGAGTTTATGTGATAATCGTGGAAATATTCCAAGTGTGTTTGCAGGAGCGCTTACGACCCAAGCTAAAAGTTTTATTGGATCTCGATGTCGGAGCAGGTTCTGAAAGTTTCCTGATCGCCGCAGCCAATAGCTCCTGTGCCATCATCGCACAAACCCCAGGAATTTCCGGCGGTGTATTGCCACCGCAGAACGCAATGA
This sequence comes from Venturia canescens, assembly GCF_019457755.1. Lineage (NCBI taxonomy): Eukaryota > Metazoa > Arthropoda > Insecta > Hymenoptera > Ichneumonidae > Venturia > Venturia canescens. The sequence continues at coordinate 8,856,068 of NC_057430.1, forward strand.
TCGCAAGTTAGTCCATCGGGGAGTCGCAATTTGACCAAATATTCTCCAACTCGTGGAGTATCCACTACGTACTTGAATCCGCCATCCGCAAGCTCGAGCTTGAACGCATCGAAACACTCCTCGGTCTCGATGTCAGTCGTGTTTTGCAGTGGACACAGATCGAAAGTGAAGTAGCCAAAATGATTCGCGGTTATTTCAACGTTTGCCAGTATGTCAGACCCCGCTTTGTATCTAACGATATCGAAGAATCAGCGTTATTAGAATGATCAGTCTGAACGAATAAGCTTCAAGGTTGAACAACCGAAAGGGGTTCATTTTTTTGAGCAGTTTTCAACGAGTATGCAACAACGAGCCACAAACTTACGTCTCAACGATAATACCGGTCCCGTACGTTCCGCCGTTCTCGTTCGCTCTCGGTTGTTTGTCCGCGTAGTTGTCGCCACATACGCCGCAGAGACCGTTATTGAGCTGGTACTGAACCTGGAGAAGAGTTTGTACCATTTAATTGGTGCAACAGTTACAGAAATATCCAGCACGAATTCATAATCACGAGGGCATTGATTGCGTTGCAAATTCGTGTCCGTATTCCAGGAAACCGAGCAGCAGGAATATTAAGCTCAAAGGGATTGAAGAATCGAAGGTTTTCACGCACCATGAAACCACCGCAATAATTTCCGTCGTCGTCCCAGTTCACAGGAGTCGGAAACCCTTTTCTGTATGCGCTGCCTCTGTTTACAGGGTCCATGAGCCTACCGTGGCCATCTATTCCGGAAATACCGATCGAGAAGAACGCAACGAGACCGAGGTACTTGACTGAAGTCATCATTGGTGTGTCGAATAAATCGCTTGCTATCAATCACTGATGAATCGGCTCTTAACAAACGGACTGATGCTTCGTCGTCTCGAGATTCTATTTTATATCTGATAACTTATCTGCAACCCCGTGAGTTTCCGACAAAGCGAACACGCTGACGATATCACAACAGAAGTTTCAAGTGGTATTAGAAGTTTTGTTTCTCTGAATGTGCGCATCGCCAACAAAACAATGGATCATTATTGTTTCACGAGAAACCATTGCCCTTGGGCAGTGGATACGATTTTGAGAAACTGAGAGCTAATCTCAGATTTGTCAATGTCTTATGCTCTTGCAGAATGCAGTCGAAGGAAGAGATTAAAAAATAAACCTTCGCAATCGTTGCGACGATAAATGACTTTATTATTCCCCGTCAATTTTTTTTATCAACAAACACTAATTTATTGAATCGTGATGTCGGAACAAGTTCGGAAAGTCTCCTGTAGACCACAACCTTTACGACCACGACCGTCTGGACAAATAGCCCAGTTGTTCCCAGCCGTGTATTGCCAGCGGAGAACACAATGCTCGCAAGTCAATCCACGAGGCAGACGAAGCCGAGGGTAAAAGTGCCCTCTTCCCGTAGGTTTATATTTGTATGTACCATCGGCAAACTGGACCTTATGCTTGTCAAAGCAATCTTCGGTTTCCAAATCGTGCTTCTCTTTTAATGGGCATAATGCGAATTCGACGAAACCTTCGTGGAAAGCAGTTATGTGGATGTCCACGGTGATCTCCGATCCGGCATGGTAACTAATCAAATCGAGTGGGATGAAATTTTTTTTCTGGTTCTACAATTAGTTGATCGAAAGATTTTTTTGCTTGTTATATTCTAAGAATCATCGCAATCAAATTGAAACGATATTGACGTATTAATAAATTGATATTAAAATTAAAGTATAATTACTGTCCAATGGAAGAAGTGGGAGAAGGGCAAATATGGCAAAGGATAAGAGAAGATGATACAGCAGGGGTGGAAAATGTAATAGAAAGAGTAACACCAGTGAAGACGGAACAGGAATTGCAGTTGAACTGGACGAGGATGGAGGGATCGAGATAGCACAGCGAATATAGAAACAGGAAAGAGAAGATGGGAATGGAAGAATATTGGGAGATGAGGGACACACGAATGGAAATAAAAGAAACATCGGCGAGGATGAGGTGTGGGAATATAGAAAGGGAAAGATCCAAAGGGCACAGGGAAAGCAAATGTAGAAAATGTAAAAAGGAAGAGGAAACTTTAGCACACATTTGTGAGTGCAGAGAAATAAAGCGGGCATTAGGAATGCAGAGGCAGAAGGATTAGAAAGAGACCTGGAAGAAACATCAGTAGGGGAAAGAGTGAAAGAGAAAATAAATAGAACGCTGAAAGGAAAAATGAGTAAAGAGTTGTGCGAGTATGTGAGAGGATACGAATGGACGATGAGGAAAAATGTAAGTGAAAAGAATAATTGAAGAAAATAACGGAAGAAGATAAAAATATCTAGCATGTTAAGGAGTTTCGGTACAGGCGATACAATGTTGCCATGCTAACCCATGCTAAAAAAATTAAAAAATTCAAAAAGTTCAGAATTTTATAAAATTTGGTGAACATATTCTTTAGTGCCAAATTTGACTATACAAATTTTTTAAGATTTTTCTTCTACATAGTTATCGAGTAATTGATCACTAAAGTTCACGTGTATAAGCATAGCGTTTCCATATATATATAGGTATACATTCCGGGCATAAGAAATCTGCTTTAATGCGTAATTACTCGATAACTAAGTAGAAAAAAATTTTGAAAAAATTTGTGTTTTCGCACTTGATGTTGAAGAACATTATCACCAAATTTCATCAATTTCTTAACATTTAGACTTTTGTACCGAAACTCCTTAAACTACTATCTAGAAATAAACTACTACTATAATTACAGTCAAAATTGAAATTGAAATGAAAGTTGAAACTTGTATTGAAATTGAAATTCGAATTGAAACTAATAAACAAATAAATATTATTGATAAAAATAATATAAGACGACAGTAGTAACTCACGTTTTGACAATGACCCCGCGTCCATATTTGCCTCCATTTTCGTTCGGTCGTGGTCGAGGAAGAACCCAGTTGTCCCCGCACTCACCGCACTTTCCTTTGTTTTGCTTATGCACCTATAGAAGAAAACGAATGAATCGATCATTTCCTACTGTTTCGGGATAAGTGATCTCGGTCAGTTGGATTGTGAGAGAATTGAGTGAAATTTGGAAAACAAGAAAAAAGGTTTGCACTCACGGTGAATCCTCCGCAGTAATTTCCATCATCGTTCCAATTTTCAGGAGTCGAGAAATTCTTCTTGAAGGCGCTACCCCGATTGACAGGATCCCAGAGCTTCCCATGAGCTTCGATTTCACAAAAGTTGTTAACTATCAGGAACGCGGCGACAGCCAATAAATACTGGACGCGAATCATCATCTTTTGGGTTATTTGATCAGTCGATCGGCGTAGGAGACGGTACGATCGAGCGATTGCAATCGGATTATAATTTTTTCAAATCAATTCATGGCGTATTTATATCGATTGGTCTTACTTCTCATAGCAAATTAGCATTTGGTTTCAAAATTTCGTGTCGTTAATCAAATTCGCAGATGTTTCCCAATGTTTTGTTCAAATCACATTTTTCATCTTGATGAATGAGCCTTCACCAAAGAGAGTTTTTTTTCGAAATAATTTGCAGAAAACCTGATCGATTTTTTTCCATCTTACGATCACGAGAATCATTGTTTTTTTTAAAAGTGTCTGTTTCAATGAATTATTTGTTTTCGAAAATTCTCATTCAGTAGCTTTTTTTGCTCAACGAAAATGACACAGTTTTTCCATTTTTTCTCAGCACGCACTGGGCATCTTGAGATTCTTACCGACTCGATTCGCCAATCAATATTGTCAAAACTCATCAGTAACTGCCGATTTATGTGGTAAACGATAAATTTGCTATCGCAAGAGCTGAAAGAAGCATTTTATTGACATTTCGCGTATGGCGCAATGACACGTGGCTTCAATGAGAAACAATTCCAATAAATCGATCGATATTACATTTCGAAAGCTGTTGGCAGAATATCTGGTTTTATTGAACTCATATTTCATTCAAATTTCATAATATTCCCAGCAAAAAGGTGATTCATCAGCATAATTTCGATTAGTTTCGATCGGCTGAACAGGCGAATAACAACATTTTTATTCAATAAATATATTTATTTTTTAAATCGATACACTTCGACTGTGAATGAATCCTTGAACATCAAGCGGTCGCGTTTCTGTAATTCTATTGGATCTCGATGTCCGAGCATGTCCTGAACGTTTCCTGGTCACCACAGCCAAGAGCTCCTGCGACGCCATCCTCGCAATAGCCCCAGGAGTTGCCTGCGGTGTATTGCCACCGCAGAACGCAGTGCTTGCATTTCAAGCCTTTGGGAAGACGAAGTTTGATCAAGTAATCGCCAGTTCTTGGGGTCTCTACCAAATACTTGTAACCACCACGAACGAGTTCGACTTTGTGTTTGGCGAAGCACTCTTCGGTTTCGAGATCGCTCGAGTTTTTCAGTGGGCAGAGATTGAACGTGAAGAAACCCAGATGATTCGCGGTTATTTCGACGTTCGCTGTGAACTCGGATCCGGCTTTGTATCTGAAAATTGTAAAAAAAGCTGCAAACGCGCACATTGCGATTTGATGGAACAGGATCTGGTTACTTTCGGCGATTTTCCATCGAGAACATTGTCTTTTTCACGTTCACATAAAATCTGATCGACGATGCACGTTACTCGATTGAGACTAAAAATTTCCACAATTCGAAAATTTTGTTTTTTTATTTTTACGATTAAACGAATCATATTCGATACAAATACTTACGTTTCAACGATTACTCCAGTTCCGTACTTTCCACCATTTTCATTAGCTCTTGGCCGCTCGTCCGCGTAATTGTCACCACAAACGCCGCACTTTCCCTTGTTTAGTTCGTAATGAATCTGGAGAAAAAAATATCGATCGTTTCAAATTTCTCGTTACATTTTAAGCGGTCTCATCGTCGGGGCTGGGCTCAAATATTTTTTCTTAAAATTTCGAATATATCGCCTGCGGCAATATCCGTGCGCTGATCCCTAACATCGCGACATCGGAACATCACTGAATAGGAAATTGGAAATTCAATTGACAAATTTGAACGACGCTGAAGTTTGCAACGTTGGAGTTCAACGAAACGAACGAAAAAAATATTTATAATTCATTATTTTTTTATTTCACGAATTATTGATGTGGCTTGAAAAATAACGAATTGGAAATTCGGCAGGGAACAAAATTGGAGATTCACTGGAACTATTTGAGAGTTTTTTAAAATTATTTCGTTGGACTCCAACGTTGGAAACTTCAGCGTCATAAATTTGATGGAAAATTGAGACGATTTCCGCACCGCATAACCACCGCAGTAATTTCCATCGTCGTCCCAGTTCTCCGTAGTGTTGAATCCCTTTCTAAAAGCACTGCCCCGGTTTACTGGATCCATGAGTCTCCCGTGGCCCTCGGTACCCGAAAGATTGATCAAAGCTATGGCAAGAAGCGCGACACATTTGAAAAAAGCCATCGTTGCACTTTATTGAATCTTAAGTAACGAGAACTGTTTCATTTTATAATCACGGGATACTTTTATATCCAGCTGGTTGGTACCTTATTCTGCATAAATTGATGAATCCATCGTGTGGGATCGTCGTCGTTGATCGCGTCATTGATACATATTAAATGTGTAAATATTAATCTGTTTGCATGGAAGCAGAGCATGCGAGACGCTGGAGAATGTTTGCATCGTCAAAAAAATCTCGTTCGCAATTTAATCGGATTAAGGTAATTTGGCAAACTGGGGGAAAAGGTTTATTGAAAAATTCAGTGTGACGCAATTCTGGTCCGGACGTTAATTCTCAGGAAAATTGAACGATGGACAATATGAAACTTGATTCATTTGTTGTTCGTACTATTCTCAGCATTTTCCATCCACTCTCGTGCTTCTCGATAATTGCGTTTCCTCATTTTCCTTCCTTTTTCTCTCGTAATCACTCACTCCATCATAATCTTATCGGTTTTCATTATTACTCGATTACGTCAGCGTATTGTTTTCTTGAATACCTTTACAGCACAAAGTTTTATGCGCTATCAGTGCAAATACTAATCAAAACAATATTTGCGCAGGTGGGAAGAGTGATTGGCGCGAAGCTCTGCTTATACATGGTAATTTATCTCAAGAGCGTTCGCGACGAATTTCAAGATGATTCGTGACCTTAATCGTCCGCGCTCTTCACATTTACAAGACGTGTCCCTTTTTATCTGAAAGAAAAGAACCCCGACACTGAATGAATGATAAAAAAAGGTGAGAAACAACAACTCATATAAATGATTATGATCGAATAAAAACCACAAGCATTCGACTTATTATTCCAAAAGGGATTTTGTTCAATGATTCAACGTGCTGACACGACACGACGGTTTCCATTGAATATTTCTTAAATTTAATTTAAGTTAAATCTTAAAACCACCAAATAAATACCAAATTTGATTTAAACTGAAACCATGAGTTGTCGGAACCATTTCAATGTTGTCAAGAGTAAAAATATTGAATTAATTTTATTTTATAACATAAAATTAAATGAAAATAGACATCAGGAAAGGATACAGAAAACATAGAATTAATCTTATGGTATAACTAAATTTTAATTCATTTCTATTGTGTTACAACCAAATATAAATGCATTTTCCTTCAACTTGATAGTCATAAGCATTGAGAGATCAAAATTAAATGAGCTACACAAGAATTCAATAAACTGATACTGTGGTTCGACATCGCACGCAGTAACGATGAAAATATTTATTGACTTCAAATAAAAATAACTCTAACAGAGTGAACATGGAAGCGACATTAAATTTTTGGGAATTGAAATTTCTGTACATAAATTTTTAATCCAGAAAATTATAGAACATCAAGTTGAACAAAAATTCCCTAATTAGCATTATGTTAAGACAAAATATTAAATGAGTATGTTAATGCAGTGGTAGTTAAATAAAAATTCGATGAATTAATATTTGTTTAGGCAGTTTGCACGAAAGTGTTTTCGATAAGCTCGAAACATTTACACCAAAATTACGAAAAGAAATCAGGTTGTCGAAAAACATTTTTGCTCCGAAAAATTCGGTGTCAATGAACTAAGATATAAAACAGCATGGAAAATTCTATTCTTCGTGGACGATGAATTAGTAAAAATCGAACTTCAGAAAGGTATTGCAATAACTTTCTCTCCACACATGTTTGGAGAGTTTGATGAAAAATATTGTGATAATGATTTTTGCAACTGCTGTTTATATAGGGGGCTTTTGTTTATTCAATTGTATAACCCACAAAATTTGCTCAAAAAATCATCGTTTGGACTCGGATCAATCGCAAATTTTATTGCTTGTTTGTATGTTTTTTTTTTTTTTTTCATATTTGAATATCACCCGAGGAAAGTACTTTCTCAACAACTTCCCTCGAAGGTTTCATTTTATCGGCAGCGCTCCGAGTTACCGACGCTTGGAGAACCTTGAAAAATGATCGCTAACTTGTTGGCCGAGGATAAGGAAACTTCGGTCTTTGTTTGCAACTTTATTTTGGCGTTCATTTTTAACGTTCATCTTTCGTAACGAAATATTTGGGTGAACGATTCTTGTGTTTTTTACATTTAAAAATGTTAATTCTTCGTGAATGTTTCTTAGAGTTGCAACGATGATAGACCATGGATGAGAATTTACAAATAAAAATAGAAATGAAAATTCTTAATTTTACTGGCTCGGCGACTTCGATCAATCGAGATTTATTTGTTGAGGCAAACGAGTTTTCTGAATTATTCACACCTTCGGATTCAAGAACGACTATAATACCGGTAGCTCCAATCCATACGGGTCAGCAGTGTAGAAAGACAACTTTTACTTCATGAATGATTTCTCCAACTACCTCAAAAGATCCAAGATCCTCACTGGTGTGTTCCAGACATAAAATTTTCTAATCTCTTCAGCAATCTTTGTTATGGCCATTTCTCCTTTGTTTTCCAAATATGTGACTACCCTTCCTGCTCCTTTCATAATTTAATTTGAAAAAAAGAACGTTTGTTTTTTCAGTTTAATTTTTATTTTTCCATTAAAAATTTCAAATTTCTCCTTATTTTCATTTTTTCTGCCGTTTCTTTTTTTTAATTCCATTAAATTTAATGTGTATTAAGAAAAAATCGCATCGTTCCATAATTCGAGAGTTTTATGCCGGTTAACGATGAAATTCATTTGGGGAATGATCCCGAAAAAAATTGGTGATGGACCGAAAGAGCAGGATGCATCCGGTTTTTAGTAATACTTCAAGCCCGAATCAAGGTCGCCGGTAGAGAGAGAAATCGTAATGGATTTTGATGAGCGGTTCATTCCGCTGGATTTTTCAGCATTCCGGTTGGAACAAAGAAAAATTCAAGAGTAAATGACGTCATTGTATTTGTTTGGGGGCCGGATCTATCGCAGCACTTTTGAACCGCACGGGAATTCGGCTTAAATTCGACCCCGGCGATATGTCTTGTGCGGGGGGGCACATCGTTCAAGGTCACCGGAAAGAGAAACTTTCCCGGATTTTTATTTTGATGTCCATAACTGTATCGAATGTCCACTCACCGGGTTATTCCGAAACAGACGTCACGAGTGTGGCCGGTTGGTTCGAGGATCTTTAATGATTCTCGGAAAAATGGCAGCATGTAACACCGTTGCGTAACAGTGCGTTAGACAAGTGTTGAAATCTACTCGCAGACCCTGCAATTATTACTCGTGTATTTATTCCGTTATTTCGATTGTTTACTAGCGAGTGAACTTCCGGTTGATTCTACAAGCATAACATGGCAACACATTCATGGCAATTTATTAATTCCCTAAAGCACTTTTTCCGCCAGAAATTATTCCGGAACTGGGCCAACGACCACTATTATGATGGCAACAATTAACATGTGTAATTAGCCGCAGAAGTTATTTAATAAATGAGCCATAAATTAGAGGCCTATCTCGAGAGAACAAGGTCGAAAGCGCTGAGTAATTTTCACTCGCTCCAGCAATGAGTGCACGAGGAATTCTCGAAGATTCGAGGGTGGAGAATCTTCGGTCTGGGAATTAGAATTCCTGAGTTAGAATAATGGAAAATGAATTTTAATAGGAAAGAGAGAAAAATAGTGGAAAAAGATCAGGGATTGATCGTCCATCTGATGCCTACCTGAACCTCCAGTCACAGGGCCCAGCAGGACACCCTGTAGATCCAGATTTGTAGCATTAGAAAAGAGATGATCTTCTTGAACTCAAATGCTCCGTGTGGTGTTACGAGCATCTCGCCCATTTGCCTCTCTTTCTTTCAGCACTTCACGAAAGAACCTGTAGCTCGTTACCAATACGTGGAGCAGTGGAGAATGAGGCACAGAGGTAACAATCTACGCTGCACAGGTGTGGAGAACGGAGATGAAGGGAGGGAAGTCCGTGGAGAAAAGGGAAGGTGGATTAGAGGCAGACTGAGAAGGCTCGTGAAGAGAACTTCGTGGTAATGTCAATGGAAAAGCCGCGCGAAGTTTCTACAGGATCGACCAAAATCCAGTGGCTTCGCAAAATCTCTAACTCGCAGAAAAATCGTTTGGCCTAAAAATCGCGTTTGAGCTCGCAACGAAATTCATTTTTAAATTCGATTAATCGCCGACAGTGGGAATTAACGCGATTTGATAAAAGCTGCGACGTCGGGGCAGCTCACGAATGTTGATGGTAGTTCGAAAAGAATCCAGCTGATGATACTCAGCTCATCCTGTACAGTAAGGTTCGAGCGGAAAAGAGATGAGAATGTTGGAGGATCGCGTGAGAAGAAGCGAGATAAGTGAAACAACAGAGGAAAGAGCGTTATGTAGAAAAGAGAGTATACAGTCGGTGTGTCGTCCGTTGGCAGAGTTCTCCAGGTCCGTGGTCACCGGTCAGAGGAGAAAGAGCGCGAAGGGAGATAGTCTCGGGGGCGAGGGGGGAGGGGGAGGCCTCAGGAAAAGGAGGTGGAATAGTGGAGAAGGAGCGAGAGGGAGAAACTTGAAAGGCTCAGGAAGGCAGCTAGCTCGGGGAAGACTGGTAAGGCCCGATCGTGTGCTGTTGCTCGCTCCTCTCTACACACCAGTTCGGGCCCCAGGTACGAGAAATAGCTGGCGCGCGGAGTCCCGCTTTATAGTTCTCCGTCACTTCACCTCGGAGCTTCTCGTAGCTGGAGGAAAACACCGCGAGATTTCAGACGGCTCTTTCTTCCTTGGAGTTGGTGCTACGGAAACAGTCCCGCAGCCTCGGTTTCTTCCCAGTGACGTAATTCACGGCGTTATTGCCGATTTATCATTGGTTGTAGGTTTTTTAGTGGCCTGCGAGTGCTCGACGAATGGTTACATTCGCGGATTAGATCGAGTGCACATTTGAGTTTATAATTAAATCGAGAAATATCGGGAGATACGACGCTGCTCATTTCTCCTCGACAGCCCACGTGATCGTGGAAGGACCGAGTGAGCCGCGATTTGTTTTGAAAACAGTGGGTGCTCTTTTCACAGTTTCGTCGGATTTTTCTTCCCCGCTCATCGCCTCCAGGGATAACGAGACTAACCCCGACTCATCGAATCTCATACACGCTCCATACATTTGGGATACGAGTGCGCGCGCGCGTGTGTGATTGCGAATCTAAGAAGAAGAATGCGGTAGGATGCGCATCAACGAAATATGCTACGTTGCTCGCGTCGCGGTGGGACTCCTGCTCCTTTCTGGGATCACGCTCTCATCGGGCGTGGACTACAAACAACAAACTCACGGAGTTACTACCTCAACGACCATTATCCCGACCACTGCTAATCTCTATTTTAACAACTCAACCTCCCCGGAGTCCTCGTTGCTGGTAACCACCGGTGAGTTCTCTCTTTTTTTCATATCTTGCGGCCAAGCTCCTTTTTGCTCTTCGGTCTTTTTCGTATTTTTCAAACACTTTAAGATTTTTCGTAGCCATTCACGAGTCGGAAGAGAAAAAACCAAAAGAATTTATTACGAAAATCAATTTTAGTGATTTTCCAAATATTTTATTGGCAAAGCAATTCTCCAATGAAAATATGCGACCATTTGCTTACCTATTTGGCTAGTTTTGATATTTAGGCTATCGGAATTTGTTGATTACTCTGCTAATCGAGCAAGGTTTTTTTATCAACGTTCCATTTGTTCCGTACTTGTTTCCATACTCAGTAAGTACAGTTTCCTTCGTTCGAATTCATTCGCATTTGTTGCGAATACATTTTTTGTTGACACCAATGAAAAAGCAGGAAGGAATATAGCAATAAAAATTCCAATTTGGTCTTATGGCACGGATGGATGAATTGATAAAACGAAAGCGTGGAAATATAAATATATCCATAAAAGCATATAAGAAACGCTGTGAAAATAACGGTAAATTGATTGTGCGAGTCATCCGGTCATGAGTTCATCCGTTTCGAGAATGTTAAAAACGGGAATCGGTGTCCTCGAATCCGCGATAATATTTCTCAAGAAATTTCGAAAGAAGGTCAACGCGGGTAGTTCCCGATCGAATAAAATCGGCTTTGCCATAAAATGTAAGCCGCAAATTCGACCTTTTTTAAACGAAAAATGCAGTGTACCCCGCGCATGTTTCGATCGTGTATGTCGCTAACAATCTCATTGGTATCATTGAAAGCGTCTTAAGCCTTTGGTACTGGAAAGTAGTCTCCGTTGGTTGTCGCCCGTGCGCGCGCTGCATAGAGAGGATTCCACAGGGGAAATCGAGTCTGCAGGGCAGTAACCGCGTTCTCGTGTGGTATTTCGACCTGGCGGCGATGCCGGTTCGGCGATGAGCGTGATCGACGCTGTGCTATTTCACGCCAGTGTTTTGTTTTTTATTCCTCAGGATAATTCGCACCAATAAAATTCCAGTTTATCGGACTTGCAAATGTTTTTTGGCCAGTATCTTACCTCGGTATGTTAAAGTAGTTCGGCTGTTCTATGACTAGTCAAGTTTGCAACTACGTTATGTTGATTAATTTTAAGCCTAAATCATTAATAAAATTAATAAACACTTACATTGAGAATATTTTTATCTTAAGAATGTAATACAATGCTCTTAAAGTATCATAAAAGATCAAATTTATACTTCAACTTGAAAAGTTAATGATTGCATCGGTACCGATAACACTTTAAACACACATGACCTGGGCAACATTTTTATTGTGCGAAAGTACGATTACATTGGTGTAATGGTACCGATAAAAAGGAATGGTCAATTCGTTAAAAAAAGCGAAGCTTTTTTAAGAAAAAATTTGATGAAATTCCTGCGATTCCCGAATTCGCCCGAAGTTCAATCAGCTGCGTTACCAGCAGTTCAAAGCAATGACTGAGATCCGCTTTCGACAAAAACTAAAGTTTTTTCATATTTTCTTTCTTAAAAGCTCTGTAAGGTAATGTTTTTTTTTTTAAAAGAAACGGAATCTGTGATAAATCTTTTTCACGATATAAACTTTTCCGAAGCTCACAATTTATTGTGAGTTCTCCCATAGGCTACCGTGTTAAAAACTCCAAATTGTAAACGAAATAATTCAAAATTTTGCCCCGCAAGAGGTCCCGGAAGTGTGCTTATCGTTATCAGGGGACCCTGAACAATCATTTACCGTAAAAAAAGTGGACCTTCACCATACTTTATCGAACGGCCGAGCTACTTCAATCATTCTCGATTGTTGGTTAAATTATATTTATAAATGAGACGAAGATCAAAATTTCGACTCCTTTCATCAAGACGAACGATACGGTTGTTTCGGTGGATTGAATTCGTTCGCGATTCACTGCTTTCGATTGGTACCGATTGCTTTTAATCTTGCCAGTTCGTTGGTTGCTCCTCCAGCTGCACTACTATTTCAAAGGAATAAAGAACAATGGCCGATTGTCTTGAGAACGAAATATGAAACTATTCGTTAATAATAGTACAGCAGGCCGCTTGAGATTCTCCAGGATATTTTAATGGGAGTATTAATTAGTGCTGAATGTGAGCCGATCGCTTGGATGGAGAGGATCAATTAGGGGGAGATATTTCACTTGCCCCATGAAAACCGAATCATACACTGGGACGAAGGCCGTTATAAACGAATCAACGGATCATTCAGTAGAATCATGGGAAAATAGACTTTTTCAGCAAGTTACAACAGAGAGTGGAGTGAAGTTAAAAAATATTGTACAGACGACGATAAACAATCGAGTCTACGAGGAGAATATGAAAGACTTTGCAAAAGCTGTCACCAGCCATTGGTAGCATCGGTACGTGAGGAAAGAAAGTTCCGTTTCATTTGGCTGCTCCTCGACATGGTCACGTGACTAAGAGCGTATGTGACGTTTGACGCGACGAATCATTGACTCATGCCTCTTTGCATGTTGGGTGGCCATCTACATAACAATGAAGTACAAATTTAACGGGGGAAAAACCCACGCGGGGAGGTGCAATGATCGTGAGATGTTGTTGTGAATCGGAGGAAAAATAATGAACTTGATTCTTCGCGCGAGCCTGAGAAAAATAATGATCAAGAATTCACTGAATATTGAGATCTTCGAATATCCACGTTCGACAGCGGCTCGTGGCAGCGTGGGCGCTCTTAAAAATGTTGAAACGGGTCGTGGACTCTTCTGGAATTCTCAAAGATCCACGATATTTCCCACACATTAAAATTCGATCGGACCAACTACCTTCCCATCCACTCAATTTCCTCGCCGTGTTATTATCTCCTGAGGTTTTTTTCCGTAAACATATTTAATGTCAAGGATATCTTGGATTCAGGGTTTCTTCGTTTCGGCGTTTCCACTTGGACACTAACGAATCACGAGAAAAAAAAGATCTCTCAATCGTAATTATATTTTCCCCTCTGTCTTATTCCTTCTTTCAATGATCGATGACTCTGCTAGTGGGCTTTGTACCTGCCTCAATTCATAGGCCCTCCCTTCCACGTCTTATTCTTCTCTTATTATTAGTACCATTATTATTATTATCTTTTCACAATGTGTACTCCAGTGAGGTCGGTGCTCCGGAACCATGAACGTTTCCACCGACTCATCCCGGTGTTGTTGATGCTCAGATTGATTCAGAGAAGACTCAAGTTATCTAACCCAATCTACAAGCTGGCGTCCGAATCCCCATCATTTATAGAATGACTTCGATCTTTCGGGCATCCCTTTTTTGTGTGCTCGATTAAGGTATTCGACCACGTTTGGCTTGTCCCAGGACCATTCTTTACGGGGCTTTCGCACTTTTAGTGACACTTTTCTTAATTTTACTCGCCAGTGAGTTTTGGTAGCGTCGTACTTAGGGGGGAATACCTTAACGGTGTTTGATGCTCCACTTTTTTACGCTTCCTTTCTCTTGCGTAGCCTTAGGGCTGCCGCGGCGATACAGTAGCAGCTTCGTCATATTCTTGCTTGCAGCCATCTCCCCATTTTTCCCTCTCTCCGTTACCTTGATCGCTCATGAAAAAATACTACTGCACGTGGCACCAGCAGAAATAACGGATGAAGTAATTAAGCAGGAACAATGCGTTAACAGGAGAATTCGCTCGTGAAAACAAACGCGCTCGATAACTCGATTTTTGACAGATGCGGACAGGCCCAAGTGAACACACACTTTCCAAAGAATTAAAGGGTATCGTAACGAAGAAGGTTGGAAAATCTGCTCCTTTTTTTGGCATTTAATTCAAGTCATTAGATTCTGAAAAGAAAAGTCCTTGAGAACTTTTCCCTCTGACGCACCGTTCGTGAGGTAAGGAGAGTCATTGGTAGAAACCAATCCCGAGCGCTTCCGTCTAGCACAGAGCCAAGGGTCGCCCCGCCCTTGGACATCTGGCACTCCCATAACTTCCTGCCAGCGCGCCGGATTGGGTATCGCGCCTTATTCAAAATATCTCATCAACGAAGCGTTTCCGAAGGTAATTCCTGAGAACTTTTCTTTCCAGAATTTTGCGATCCACTTATCTCGATATGTAAATCGTCACTCTTTATTCCTCCCGTAAAGACACCGGGTTTTATATAATGGAGGAATGGTTTCAGCAACGAGCGTGGGAAATTCATTCATGTTTATTATTTTGTTGAATCACTCCAGCATGGCGCACTCACGGTATGAGATTCAGCCTTTATCGTAATATCGTCTTCACGCTATCTGGCATGATCATCATTTACGGTTTGTGATATTCGAACGTCTATATTTTCTTCCACTTTATCGCATCGAGCGTTAATTCGGTACTTTTGTATCCGAAATCTTGGAGATCGTTACGTCGGGCTTGATTTATTAATTGTACGGTGTACGTATATTTCCTTTTTACGGTGCTCTTTAGTCCTCCTTTTTTGATTGAACTCGCTGATAAGCTGGGGAATAAAAATCTCTTGGAATTAGACGGTTTTTCGTTCGTTCGCATCTGGGTAGCCTCTCATTCGAAAATATCTCACGTTTGTATGGCGCTTATTGTTTCGAGTTGATAATTCAGTTATGAATTTGACTGAAGGCTAACTCTAGTACACACTTTCGAAGGGAACGATCTTCGGTATCTTATTTTCGCTCTGTGGGAGAGCACTTTTCGAGAATAAATATGCAATTATAGCACGAAGAGCAGTCGAAAAAACGTGTTTTTTAACAAGCCTGATTTTCGTAATTACACGTATCTTTACCACGCACCCATCGCGTGGAACATTAATAATAATAAATCACGAGGGAGATGCTGCGAACGCAGATTCTTCCTTCTCTCTTACTTTTCATCCTCATCCTCGCACCGGTGCGCGCTCTGGCGTGCTCACGACTTTTACGTAAACACGAACGCTTCTCGTGGGAGTCGTTGACTCGAGCGCACCTTGTGCATTTATCTTTCTATACGTGTGCACATCTACGCTCGCACACTTAGCTTGCAGCTTCTCATGTATTCGAGCAATTGCAAAATCTTACTTTATTATACTACGTGTTGGATCAGCAGCATGCATTATAGCACAATTCTAGAAATAATATACTAATGTGTGCGAATAACGCCTCGCTCAAATAGACAAGTGGAAACGGAGCTGCATTGACAAAACAATGGCTAATGAAATCGACGGTGTTCTAATAACACTCTCATATTTAATAAGCTCTCAACTTTCGGTATTCCTCCTTTTCTCATACTTTTTTCATTACTTTTTATCATCATTTCAAGATTTTTCAATACAGAAAAGAAATTCGAGATAACGAAATGGAGGAAGTGTCATTTTTCGCGCGTAAACTGCAAGGTGGGGGAGGCCGGAGCGAAGCGACCTATCTGTGGAAATATTTTGCTTTTCAGAAGTTTCAGAAGCTTTGTCTAATTCTTACTCTCAAAAACCAAGGAATGTATATTTTAACTCTTTTCAATTGAAAAAAAATCTTTGCGATAAAACCGCAAAAAGTGCAAAGATTTGCGGATTTTTTACTGCAATTTCAATCCCCCGAATAATGAAGATGCATTCTACTGAAGTTTATAAAGAGAAAGAAAAAGAAGAAATTTTCGGGGAATAAATATCGGAAAAAATATTTAAAAAAGAAGAAATTTTGAAAGAATTCCTTTTTTTTTACTTATTTTCCGAGAATCTATTGAAGATTGGAAGATTAAGAAGACAAAAATCCCTAACAACAATCAGAGAATTTCGATCGATTTTTCAATTAGTACCTTGTTCGGTGTTTTTTAAATAGCAAGGCTTTTGCAATTTTTTATTTTTGAGGAAAGAAACGTGAACAGGAAAACGAGGGACGA
Source organism: Venturia canescens (assembly GCF_019457755.1). Taxonomy (NCBI): domain Eukaryota; kingdom Metazoa; phylum Arthropoda; class Insecta; order Hymenoptera; family Ichneumonidae; genus Venturia; species Venturia canescens. The sequence continues at coordinate 8,872,766 of NC_057430.1, forward strand.
GGGCAATCGCAACTTTTTATCGATTCGAGAAAGTACGGGACTACACATTAACTGCGATGAGATGTAATTGTCTTGAATTGTTTTGAAAAATAAGAAATAGCGCCAAAGTAAAGTATCTCGCGATTCTGTATTTTAAAATTGCCTTCTTTCGATTACATAACAGACAAAACGTTTTGGTTATTTCCGTTGCAATGATTTTGAAGAGCCCCGGAAAACGTAATCACGAAGAATTTATCGTGGCTTGAATAACACCCCGATAATATTTATGACGAAATTTGTCTAATTTCGGCACTTTCGCTCGACAGCGATACGCGTGGCGATTTAACAACGTCGTTAAATGATTTTGTGAAACGTGCCGCATATGAAAGTTCGGATATAAATTTACGAATATAAGCGTAATAAGCAACAACAATGCCGATGACAATAATGATGGTGATAGAAAATTTGATATACACGATTCTAGGCCAATAAAAATAATGTTAGCATCAACGAGTCGGTGTGATATTATTTTATTGTTATTATGAGCAACATTAAACGGCTCAAAAGTATGTCGCACTCGTACTACAGGAATCCGATCGTCCTTCGATTTATCAAGCTGTACTTTTGTCTCGAGAAAGGTGAAGATATATATTTCTGTTTCGCTCGAAGTCGAAGGAGGAGCAGCTCCGAGCGCAGTGACATATTCGTTTCCTTTCACACTCGCGTTTTGCTGTTTTTTTTCTTGCTCTTTTTTTAACGGTGAAATCGATCGCGATACAGATTCGCCTGACCTGCTTTTCACTCGCGTCTCTCTTTTAGAATGAAATTATTGGTGTGTTTTATTCGTTTTGAAATGAAGGTCGCGGATGGTATTTCATTGAAGATTTTTTCTGAAAGGGAAACGCCAAGAGAAGATTTCGCCAATCGAATCGTGGATTTGTGGAATTCTGTGGAATTCGACGTCATCGAAATTCTCGTTTCTGGACTGATACCACCTGCTTTTTCTCTGTGACGTATGCTAATCCTATCGAATGGGGGACACGTTGTTGCCGACTTTTCTCGGTGTAACGCTTCTCTCAACTGTCATAAATGCGGATAACGTGAGAAAAAACAAATACGAATCAGCGAAACAGTTTCGCTCTGACGCCCCTCATGCCGCCGCGACAACTTTGCTTTTCTTCGTGCCTTTTGTTTCGTTAAGCCTTTCCTGTTGAAAACTATACAATCGAACGCTATCGGAAGTATTCCAACAGCCCGAAGCTATCGGAAAAGAATCACAAAAAATACAAATATTCTCTCGAATATGAACGGAATCAAATGCAAATAATGAAAGCTGAGAAAACGTGCATGGGAGAGAAAAAACTCCATAAAATTTGAGTACTCAAAATTTCGATTCTGATAAACTACTCGCGATGATATTATAGCATGGGGCTTCAGCTACGAGGGAACAAAGAACCTGTGTACGAATGTACTGTACCAGAAAGCGAGGGAGGGAAATAGAGAGAAGAAAAAGATAGGAAAAAGAATGGGGGAGAGCGAGAGGAGCCTGATGGAAGCCGATTACGAGATATCGCGGTCGATCGCGTACCACCAACGCGAAGGAGAGTCGTCGTCCCTCGTGGATCCAGGTAATAACATTGTGCCAGGTAGAAGTGAGGGAGGGGAGTCGATCGTGCAATAGGATGGTCGGCGTGAGAGGTAAGAATCCTCGGGCGCGTGATCTTCGCGGTTCGTATCGTTCTTGGAAGACTTCTTCTTCTTCTTCTTCGTTTCTCCTTTTTCCTCTTCTTCACTCGGATCAAACAATCGTTAGCTATAGGCTCCTGTTGCATCGTTTATTCCTTCGAGAATTCGCGCCAATCTCGCGGAACACTGCTCTCAACTTTATAATGGTGGCGAACACCTCAGGCTCACTAGCCTGGAACACAACACCGGAATTTCTATGTCAAACCGAGTAACCCAACCTTTTTTTACCACCGACACCTGACAGAAGATTTGTCAGAGTTTTATTGTCGTCGTGAACATATTCGAAGCTGCAGTTAATCAATTTGAGCGCCTGTAATTGTGCTGCTGAAGGAAAATGTTGAGGACAATCGGTAATTCATTGATTGGTTTCCGGCCATTCCGTGCTTTGGAGCGAATAGTTTTTTTTTACTCGATCATTAACTCGAATCGCTTTTTAGTAGGACAATTTGAAAAAAAATTGTGCGAATCGGTTATTTCACTCAGCTTACGAAGTCATTTCTATTTCTCGACAATTTTCGACTTTTACTAATCGTTAGGCTGTGCGTTCGAATTAATCGTTCATCTTCAACCCATTTTAATACACGAGGAGAATGAAATTACCCGTTTCAATGGGAAGTTTCGTTCTCCATGAGTTTTACATTCAGTTGTTAGAATATGCTTTTTACTGTCTCGTTATGGGGAGGGGAAATGGAGAAAAAAATAACATAGTTTCCTGGCTTCCACGAAGAAACGACAGGTGGCCCAAATTTATTGGCTATAAAGCCATGATTAAGAATCATATTGTTACCTTGGAAGTGAAATTTATATTTCTCAGGCCTATTTGCTTCACTTTCGTGAGACAACGAAAATTTATTCTATAAAAAATCTCGAAAGCCTTGCTCTCGACGAAACTGCGATAATCGTGTTAGTTCGTCAGCACGTTTTTAGATATTTTCCTGCCATTGAGTTACTTTATTGAATAAATGAATAATTCTTTCCATCTACTCTAAATTGATGAGGCCAAATAGTCATTTCTGGCCATTCTTCTATCAAAATTTCTATAAATTCTCAATCCAATGATGAGTCGTCGATAAGTGTAAAAATCTTGTTGAAGACCTCTTGAAAAATTTGAAGCTTCTCCAACTTTTGTCTTGACTTTTTTCCCCATGTTCTGACCTGTATTTCAGTTCTCATCGACTGAAACTTCGAGTCGAGAGTGTACAAGACTCACATCCTTAATTTTCGCCGGATCAGCGCTCCGTTTCTCAATTCTCATAGCCATTGAATCAAGAGTACGAGTGCTCACGAATTGTAGGACAGTAACGATGTCGTTTGAGGGATTAATTTCGATGATAATGTTGAAAGAATTGGATTGCTTGAACCGTAAAAAGAAGCGATGAAACGGTGGTTACTTGATGCATATCAGTTACAGAAAAAGTAGTTGAAATTATAGTCGTTATTAATGATGGATTCGTCTCTTAATTACGACAGTGTTTTATTACCAAATAAATTTCATTGACAGGGACGAACGTTCATGAGAGCGAGCTCGTTTCTCTTTCAATGAAGAATTTCGTTCCAAGTCCCGTCCCTACTTTCACGAGACTTATACTCAGCACGATCTATCATCAAAGATAGCGAAGAATTCGGAAGGTCGAGGTAGTTCACATCGAGGAATATTCATGAAAAGATTAACGAAAGGAAGTATAGCAGCTCAAGTCCCTCGCTCACATCGTTGGATTTTTCATTCTCCGGTGGCAAACAAAAGCCACGAAAGTTTGAGCCTGACTGCTTATTATTCGCGATAATTATATGGTACACTGTTTCACGTTCGTGAAATATTGTTCGAGAGCGGAAGAAACATTTTCAGTGGAAAAGAATCGATTTTCCTTTCCGTTTTCACCCACTGATGCGAGTTTTGCTTCGCTAACACTAATTGGCTTTGTCATTGAAAATTTTCAACCCGAAAAACCGCACTTTCGTTAAAGATCCAACGTCGAGCTGCAGGGCCAATAAAAACAGTAAAACATTCGTTAAAATGTGAGCAAAAGAAAAGAAAATATTTGCGTGCAATATTTCGTGTCCCATCGAATCCGATGTTAATTTTTCGTTGCTTCATAAAAACAACACCTGTGACGTTAGTTCCGAGATTTACGGTCAGGTGATCACGGATCCATCAATCACTGGCGTCCCGGCGTGCACAATAGAGAGATCTTCCTCCCTCGTTTGTCAAATTATCAGAATATGCTTTAAAAGCCGCCGTTAATTCCAATTTGTTTCACCGTTACTCAAGTTATGCTTCGATTACTTTTTATTCCATTATACTTTCGTGTTTTTCGTCGGCTTGTGAGGGCTAACGGGCCAGGAATGCTGCTGAAGTAAGGAGCATGTAACACTCGTGCGTACGCGCCACTCGGACGATTCATTTTTTCTGTCGCTTCGTATCTTCGAACGTCGATTTGTCGCGGTCAGGGAAACGAATCCGTACAGCTGTTGGTTGAACCAAGATTTAAAACAAAACAACGCGAATACAAACAACAATAATAATGTGACGGCAAACAGTTGCTACGGATGTGTGACTTCGCATTACACACTTCTTCAATTCCGTTACTAACTTTCCGTACTTAAGCTTTCCACATTATTTAACGGAACTTAGACGATACTGCAACGCAGTCTTGAAAAAAAAAGGGGAACATGCATTTAGCCCTGTTTATACTTGCGACCTTGCGTCTGGATCGTTGATTCGCCAGATTCGATGCACTTATGATTCTAAATGCTATTCTAAATGCATACAGTTATGATTGAATGACTAACAACTGTGAATGAGCCTTTGCGCACTTTCCAGAGCCGTAATTTATATCTCATTTCGTCCGTCAGCAATGATACTCGTATAACTGAGGTTGCGAATCGTGCATGGTTTTTTGTTTTTGTAGAAAGTTCGTACGCAGCGTGTTCCTTATTCCCGAGAAAAGCGATTCGATTTTGAGGTATTATTTCTGCGGGCAAGTGTCCGATGAAAAAACTTAATGCCAAGAGTATCTCGATGCTTTCGAGTGAATGGAAGAAACCAGCGATGAACGAGAGGTAAAAAATGGTGCAAAAGTGGATAAAACCCGGGGATGAATCGAGGGTCGGACACGGTAATAAAATTTGATGGGGGGAAAACAAACGTTTTTGTAAATCGCAATAATTTTTTTGGACAGATGTTTAGTTCGTAATGATTTCGTTTCTTTATCGAAAAGATTCATCCGTCGTCGCTCGTTTTTTTTTGTTTTCAAGGGACTTCGAGAAACCGGAACACAAAAACCCTGAGTACGTGTGTCCTCAGGATTTACCGTCGTATAATTGATGGGAGTATGAAGTGAAGAAAAGAAAGAAAGGAGTCCGAACCGCTAGTCGCGATGTTAAAAAAGGCTGAAAAAGAATGAAAAAATAACAGCGAGTCGCTCACTCGCGATTTAATCTGGCTCGAGGCTGCGTGTGTTCCCAATCCCTTTCCCGCTCTCTTCTTGAACATTTATTTTATTTTTTCATCTCAACCGGTACACCGGAACGTTGTACCGTATTGAGTATGACCTTCGATCGATTATTTCATCCCAATTTTTATCTCAATTGGTCCAATTTGCCGAGGCATAATTGGATCGATGTTCGGTTATGAGTTTCCTACTCGCGTTGACCTATAAACGAATGTTTTATTTTTCGTATGCGGAGAAGAGACTTGTGATTGAGGAGTGGTTTGTATCGAACGATGATAATTTTCAGGCTGCATCTTAATCGGAAATACTATTACACAAGATCGAGCAGCCCCGCAGCGTTTTTAATCTCCAACTAGCACCATTTGTTTCTCAATCTCACTGACACTCGCTTGTCTCCAGTCTAAAGACACGCGAACGAACTGTCTCGTTATAATGGCTTATAAAACATTAGTTTCCACTGCAAGTTGGTAATCCCACGCAAATGAGGTGTCCGCTTCGTACAATATATATGAAGCGAACAATGGAGCAACGATTTCCTAGATCTACGGATCGTTAGTTTAATTTAGGTTCTCGAGATCACCTCTGCATTCGTTAGAAAATTGCTTACAAATTCGCTTCCTTTGATTCCACGTTCGAATCTGCTCGGAAGAAAAATCTGTTGATTTAATGAATAATTCAAAATTCTCATCCCACGAAATTCGAATACAAAGAGCAGAACGTCGAGTAGAAAATTTGTGATCGATCCACGGTCGGATCAGTAGAAAAAAAAATACTCTTTGGCAACAGCAATTTTATGAATTTTCGAAAAAACTAATTTCGTGGGGCTGCATTTTAATAAAGACGTTTAGACCCGTCGACAACGTGCGAAGCATAAAATATCTTAACTATAGAAAACGTTCAGTCGAGTTGCAATCACATCATTTGTTTTACTATTATTTTTTTTTTCATTTTATTCTCGAGTCTATCAAAGTGGGTAGTAAACGAGTGACGAGCGAGCACGCGCGCACGTGTGTGTAGTTTGTACGTAAAAGTGCGTTACAGTCCTGGGAGCGTATCTAAGAGTTATGGCAAGCAAACGCCACAGAAGTTGTTCCGCAGCCATGTTCTCGTATTCCAACTGGCGAATGTCGCGCGCGTTTGATCGGTCAAACGTAACGCACGAGGAATGAAATTGCCAAGTACATTACGTTCACATCCACATGCATAATTTCTTGGCAAACTTATTCTGTTACGCGAGTGTGCAACTCGCCACTAAAAGCCAACTGTTTCGCGCAGTTTATCATATATTTTATAAACCGCACAGTGCACACGCGTGCGACGGAAAATTTTGCAGGATGCTGCGCTTCTGTCGCAGCCATCGATTCGCTTGTTATGTACTTCAGTTGTGTGGCCTGCTTCGTAGCTCTTGCTGTTTATTCTGGATCATCGAGGGATTCAAAAAAGTCGACGATATAATTCAGGGGTCCAGAAAATTGTTCAGTTGAGCAGCTTTAGCTTTCCCAAAAGACTCACAGTTTCTGCCGAGTAATAATTCATAAAATTGATGCGGAACCGTTACTTTTGGAATTCTTCTTACTTTCGTGGAAACATGAAACAATGGAGAGCAATATTTGCAATTCGATTTCTGTACCTACCAATTCCGTGTTGCAACGAACTCGAAAATTATTTTTCCGAATGCCTCAACATTTCGAAGTACCGCGCGAAGGCACGAAACCAAATGTGTGAATAATTTGGTTTTGTTCGCTGGCAAACAATGCCTCGATTTCGAATGCAGCTCACGAGAAAGTCTCTTTTCGGCGAAGTTCCATTAAATGTTAGCACTTTTGCGTGTCATACATGACCGTGGATAGGACTTCCGGTGAGCAGGCAAATACTCTGTGAGGAAACGAAGCGAAGATCCTCTATTTTACGTTTTTTGTTATCGTCGCGTGGTGTTTTATCGGGTATCAACAACCTCGTATTTTTCGCCTACGCACGTCTCGCTCTTCGCACCTTACTCAACCTGCCATAAAAAAGCCACATTTCCTACAGCCTCGTTGCCATTTCACAACGTAGATTCATTGTAACTGGAAGATCGTTGTGCGATGAAACATGGATTTCGATGCAGACTTTATCGTTTTTATTTATGCAAAGCCGATAATTTGTCGATGAGATGATTTTAGGGTGTAATGGAAACCGAAAAAGCCCGAAGTGCAATGCCGTGAAGCTAAATAAGCATTTTACAAAATGAAACAATTTCGCATTCGTTCGGTTACCTGCTGCTCAATCTTTACACATTCGAAGATGAATTAATTGTGTTTTAGATAATCGAGGAGCAAATCGTTGGTACATAGAAAATTCATTTTCATTTGACAAAATTCTTATTTTTTGACTAAAGAAACTGCATGAACACGAGGCTTTTAAAGAGTGTGGATCAGTCGTCTAACCTCACTTGGAATTTTCGAAATTAAAATTCTTTGACACGGTTTGATCGATTAAAAAAAAGGACTTGCAGGACGATATGGCAAAAATAGACTAACATTTTTATTATTTTGATCGGGCGAACGATGTGGAAAAATTTCACTTCGAAAAATTGTAGCTGTACCGACTGATTTCTGCTCTTAAGGGGCCCACCGAGTGCGTGACAGCCTAAAATAAGCCGATTTTTGGGAATTTTTTTAAAGAAAACTATTGCACGAAATGTTTTCAAATTTGGAGGATATATTTATACATAAATAATGAATGTACAGTAAAATTTTCAAATGAAAATTATCCGCTATCTCCCAGGTAACAAATACAAAAGATCACAAAAGTGGCTGAAATAAAAAAAAAAAAACCAAAAAGATTATTAAACTAGAAGGTATTTCCCGTACAATGACTTCCGATTACGATTAAAAATTGAAATTTACCAAAATGGTAAAGTTTTGAAGAAAATGTAGAATTTCGCTCGAAAAATGGATGATTTGGCCCGCCAATTGACATTTTTCATGCAATCGAAAAACTGGAGGCTCATTGTACGGAGAAACACATACGAAAAACGCGTTCAAAAAAATCGAAGCGATCGGATGATTTTTCTTCGAGTCACAAATTTCAGAAAATTTGAAAAATGTAGTTTTGAGAAAAAAATTGAAATACGCAAAAAAATGAAAAAAAATTTTCAAAATTTCACACTCGGTGGGCCCTTCAAGAAAGAAATCGAGTGAAAAGTTTCGCGTCCCTGCTTCCAGATTTACTATCAAACATTCTTGCATCCCAGGAACTCTGTTAATCTTTCACCACTCCGCGCCTCGACTTATTCTCACGCATAAATTAATTGCAGAATGGTGAAAGAAGATGGTCGTTGTGTCAGACGCATCCTCAGGAGGAAGAATCGTGGCTGGGCTCATGGCTCGACCCTCCTCCGTCGAAGTACCGTTTAGTGAAATGAACGATGTCCAATCATTGATACACCTCCGTATCAAATGTCCCAGTCCCTGTGTATGTTTGTGAGATTTCGTTAGAACGTCTTCAAGCGGAAACACAAATCTCGTGGGATATTCCCTCACATTCTCTCATCCTGTGAAAAAAAGTTCCATTCTTTCGACGTTCTTCTCTCTCCATCGACATGCAAACTCCGTGAATTAGTATTCCCATCGAATATTCTGCCACTTTCATTCCTCAATGTACGCGAATAAATATTTTTTCGATCGAAATGATTTTTTGCAAAATCTTTGCTCCGTCGACTCCGATAATTCTGAGCATGCCGCGAAGTTGTTTCGTTGAGTGTGTTTTATCGTTGTCAATATTTCAGAAAAACAAGATGAAGTGCCGAACGTTGTTTCACTGGAGACGAAAACGACGGGCGGAGAAGTCTCGTCAAAAAAGAGTCCACTGGAAGTTACAACCGAGAGTGGGAAACTAATGTCGAAAGATCCAGCTTCCAAAACTACAACCGATGGGAAGAAAAAGCTCGTGACCGAATTCAAGCAGAAGACAGAATCGAAATACCAAAAAATCAAAGACGATGAGAAACCAAACGATCCAATGAAATCGAGCTTCGTCGATTTCGTCGTGACAACCACTCCGATTTCCAGCATCGAGAAAATATCAGAAATTCAAAACTCAACGGAACTCCTAAATATTCCTTTACTCGTACGCGGTCAACCGATAAGCAATGAAACTGAAGATTCCAACGCTGGCTCGCGTGGCCGAGCTTTGAATATATCGGCTTCCGAGCCGACAAATTCTCTGCACGCAAATCTAACGGATCTCAGCGATGTTAGTATGGATGATCAGGACAAGGAAGTAGAAGGTAAAAACGATAATATTATAAAACGATGAGAATATACCTTTGGGCCACTCATATACATTATCATACTTTACCGGGAAAATAAACCCTTCAACAAGTATTACACTACCAACTTAATATTGTTTCGTGTAGAGTGATTCAAAAAATACTTAATAACGTTTCCCGGAATTTCTCGAGCCTCGGAAGAAGCATCTTTGACGAATCTTTCGATTTTTTTTACAAATAAATCTCAAGGGGCGTGTACAATTGAAGAAAAAAAAATGAGTTCATTTTGAAGAAATTTCGTGTTAGGAGATATTTCGCATCCGATTCATCTGAATAAAATGAGCCGCGGTGGTGGTGAAATTGGCTTAACGTTTTCGTTTAATTAAGAAGCTCGAGACATTGGATTTCTCGAAAATTCAAGGCGGTGACTCATTGTGAAATTCTTTTCCAATTGAGTCCAAAATCAGCATGTTCGATGACGTAATTGTTGAGAACAAAATACGTTTTTTTTTTAAATACATAAAAATTTATTTTCAATATTTCAAATAATTTCAATATAAATGGAGCACGTAAAAGTGCTCAAAAGTCTATAAATACTTTTTGTATAACCGCAATGATAAATAACGATTGGACCAGGCGGAGATTACGTCGCATCTAAAAACCGAACGAGCTTGAATGTAACTTCGTTACCGATCGTATTGCCCGTATGCATGGAAGGGAACAAGAGTTATGCCGCCGGTGAAAAGGTTTTGAGAGGATGCGAGGAGAGCTGTGTTTGTAGCGAAGGAGGGAAGATCACAGACTGCAAGCCCAGATGCGTCAGTCCAAAATTCCGAGCAGGCCGAAACAAGGATCCTTATTGCAGGGAGCAATTGGTCGATGACGACGAATGCTGTGCCGTTTTGGTGTGTGCCGACTCAGGTAGAAAAATTCCACGTTTTAACTCGCGAGTTCATGCGGAATAGAAAATTTAAAATCTGCTTGAAATCTGGAGAATATTGAGCGCTCCATTCGGAGTATTAATTTTAATACTCGTTAATTTTGGATGAAAAGCTTTTTTGTAGCGGGCGCAAAATTAATGATTTACGATGACAACGAATGCTCAGGTAATGGGAACAGGTTCATTTAATTTCGCAGAACCGGAACCCGACGAAACCTGCATCGTCGGAAACCAAACATTTGCGAGAGGCCAACGCGTCGAACACGGTTGCTCACAGGTTTGCATCTGTGAGGCGGGTGGCGCCTTGAAATGTCAACCAAGGTGTCCACCGAACGAGACAACGTCTGGAGTGAATCAGCACGACCGTTGCGTCGCGTTGACTGATCCCAGGTGGTTTAATTTTTTGATAAACAAGTTTTCATGGGATTGAGACTTTTTATGACGTTTTCTCCCATCGATAATCGACACTCGATAAGTCAATATTTAAAAAGTTCGATGAACCAACTTATTGAGAATTCATTTGCAGAGATCCTTGTTGTACGATAACATTGTGTGACGTGACTCTCGGCGATCATGAAATAAAAGCGGAGAATTCGGGGGACTTGTTGGTGAATTTAACGAACATAAAAGTCCTCAATTCGACGACGATTAAGCTTAAATTATCGTCTGATTTGTCGAGTGATGCTGTAGTCGAAATATCCGAAAATAATCATGTTTGGAGACAGCAGAAACCTGACAAGAGTGAGTTTATCAGTTAATAAGATTAAAAGATCATCGAATTTTTCGAATTTCAATAATTCCCTTATCTTTTCGACCGTTTATTTTTTACCAGGTGGCATCATAACGAACTTGGAACCAGCTCACAGCTACTTCGTTCGGATAACCGAAGGAGGTCGTACGGGACCGGCTCTTCAAGTGATTCTTCCGGCTGAAGTGATAAAGACGAACATAACGGAAAAGGTCGACAAGAGTTTGTGCAGTCATCGGGGAAAAACATACAAAATTGGTGCTCAATGGTACGACGAATGTATATCTTTATGCGTTTGTGGCGAAGGCGCCAAAACAGAGTGCATTACGATCGAATGTCCTTGGGACTTTGGACTCGATGTATTGAACCCCCATTGTCTTGATTGGGAAACGGTGCCGGCTAATTTCGTTCCAAAAGCACCCAAATGTTGTCCGGAGGTAAAATTTATTTTTCAATCATCATTTTCTTTTCACTTTAGCAAAACGTCTGGTAGTGATTCGATTTCTTTTAATTTGAAAAGAAATGAGGCACGAATTTTCGTGGCCGTATTTCACTAGGTTGATGAAAATTTTCACTTACACTTTATGAACGAGAGTCCAATTTCAGGAGTTTCGGTACAGGCGATACAATGTTGCCGTGCTAAAGACATAAAAAATTTCAAAAAATTCAGAATTTTATAAAATTTGGTGAACATATTCTTTAGTGCCAAATTTGACAATACAAATTTTTTAAGATTTTTCTTTTACACAGTTATCGAGTAATTGATCACTAAAGTTCACGTGTATAAGCATAGCGCTTCCATATACAGGGTGAATCATTTAACGTGACCACCTCGAATAATTCCTAAAATAAGCGTTGTATGAAAAAAAATGTTCAGACATAAGTTGCACGGTTTTGAGAGGCACATTATGTGGTACATATGTTGTTCTGATAGGTGGAGACGTTTCGGAGATTTGAAGGTCAACTTCGTTTTTTTAAGGGGAATGCTATATTTTTTATGTCAAAATATGGTGGAGTATCGAATTCTGAGTAAAAGAGTATAGACCTACATTAGCCCTAAACTTAATAGTTATCAAGTTATTTTACTCGTTCCTTTCAACTTCCAATACCTATGATACCTATGTAAAGAGGGGAAATCGTGATGGTATTGATATTAGGATTATCTGAATAATGTAATTCATGTTTTTTTGGAGAAAATTTATTTTAACAAATGTTCGAAGTGATGGCCATTAACCTCGACACATTTCAGAAGACGTAGAACTAATCCGTCTCTTGATCTTCGAATAGTTTCTGGTGTGATAGCGGCGCTATCATGATAGTGACGTTACAATGCCAGTGTTTACAATCATTAGAAACATCTCCCGCTATTATTGACATTATTGTTGAAGATCAAGAGAATTATTAGTTTTACGTCTTCGAAAATGTGTGGAGGTTAATGGCCATCACTTCGAACATTTGTTAAAATAAATTTTCTGCAATAAAACATGAATTACATTATTCAGATAATCCTAATATCAATACCATCACGATTTCCCCTCTTTACATAGGTATCATAGGTAATGGAAGGAATGTAGTGAATAAATATCTTAAGTTTAGGGCTAATGTAGGTCTATACTTTTTCATTCAGAATTCGATACTCTACCATATTTTTATATAAAAAATATAGCATTCTACTTAAAAAAACAAGGTTGACTTTCAAATCTTCGAAACGTTTCCATCTATCAAAACAACATATGTACCACATAATGTGCCCCTCGAAACCGTACAACTTTTGTCTGAACATTTTTTTCATACAACGCTTATTTTAGGAAATATTTAAAGTGGTCACGTTAAGGAGGATGGCTACGTTCGTCAAATAGATAAGAAATTGATCGAATTTGGTGATAATGTTCTTCAACATCAAGTGCGAAGACACAATTTTTTTCAAAATTTTCTTCTGCTTAGTTATCGAGTAATTACGCATTAAAGCAGATTTCTTATGCCCGGAATGTATACCTATATATATATGGAAACGCTATGCTTATACACGTGAACTTTATTGATCAATTACTCGATAACTGTACAGAAGAAAAATCTTAAAAAATTTGTATTGTCAAATTTAACTCTAAAGAATATGTTCACCAAATTTTATTAAATTCTTATCATTTTGAAATTTTTAATGTATTTCACATGGTTTAGCATGGCCCTAGCCACCCTCCTTAAATGATTCACCCTGTATATAAGTATACATTCCGGGTAGAAGAAAATTTTGAAAAAATTTCTGTTTTCGCACTTGACGTTGAAGAACATTATCACCAAATTTGATCAATTTCTTAACCCTTAGTGTGCATCTGGGGTCAGGTTGACCCCAAAATTTTTTTAACCGAAAAAGTGCTTTTTACGCGCACTATCAACTTTGAGCACGTTTTTGAACAATGAAAAAAGATTTTTTTGGAAATCTGACTTTGCAGCCTTAAAGTTGGATCAATTCACTGCAAAAAGTGACTAAACTTTTTATTCCGAAAAACGCTAGTTACCGAGATATTCGATGTGAAAAATGACCTGGGCTCAAAGTGACTCCATGTGCACGAAATGTCTCGCTGTGAAGGTGTGCACATTAACGGTTAATATTTAGACTTTTCCTTGTTAATATTTAGAATTTTCCAATCCCCTGTGAAAAAGTTGAATTGAAAAAAAAAAACAACAAACAGAAATTATTTCGAACAGATTGTGTCGGTGGGAAAAGACTTTGAAAGATGACAGAAATTATCACGATCTCACGAAGCAATACTTTCAAAATTTTCTAGTTCCATTATTCTAAATTCAAACATCATCAGTCAGTGAAGACATTTTGTTCTTAATAACGTATTAATTAATAACAGTAAGCAATAATGAAGAATGAAAGATGGAAATCGCTTCGTACGATAATATTCACGACTATTGATTTCGTAAAGATCGACTTTTGAGGTTCATGCTTGACAATGCTCGTTTCTTCTCAACCGAATCAACCGAAACCTAGTTAGATGATAAAAATTAACGAATAGTTAAAGGTTCAACGAGAAATGAAAAAATTGATTCTAGGAGGTACGCTGTAGAAATAACGGATCGTGTCTTTACGAAGGCATAAGTTATGATAATTGGAGCGAGTTGCCTACCAATGTAACAGGCTGTGAGAAAAGATGTTATTGCGACATGGGAAACGTCTCCTGTCAAGCCGCTTGCCCACCGGTCGCAGCTCATCCACCAGCGAACTTGCCATGCCCCTCGAATCAGGTCGTGTTGGCAAAACTTCCGGACGACGATTGCTGCTCACATTGGGTTTGCGATCATTCGATGACTCATTCATCAAACGGTGAGTGTTTTTCGGTTAGTCAACGTTGTTTTGTGGTTGTGGAATAATCGAATTTCAACAATTAATAAACTTTTTCGAACGAGGTTATTAAAACAATTAACCTTGGCCAAGCGCCTTCTACGAGCACTCATTTTTCATTTGTATTGCATCACATTAACAATAATGGCATGGGCACTCGTTGTCGAAGCATTTGGGGCATTTACACCCACTTTTAAAATGTTCTCCACGCCGCGAATGAATTCATCAAACTTTCATTCCTATGTGAGATTCATTATTAATATTATCGCGAACGAGACTTTGTACATGATTGAGTGTTTGACCATTCCGACAAAAAAGTTCATCCCGAAACGTGAGTTTTTTTCTTAAATTTGCTCGTGCGAGAGAACGATTGTGATTTCACGAATGTCGCTACCCGGAGAACGTTTTTTATTCAAGTACGATTCACGCCAACTCACGAAGAAAACTTAATGTTGTAATCTAGACAAGAATGCATAAATTAATATGCCCCCGTTCGAGGCGAAGGGACTTGGTACCGTTGAGGGATTTTCAACGAACGAACTGCGGACCTGACTGGAAGTTTCCGAGACTTTTCTCCATCCCTGCACGTTATTTTCCACGTTGAATGGCGATTATAAGATATTGTACAGATTTTGCGAGAACGAAATACTACAGTTTTTTTTCCTGAAATTGATCAGTAGGATCTAAAAACGCGAATGATTGCAGCTTATACGGTTTTATTTCGAACTTACTTAGCTCCTGGTCAAACTGATTGCGCATGAAAAACAACGTCGTCCTCCTGTATATAGGAACCTCATTTTAAAAAATCCCCCTCAAATCATCCCTGTGAATATTCTTACGCCTGCATGGACGTTTGGACGAATGCTGGACCGATGAAAAAGCATCATGTTTTTTTTGACATTCAATACCGCGACAATCATTATCATGACAATGGACTTTACTATAATTGCAGGAATAATGGACGTGACGACCGCGTATCCCGGCCCCTTAGCTACAGACAATACGATCATCGATAACACCGAAAGAACGACTGTCAAACCGTTGACAGTGAAAAACATTAGCGAAGCCTCAACAACGAGCATCGTAAAAAGCCCAGTTTCCAATAATTACGAAACTACCCAAGTTCCCAATGACGAATTTCATTATCCGATGGATCCCGGTCATCCAACGACCGTGTATAACGGTCCTTACAGTCCCGATTACAAGCCAATACAAGCCAATATCGATCAAGTATTCCATTTGTCACCACATACGGAAAAACCTACGCCGAAAGAAAAGACGAAATCGAAAATGGACGCGAAAAAGCCACTGGAGCCAGTGAAAGTCCACAAAGAAATCAATACTCAGCAGCAATACGGGGTGAAAAACGAAGATCAACATTTCCCAAGTCAGCGATTCCCCGGTCCACTGGCACCCGAAAAATTCCCCCAACAGAAAATTCCGCCGAGTCCCACGCGAACTAAAATAATCGAGAACCCGAATACGACAGGCTCGACGAACAAATTGGCCTCGACAGAAAAAAACGGTCATCCTTCCGAACAGCCTCAGTTCATACCCCTCAAGCCTTACACCGATCTTCCCGAAGGGCCATTCGTTTTCGTGCCCACCAACGGCGAGAACATTCCTCCAACTCATTTCGTAAATCAATATGAAAATCCTGACGCGGGACCGCCCTACGGAGGTCCAGCTCTGCGACCCGATTACCGTGATCCCAACTTCGTTTCGGGGCCGATACCAAAGAAGAAACCGACCCTGCTGGCCGATTCCTACAGCGACGACTATAAAACCAAACCCGGACAAGTCGCCCCGGGGAAAAGCAAAGCTCCGCCGCACAGAAATCCCCAGGAACAAGAAATTCTACCGGAAGAATTGTATCATTTGATTCAACAACAACATCCGGGTCTTACACACTTGGAACATGCACCACCCCAGGGCCATTCCGATCTTTACGATATTCATCGACAGATCACAGCTCAAAAAGACCCGGCCACGTACTTCGGCCAAATCGCATCACCCGCTTTAGCAAACAACAATAAGAATAATATTAAACCACCGCCACCGCCGTCCAGGCCACCTCACATTGTCTCGCAAAAGGACGAAAATGGACAAACTACTTATCACGTACACACCTCTGAAGTTCCGAATTCACCGCAACAGATCGAAGAGCTTTTGGCACACATTAGTCAACACGATTCTAATCTCGGCCCTTTCCAACGTTATCCCGGACAAAATCCTATCACTCATACTTATCAAACCGCCCCGGGCCCACCACCGACGCATTTACATCCTGGCATTGGTGTTCGCTTGCCCGATTCGTCGGCTACGTCACACTTGAATCATCCGTTTGCCGCACAAGCCTCGCCCAACCAGTCAGGTTCGTTTCCCTTTCTGCCATCAAACAACAAAGAAAAACTCAAGAATGAATTACACACTTTACCTCGTCGATCTATCCGAATCCGTCAGTTCTACGTTTCTTTATGCTCATCCAACTCCACGGTTAATATTACCAAAACAATCTCTTTATTTTATCATCTTTATTTTTATACAATTTTATCCATCTGAAACAAATAACGGTCGCAAGTGGCGCTGGCAAATTATTCGATCAATTAACAGCAGATAATTTGGATAATAATACAAAATAAGTGTGGGCATGCAGTGATCGAGAATAGAGAAACTCATCACTGCCAGAAAAATGTGTAATGCATTCTCGATTTGTTTTCTTCACTCATGAAAACAAAATTAGGACAAATCACATGATTCACAAAAAATCATTCTCTGGTACTATCAACTTCCACTTGGTATCATCATCTGGTCTGGTCTTTCACATCCAGTACGGTGTTTGAAGGTAAAGAGTCGTTCAAACGCCATTCGAGGGGAGATTATTTGAGATAAACAGAATGGAACGATCTTCCTTTGTAACAACGAATATAATTGAAGGATCAAACGAATAATTGGACTTGTTACAATTCGAGATAAAATCAAAATTTAATTCTTTGACTATGCTATTCCTCTTCTTTTCTGCGATACTCGTCATTCAATCGCATCGTACATCACGTAGGCAAAAAGTAATCGGTCTTATATTTTTGTTTCTCTAAGAATTTCAATGATTTATTCAGGTGGCACGGTGAGTCAGCACGTGTCCATTGTCCGTGCACTGAAAAACGATCCTTATATTATGATACACAAGAAAGTTGGAAAATGGTTTGAAAACAGGAAAAAGTGATCATCACAGGTGTCATTGTGATGATCGAAAATGATTATTTTAACACGGATTCATGATTCATTAGGATCTTTTGTGGAGTTATCTTTTATCTACAATTCTAATACTCCTAACGCTCAAAATGGCCTGCACTGCAAATAGTTTAACAGTGTCAGCCTTTTTCATATTGAACCATGAAAAAAGAATTTGAGCGTCAACCAAAAACGATAATAATGAATTGAAAATCTCTGCCAAAATATTATTACCCGATAAAGCACTCTCACGTGGCGTTTGGACTTAAGACTGCTTATAGAAACGTGAATGGAAAAGTGCTGAGGACTAATTCACGTTGAAATTTCTCATCCTTCTATGGAACATAATCCATTCTGAATACTTCTAACAAGAATATTTAACTTATTTCGATACATCGTAGTTATGGATCATCACAATGTGCCACCAGGATTTTCAATTCTCGGGAGCATTCCTGGATTCCCCGGAGTCAATCCGAGCCATCAAACTCCGCAGGACGAAGTTTCTGTAAAAGCCTTGGAAGCTCTTGATGACGGAACCATTCGAATTGTTTTCACTGTACCACCAGTTTTCGTTGGACTTCAAGCGCGAGTGGAGCTGCGATATACGAGTGACAAATCGTAAGTTCAAATAGTCGAATAAAGTAATTCAAATCCAACAAAAATTCGTGAAAAGAAAATCCTGTGTTATATGATTGTGGTAAATCAACAAATTATATTCATGCGTGGATAAGTGATCGAATACATTTCAAGTCGAATTTTATTCAAATTCAATCGAAAAATGATTTTTTCGTCTTTCTGAAGGAATCTTGATCCTTCGACGTGGAAGTCGCAGATCTTCATACCCCCGAATGATTTGATTGCAACTCCGCAATTGGAATTTGAGTTGGACGGTCTGGAGCCATCGACCGATTACAAAGTTCGTGTAACCGTGAATTTACGAGGCCTTGCGAACAGTCCTAGCAGCAAGATCTACAGTGTACGTACTTTGGACAGACACGAGGAGATTCCAACGTTGCCACCACAAATTCCGGTTGACGCGGAGCTCCGAGTCGTCGAGACAAATTCCACGTGGATCAATCTCATGTGGAAAAAGTTCACCGAATACGAGATGCAATTTATCGATGGTGTTCAATTGCGTTACAAGGAACACGACAGCAAAGTTTACGCTGCTACTCCACTCATTCATCGTGCTGTAACCAATTATGTTATCGAAAATCTTAAACCAGCAACGAATTATGAAATTGGAATTTCTATCATTCCGTTCCCCGGCCAGACTACAGAACTCATCAGCGAAAAAACTGTAAGTTTAACACGTGCATATTATTTTACAGATATCAATCATTCCATCAGTCCCGCGGCTTAAAATTATCTAACGAATCTCCGAAAAAAGATTAGCAATGAGACGATTTGAGTTTTAAGAATCATTCCGAACAGTTATCCAGCAAACAAACTAAAAAATTCATCACAATGTCATTTACTTTAGATTCAAGTTCTCACAGCGGTTGAACCAGATCCTTATGCATTTGACGTAAAAGTTGAAATAAAGTCGATCAAATCGACCGCAGTCGAAGTTTCCTGGACAGGAGTTCCTTATCCGGAGGACAAACACGTCAACATTTATCGTGCTATATATCAGAGTGACAGTGGTAAAGAGGACACCAGCACCTTCAAAATTGCCAAGAGAGATTCGCCAGCGAAAACAGTCATAACGGATCTCAAGCCTGGTACTCGTTACCGATTATGGATCGAGGTTTATCTCACTAACGGTAGAATTAAGAAGAGCAACGTGCAAGACTTTGTCACGAAACCTGGAGTCGTATTGCCAGCTGGAGTTTCACAGCAAGGTATTTTATTTGATACACTTTAAATGACAGCTTATATAATTAGACTGCCTTACGGTGGTCATTTGGAAAATTTGGTGTCAAACGTTTCGCTTACTTTCCGCAATCCAAACTGACTAAACATTCTTATCCATTTTAAACAATTTTGGCAATGCGGAACGGAAATATTTTATTCATTCCTGTAGAAATTTGTAGAATTAATCAATTTGTCTTTTTCATTGCTTCTGCCTTTTTCTAGAAATTTGTCATTATTTCAGGTATCAAATTGAATAAGATTTTTCAACTCTTCGTTCAATCAACTTTCAATGGGAATTTGTTTTCCAATTTTTCCGTTTGGATCGTAACGAAGTTTAAAAATTTGGTTCCATTGGTTGTTTTTCATGAGGGACCTTTGATTTTGCAGGCAAACTAGCTTCACTACCACTCCACGAAGGTGATTATTATGGTCCTTTGGTGATCGTCGCAATTGTAGCCTCTCTGTCGATTTTATCAACTCTCATTTTACTGATGATGTTGATGAAAAGGAGATCGAGTAGCAAAGCTGATATATCACCGAGAAAGACAACCGCAGCTTATGACAATCCATCCTACAAGGTAGAAATCCAACAAGAAACTATGGGTAATTCATATTATCTACTTGTCTGTTATTTCATCACGTTTTTCCACTAAATATGTCTTTTTATTTGTTTCATTGTATGGAGAAAAAATACAGAGTATGCATGGAAGCATTTAAGAAACTGAACTTTCGTTGTTGCAGACTTGTGAAGATGCTGAACCAATAACAAATGGCCGAAGCAAAAGTACTGATCATGAAATGGCTACGATCAGTGATAATTCGGTCGCCAAGGAGACTGCCTGAATTTTGATAAACCGTTGCGACATCGCGTGGACATATATTTATTTTTAATCGGAACAAAACACTGTTTCTTAATTAACTATTCCAGCCATGACTTTAATTCACGTAATCAGAACGTGATCCTTCCTCATCAATTATTATTTTATTATCAAAATGGTTGCTTTAACCGTTCTCGAAAAATTGGAAAATATCATCTTCGAGATAAAAGCAAGAGAGCGGGAAGTGTTTCAACGAGGTCAAAAGGGGACGGGAAAAATTTCAATTCACATATGAACTGAATTAGTATTTGTTACCCTCCGAATAAGTCATCGAGGTTCGGTCCTGCGAATCACTGAAATATATTGTATGAAAGTTTTGTACATAGGATTCTTGTGCAATAAGCTAGTATCTACGGCACAGAACAAGAGAGGAGAAACGAAATGACTACGGAAAAACCCTATCTCGATCAGGTACAAATGTTCAATAAGCAATCACCATTATTTTTAAGAGTCACTATTTTCCCCCATACGCGTTGGTTGAAAAATATGAATTGTCACATTCTGGAATCATCATTCGAAATATATTCAGGTTTGATACTGCAGAAGTATTTGTTTCAAAGCAAATTAGTTGATCGCACAAAAATGGCTTAGTCCAGACCTAACGTTTTTCTCGGTCCAGAGTCGTGGAATTTCCAAAAAAAAAAAAAAAAAAACAGTACGTTGGCCTGATCAGAGTGAAAACACCTCTTAAAAATCTGTATCTTGATTCTGAACAATACGATTGGGAGGCGGATGTATCTTATTGCCATTTGTGAAATTTCGCGAAAGACATTGCGATGTGAAATGATGAAAGAGAACCGAAAAATTAAAATTATATTATAAATGTAATGAAAAAACGACAAAAAGAGATGAATATTTATCAACGCATTATAAGCAGATATATAAATAGGCTTGATAATCCTAATCCTTATTATATTCTTTATAACGACTCTTTTAAGGGATGACAAATGTTATGTATGAATATATATATTTCTATTCGATGTAATTCAAATCAATAAGTTCATTCAGAGATTCAACTGTGGATCTATAATTTGTACAGTATACTTCTTTTATATTAACAAAAATTAGAAAATAAATATCGAAGATTGATTGTTTTGTGTTTCATCAAATCCACTTTCCTTTACTGAAATGTTTTCCTTTTGTATTATTTATCTCCTAATGATACAGTAAATCATGTCTACTAGCTCACATCAATTTTATTTTCATGTTTCAAATTCCAGGTTTTCTATAACATTTGAACATCCGCCACTGTCCGGTTTCAAGGATTAACTGTGACTTCGGAGTCAAAAAAGAGCCCAGATTCATTTTACACGTGGAGCTATTCTGATTTACATTTACTGACGTCGAATATTCGTATTATCGACTTTAAGAAGCATAATTACTGATACATGAGTATTCCGTATATAGCACAATAATTCGGGAAAACTAAAAAAAATTATATCGCCAATGGCTATGTAAGATTATATCGTCAAAGAGACTCTTTAGATTTCTTCATATTAGAAATATAAACAATCAAACTTGGTAACTATAGGTTATGACCACCAGCGGCATTAACCGTTAGTTATTGTGACGTTGTCACATTTTTGAATAGAACTTCGATCGTCGTTCTCACCATTTTCAACCGGAAATTGAAACTCTTTTGTAATATTACCTTGTTGAAAACCTGGTGAGTTGTGATTTTTTAAATCAAATTCTTATTATTTTATTTATTAATTTCGAATTTTTTAAACTACTAATCTTGGATTTTAGAAGAGAAAAACAGTGTTCACGGCACTTCCGGTCGATTTTTCCTCCATATAAAACGTGTATTCGGTGTCTCAAAATCCTCGACTTTGCAATTTCCTTGCAAAGTAACTATAGAATAGTCAATTTAGTCTAAATTTTGCTAATAGCCGGATATCTACGTCATATAAAAATGTCAAGCCACAATGTTGGATTCGACCTAATGATCGATCATCCTTAACTGCTTACCTTGCATGGTATTGGGATCAGTGAACTTTTTTAAATTTCGATAAAATTATGTGGATAACTATCAAAACCAAAGAAAAAGGAATTGTATAACTCCAGAGTTGAACGAAAATAAGATATGATAATCGAATTGTTCGTTGTTCTAATAAACAAATGAATAATTCCTTCAATCTCAGGAGGATTGAAAAAAGAAGACATTTCTTTTTTTTTTTGCTGTTTCACGATTTAAAGAAGTTTTATTCGATGAGTGATGAAATTATCAAATTCTTATCGATTTACAATTTTGGCCACTCATACAAAGATCAGGTGGCCGATCGACAAAATATTTTTATGAATAATCAAATTTCCACATAACAATTGCATCGTGTGGTTATTACAGTGCATGGAAATAATTCGTCGGAACACAGTCGTGCAAAGTTTGAGACAATAATCATTTCAACTCCACGATGTCTTATTGTCAAAGCGTTTTTTTCAAATTATAATCGGCTATTTATACCGATCCTAGAAAACCTTGTCTATTTCTGTCCCTTTGAAAATCCTTTACGAACGCAACTGAGGAATTCGGTGTTAAGTTTCATCGCTCAAATGTTGCAGCTAACGGTTTGAATGGTCAAACGGAGTGGTCGTGAACCAATGGCTCTTATTATTGTATCGACGAATTCTTCGGAAAGAAAACTGCGCAGAGAATTCGTAGATAATTTTTTGTAAATCACAAAAAAAAGTGAAGACACGTTATAAGAAAGTCGTCCGTAAAATGCAGATTTTTCTTCAAAATATGAAGCTGAAAACCTAATATTTTGGAAGGCTATGATTACACGACAGATTATGTGACACATATGGATCTTGATACTGCGTACAAATATATTTAGCACTCATTGGATCGGTGTGAAGCAGCGATATTAATTTATCTACGGGAATAACTCGTTTAACTTGGTTTCAATGATAGATGATTTTACGTTTGCACGAAAGCGATGGATAAATTTCCCGTTCTTGTTAATAACAAACATATCAGGAGTCCCTTCGATATCTTCAGTCCCATCTGTTTTCAACCATTTCCATAAAGGGTGGGCACGGCAGCCGTTGACATTAACTGTTGAAAATACGTCGAAGGTGACCTTATACTTCTTGATACACGCTAAAAAATCTGACGGTTCATCAGGATTTCTGTTGAATTCCGCAGTAGGGAAAGCCAGAATTCGCAGTTTTTTCGTATATCTAAACTTTTCGTAGAGATCTTGTAATTGTTGCCAATAAACATCGGCTGATCCGCACTTGTTCGACACACATACTATTAACATAGGATATCCCGTGTATTGACTCAACTTTTTTGTTTGGCCGTTGAGGTTCTTCGCTTCGAAATCATAAATTGTTTTCGCATGCTTGAAAAATGGAGCCGTTGATAACCACACGGTGAATATTATCACCGCCATCAAGCACGCCAGTGTGAACGTTACTTTTAAAATGAAATCTGAAACATAATTTTGAATTTTTCATTGAGAAACACTATTGGAATACAGCTGTCTTGTGAAATAGGAAAAAAGTTGTCCGACCCTCGGACTAAGGATTCAAAACAATTTGGCAAAGCTTGGCCCATATTCGGAAACGCTTATCCATTGTCGATCATTTACATGATGTTTTATCTCTATCGATGAATGAAACATTGTCCTTTTAAGAAATACTTAAAATGGCCGGTTGAACGAACCTTTCCGAGAGTTCGATTTTTTATTTCGAAATTTAGTTTAAATGTGGTACGTTTGAAAATAGCTTCAAACATTTTTTTTTTATTCGTTATCCAAGTTTTATTTTATACGGAATTCTAAATATCGATAAAAAAAGAGAAAAAAAAGCTGAGACACGAAAATCCATAATTTTTATGAATCTCAAAAGTTTTGAAAATAATATATAAAACAATTGAATCTTTCAAAGAAAACTCATATGGAAATGAGCTGTTTTTTTTAATTTTCTGCGAATTCTTAAAATTTATCAATCCTAGCGGTTCTGCACACAATGATGTAAAAAAGTTCTAAGAATATGATGTGATCTTGAATGTTTTGAAACTTCTGATCATAGTTTATCGTTTCATGATAATTATTCTCAAAATATAATGGCCAATTCGACTACTCGGATGACCGGTTTTTGAATTTTTACGTACCTCCGTAAGTGGGCCAAAACGGAATTATCGGCATTTTCTTCGGTGGCATGCTCTGTAGCGTTATTTCCAGTGCTGACATTTTTTGTGCTGGCGTTTCTTGTGCTAATGTTTTTTGCGTCGGCGTATCTTCTGTTAGCGTTTTTTGCATCGGCTTTTCTTCTGTCGGCGATTTTTCCGTCGGCATTTCTTCTGTTGGCGTTTTTTCCCTCGGCTTTTCTTCTGTCGGCATTTTTTCCGTCGGCGTTTCTTCTGTTGGCATTTTTTCCGTCGGCTTTTCTTGTGTTGGCATTTTTTCCGTCGGCGTTTCTTCTGTTGGCATTTTTTCCGTCGGCTTTTCTTGTGTTGGCATTTTTTCCGTCGGCGTTTCTTCTGTTGGCATTTTTTCCGTCGGCGTTTCTTCTGTTGGCATTTTTTCCGTCGGCTTTTCTTGTGTTGGCATTTTTTCCGTCGGCGTTTCTTCTGTTGGCATTTTTTCCGTCGGCTTTTCTTCTGTTGGCGTTTTTTCCGTCGGCTTATTCTCTACTGGCTTTGTCTCTGTCTCTATCGACATTTTCTTCGTTGGTTCTCCACCCGTCGCCTTATTCTTTGTCGGCTGTGTCTCTATTGATTTTTTCTCCGTTGGCTTTTCATCCGTCCTTTCTTTATCTTCCAAGTCTTTCCCTGTCGTTTTTTTTTCTATCGACATGTTATGTTATTATTCTCATCCACTTGTTTCGAACGGTATCTTACCGATAATTGTCCTCCAATCGGACGTTGCTCTGCTATAACAAGCGGAGAATTAGTATTATTTACTTGTTTACTGTCTCCATCTATTTGTTCGTTCAAGAATATCGATCAGTTATCTAACGTAATCTTGAATTTCCGTAATATTTTTTTAAAACAGTTAATCGATCACGGAGATGTTTTGTCAGACAACGCATAACAATGGCAATATGGGGCAGATAGGGCCTTTTTGTAATCGGTCGAAATCTGTTGAAAAATTCGGCTTCTATAAAACCTGCAGCGATACCCCTTGTGATCACTGTGGGGAGATATCCAATAACCCATATTCTTAAAAAAGATTTAATTCTTTTGAACGATACAATTGATGGCCAAAGTAAAAGTTATGCACTACAACAGTACCTTGTTAAATTAACAAATATCTTTTCTCAATGGATATTTTTTTTTCATAAAAAATTGGAAAGTGCGTCATTGCTCACCTGATGTAATTGATAAATTCAGATTTCCTGGTAAAAATTTAATAATCAGCTCTCACATACAACGATAAGATTGCCTTGACCAAAATTTATTGGAAATGACAGAAGAGTTCGCAGGCATTCGGAGTCAGATTACTAATGACGATGGTTGAAACTTTGCACCAGTTTCTTTTGCATACACTTATATGGAAATTATACTCGACTATTATTTTCAACTTGTCTCGACGTGACTTTCTGCAGTTTTATTGTTCTACCATATACGTGTTCAATCTTCTTGACCTCGCTTGCAAAGCTGGTTTAGAATGCAACATGTCCATGGTCGGTTAAAATTTTTATCGGTATTGTTTGGGTACTCAAAAGACGTAGAATTCAAACCTGTACGTGGTGGCAGGGTCTCAGCTTGACACTGGGCAGCTCTGCCCGGCATTGTTCGCGCATATACAAAAAAAAATATATTTTTTTTCTTCAAGGCCGCAAGTGATTATGCTAATACATAGCGTCAAAGTAATTCTCTCAAAATTTGAGCCATCTAAAAAAATTTTCAGAGATGACGCCAACGATGTTAAAATTTTTTTTCTCTTTCTTACAATTAGTGAAAAACCACCATTAAATAAGATTAATTGTTCGGTGTTGCAATGACAAAAGTTAGCACTCAATCAAGAAAATTTGAGCTTGGAAGAAAAACATCTGGAGGTCGTCCCAATGATTTTTCTAAAGTTTTTTTTTTTCGATTTTTCGTAAACATCTCGGGATAAAAAAATAGTTTGCATTGTTTCGCAGGTTGATATGTTAGCATATCATGAAAACATTATTTTCTCAAAATTTGAATTACCTGACAAATTTTTTAGAGGTGCTTCCAATGTAATTTATATATTTTTCATCAATCTTTCTTTTTTTATCGCGATTTTTCATTAAAAAAGGAAAAACTTTTAACGTCGTTGACTCCACGTCTAAAAATTTTTTTAGATAACCCACATTTTGAGAGAATTACTTTTTTATTACGTATTAATATAATCACTTGCGACTTTGAGGAAAAAAAATATATTTTTTTTCTAATTTGCCCACGTCTCTACATTTTTGCACGTGAATCATTGTAGTGCCACTAAATTTAGTTACGGAATAATCCGCACATATATTACAACCGATTTTTGATAGGGATGAATTTGAAAAACACTATGACGTCACGAATCGGCATATTCGCGCTTATAAGAGTGTGGCAGGGCTTGCGCTAGCTTCTCTTTTACACGTTGGTTTTTATTTTTAATACTTGGTGTCGAGACGCTACCGCGTCTCTTGATATAAAAATTATCCAAGTTTTAAGGAAATCTGGCTTCGTTAAAGTCTTAACGTGGTTTATTTTTTTCCGTTAATAAAATTTCCTATTATATGAAACGAATTTTTTCGTTGTAAATAACGTAAAAAGCAGCTAAACTAGTGGAAATTTATAGGACAGAGAATAACTCGAGCGTTATTATTTGACCAGAACTCAGACTTGCGCAGCGACCTACGAACAACGCTTCAGCAAACCAATCCAAGTAAAAAAAAATCGATGACGTCGAACAGCTAATCCACTTTTTACAACTATGCTCTAATGAAATAGGAAAAGGGATCAAGAATGATTTTTGATTTCTAGCCAAAGGTCCACTTCACATCGCTCGATCAACAAACTTATTCAAACTTCGAAAAAATAATTTTCATTACTATGAAAAGCCAAGAAAAAAAATCAATTCTAGAGTGAAATCAAAGGAAAATATATGAAAATAGTATTGTTTTTCGATTCGAACATTGAATTATTGATTTACTCAAGCTCAGGGGGCGGGGGTTTTGTGAGAGAAGATGCAGTTGAAACATTTTAGAATTTTATTCCGTTATCATGATATTCGAAGGAATTTCATTCAATAATTAATGAAAATTTCCATTCCATATCGATGTACAATTTTGGCCACTCACGTGAAGGCCAAATTGCCGGTTTTTCGTCAGAACATTCATATTATGAATGAGATTCCCACATAGCAGTTCCATCAGGCCTGATTACATTGATTGGAGATAATTTTCCACGATTTCCACAATTGAAAAAGAATATGACAAATTAAAAGAAATGAAAACTACGCGGAAAGCTCGTGGTGGATTTCTTGTAAAAGTGACTCAGTTGTCAAGACGTTGTGCATTTGCAGAACATGAATCATTCTTCAAATAATGTAGGTAAAACGAAAAATTTTGTAATAATGCTGCCATTACCAATCAATCTTTTGGCTGGTTTATCGTTTTTTTCTTTCATTTTCTTTTAGAATAAAACATCTTTTAACCATTTGAGGGGCACATTTTTTTATTGAACAAATTTCCAAAATCATAGGTGTTCTAAAGGTTTTTGGATCGCTGATTACGATTCTGGCGTAAAAATTGGGAAATTCAAGATGGCCGATCCAAAATGGCGACTATTTATGATTAATTCCGCTATCTTTCTTTCATATGGCACGAAATTCGGTATAGAGAGGTTTTTGCGATAGCTGATTATGATTCTGGCGTCAGAATTCCAAATTTCAAGATGGCGGATCCAATATGGCGACCACAATGAGTATAAAATCATATATAGGTCTCATTGAGTGTTGTAAACACTAAAAATTCGTCAATATATTCTTCTCCCTCTCAGCATGACTCAGAACTAACGACGTAGACGTGGAGAAAAACTAGTTTCGTTTATTTCTCTTTTTTTTTTCATTTAAAAACGTTTTAAACATATTTCAGAATTTTGATTAATTTTCTCATAAGAAAAATAATCCTACCTATTTTTACGCTCTACCGATTTCACTTCCGAACGCGTAACTTTTTATAGTATTGCGTACCTATACCAATAGGAAACAATTTTATTGCTATTTTTTATATGCACTACGGCTAGCACCTAGCTGCTCGGGAAAAAAATTTTGCATGAAAATTTGTTTCTAAGCAACAAATATAATTTTTGAAATCAATTTATAAATAATAATTTTTTTCTCAGAATTCAATTTTTGAAAATTCTAGCGTGTCGAAAATTCTGAAAAAAATATATGTTACAGTACTAGATATGAAGCTCAATTTATTCGAAAAAAAACAAGTTTTTGCGGTTTTAATTATGTATAATAATAATAAATAAACAAATATACACTTTTTTCCATGAGTATCTTGTAGCTTGAACCTTCAAGTTACTAGAAACAACATAGCAGTATAAAGGTATTGCAAAATACAACGGCAATAATAAAAAATAAAAAAAATTCGTGCACAAACGTATTTTGCAAACTTCGCACTCATTTTACTGGCGTAAAGCAGCGATATTACGTCTCAATGTTCATGAAAGTTTTCATTACTTCGTCCCTACTCTCGGGAGTTTCGGTTGGAGGGTACCGAGATAGGACGTTCCCTTTCCTGTCAATCGTAAATGTAGTGGGGTGCCCAACGATATCGTTACCTGTTATACGTGCACCATCCATCATCAGCCATTGCCATAAAGGATGAGCATAATAGCCGTTGACCTTAAGTGTTGAAAATACGTCGAATGTGACATTATACTTTTTGAGACACGTCAAAATATCTGGATACGAATCATTTTTTTCAGTGTTGAGCTGTTTCGTAGGAAAAGCTAAGACTCGTATACCCGTATCGGGTTCCCATTTTTCGTAGAGGTCCTGTAAATCTTTCCAGTACGTATCCTCTGGTCCGCACTTGTCCGATACAGTTGTCACTAATAAAGGATAATCGATGTAACGACGTAAGCTGACTTTTGTTCCGCGATCGTTTTTCACATTGAATTGATAAATTGTTTGGACGTTTCCCGGATCTGGGTTTGCGCGAAAAGCATTTCTCGACATCCACACGCCAAATACTATTAGGACCAGCACACACACCACTGCCAACGATAACATTGCAATGAATTCTGCAATATGATTTTTTATTTTCTATTAAAAAGTGAATTAACAGATCCAGTCATTATGGCTATTTCGTTGAGGAGAAAAAAAATTCTTTAACCCGCAAACTTGGGGTATAAAATAATTTTGCAACTTCAAATCTATATATAATACTTAAAAACTCCGTTTTGCATTGTAGATTATTTTGCTCATATATCTCGTTTCTTTTGACGGATACATTATATTGTCTTTTAACAGAATACTTAAAATGGATGTTTATGAAAAACTTTCTGAGCATTAAGGTTCGTTATTTTGAAATCATCAACTGTTCGAAAAGAGCATATTTGGAAATGATTTCAAACACTATTTTTCCGAATTCGTTATCGAATTGTTTTTCGTACATAGCAATTGTGTATATCGTGATATATTGATGAAAAATAGAAGACAATAAAATAACGGAGACACAAAGTTTCATGGTTTCTCAACAATTCTTCAAAGTTATCATTATCCAGATAGTTCAGGAATAAATAAATATATACATATAAAATGATGACATTTCTCAAAGAAAACTCGACTAGAAGTGAACTCTGTATTTATAGAATTCATAGCATTGCATGACCTAAAATAGTATACGATACTCATAAATTAAGTTACTCTATTAAATATACGGCGTTTTAGCACGCCACACTGTGCAATAATAGATAATCTGAGTTACACGTATCGTAATGTACTATCATCGATACGAACAGTTCTACATTTGTCCAGAAACTTGATTGTTTTCGAAATGTTTTTGAAATGTTCACCAAGTTTTATCGTTTCATCATAGAATTCTCAATATAGAATGGCAAATTCTACTTGTCGGAATATGTTTTCTTTTTCGATAGGAGTCAGGAATATCTAGGAAATTTTTTGTGATTTTGCTATAATGTGACCCGTTATTGAATTTTTTATACTTACTTTCACGAGTGAATAGAATCCCAGCCTTATTGAGCTCTTCTTTTGCAAGAAGCAGTTTTTCTGTCGGAATTTTCCTTATCCGCAATTTTGCTGTTGGTATTTTCCTTATTGGCAATTTCGCTGTTGGCATTTTTCTTATCGGCAATCTTGCTGCCGACATTTTTGATGCAACCCTATTATGAGATGAGCGGACGATCAGTATTATGTAGTCCGCTAATACGTACCCCCTTGTTCGCTAAAGAATGTGAAGAAGTCATCTGACCTAACCCCGAGTTTCTAAAAATAGAATTTTCCAACTGGTTCAATCGATAATTTAATCGTTCAATAAAGAAATTTCTTTTCTCAATTTATATATTATTTTATATGTATAATAATTTCAAACGTTCATAATGACTAACCTGATGTAATCGATGAATTCGAGTTCCGTGATAAAAATTTAATAAACGGCTCTCACATAGGTACGACGATAAGATTTCCTTGTCCAAAATTTATTGGAAATGACAGAAGAGTTTGCAGGCATTCGGAATCAGATTACTAATGACGATGGTTGAAACTTTGCACCAGTTTCTTTTGCATACATTTATATGGAAATTGTACTCAACTATTATATTCCCGACTGGTCGAAACGTGACTTCCTGCAGTTTTATTGTTCTACCATACGTGTTCAATCTTCTTGACCTTGCCTGCAAAGCTGGTTTCGAATACAATATGTCCGGGGTTGGTGACAATTTTTCCCCGTATTTTCCTTGACACATTCGAATTTTTTAAATAACATTTTAAGGAGTTTCGGTACAAAAGTCTAAATATTAAGAAATTGATCAAATTTGGTGATAATGTTCTTCAACATCAAGTGCGAAAACACAAATTTTTTCAAAATTTTCTTCTACTTAGTTATCGAGTAATTATGCATTAAAGCAGATTTCTTATGCCCGGAATGTATACCTATATATATGGAAACGCTATGCTTATCTAGAGTCGCGGTAGCGACTCTGAGACAAGTACATTTATGTATGACGAGTCGCTTCTAGAGAGTCTTTACCGGAGCGAGAGTGTTTTTCAGCTGTTTTCGATAACACTCAAAATTTATTTCTTTAATAACTGAATAATTACAGTATTCCAAAGAATCCTGCAAGATGACGTATTTTTTATTTTTTTTTATCTTTCGATCGCGACCTCTACGAACTCTGTAGCTTAACGCATTGAAAAGATATTAATTATTTATTTTTTAATTTCATCAAAAAATGTTGCATTTTTTCGCACACATTTTTTATGTTTCTTTGTTTTTTCTTTAGTGACAAATCTGGTGCCATAATACATTTTATATATCTATATATTTTTTTCTGGTGTCATAATACAAATTGTATACCTATATATTTTCATGAATCTGTTCATGCTTCAAAAATTTGGAAAGTGACAGTTCCCCGTTGTATTCAAAATTTAAGCTGTCAATTTCACGAAATGTTATCGAATCATTCAGAGATTAAAGGATACCACATGTTCGTTTTACCAAGAAATCTGAGTCACGTATTGTGGCCGAATCTTTTTTTTAATGTTCTTTTAGTCGGTGTGATGCTATCGTTTAATGTTCTTTTAGTAGGTATGATGCTATCGAGTAAATCGTTGGATTGGGCTTTTTTTTACTCGTGCTTATCGTTGATGATAAGCATTGGAGTGAATTTAAGTGAAGAATGCGCCAAATGTACATTCGTACATTCTTTATTTTTTGTATGAGCAAAACTTGCAGGAAAAAAATAATTACGCGCGTCATCGTACGAGGTTAGAATGATGTGTCGGTGCATACGCAGTAGAGAAACGATCTCGACCCCTTTTCACCAAGGGCACAAGCAAAATCCATCTCTCGTAGGTGGCTTGATAGTTTTCGATTTCTAGGTCGACGGCTCCATGGTTTTCGATGTCTAGATAGATTTCTCCCAGGTTTTCGAAGTCTAGGTCGACAGCTCCATGGTTTTCGATGTCTAGATAGATTTCTCCCAGATTTTCGAAGTCTAGGTATATTTCTCCATGGTTTTCGATGTCTAAGTATATTTCTCCACGATTCTCAATGTCTAGGTCGACGGCTCCAAGAATTTCGATGTCTAGGTCGATGGGTCCGTAGTTTCCGATGTCTAGGTATATTTCCTCATGGTTTTCGATGTCCAGGTATATTTGTCCATAGTCTTCGATGTCTACGTATATTTCTCCATAGTTTTCGATGTCTAGGTATATTTCTTCATGGTTTTCGATGTCTAGGTATGATTCATGATAGTCGTTGCCATTCACATCGACGGCTTCATAGATTTCGACCCTAGGTATATTTCTTAACGGCTTTTGATGTCTAGGTCGACAGCTCTATGGTTTTCGATGTCTAGGTCGAAGGCTCCATGGTTTTTTATGTCTAGGTCGACGGTTCCATGGTTTTTGATGTCCAGATCGACGGCTCCATAGTTTTCGATATCTAGGTCGACGACTGCAAGGTTTTCGAGATTTAAGTCGGCGCCTCCATAGTTTTCGATGTCCAGATATATTTCTTCATGGTTTTCAATGTCTAGGTATATTTTTTTCCACTGTTTCCGTTATCCAGGTCGTCGGCGCTATAGTTTTTAATGTCTAGGTATACTTCTCCATGTTTTTCGATGCCTAGGCATATTTCTCCATGGTTTTTCATGTCCAGGTATAGTTCTCCATAGTTTTCGCTATCCCGGTCGACAGTTCCATAATTTTCCATGTCTAGCTATGTTTCTCTACGGTTTGCGATGTCTAGGTTGATGGATCCATGGTTTTCAAAGTTTGGGTCGATAGCTCTATAGTTTTCGATGTCCAGGTCGACGGCTCCACAGTTTTTGATGTCTAGGTATTTTCCCCGTAGCTTTCGATGTCGAGGTCGATGACTCAATGGTTTGCGATGTCTGGATATATTTCATCATGGTTATCGATATCCTGATCGAAGACTCCATGGTCTTCAATAACAGGGGAGATTTCAAGAACCCAGAATATCGTGAATAAATATCACCGGACACTGATAAACATGAAACTGTCAATCTAGATACTGGAACCTAATGAAACATGATACGAGATGAAAAAGATAATGAAACATGGAAACGTCCTCTCAAACATCGAAAAACAATGACAATAACAGTGTTAACATGGTAATCATTGAGAGATTGTTCTCGACCCCATAAACTACAGCGACCTAAATATCGAAAACTATGGAGCCGTTGACCTCGCCATCGAAAGCCGTAGAGAAATATACCTAGACATCAAAAACTCTTGAGAAATATACCTGGACATCGAAAACTATGGAGCCATCCCCCTGTACTCCTGTTTATTCTTATTGAACTGCTTCAAGATTGGTGGGCTTGAAGACGCTGTTGCAATAAAAGTAGCGCTGCAGCGCTACAAGAAAACTATTCACACGCTTAATCGCACGGAATGCACCCTAGTTCGGAATAAATTTTCAAATAAAATGTATTGTGTATGATATAAATATTGAATCCAAACGGAAATGTGTAAAATTGAATTGAATATTATAGATGGGTATATTTGTTGAATATATATATTTTTACAATAATTCAATTTAACACATTACATTTTTGATTCTTTATTCAATTCTCATGGAAAACATTTTATTTAATAACAAATGAAGAATTTATATTCGTCTACGATATTTGTTTGATTATATACTGAGATTTCAATTCCCTACACATTCCATTTTCGTTTCATTTGTTATATCATATGGAAAACATTTTATTCAATAATTCACGAGAAATTGGTTTTTAAATATCCTTTTACATTTTAAAGGAGATTTAAATAAATAAATAAATCCATGCCTCTGCATCTTTGTCATGGCGACAATTTTCATCAGCTCTCCAAAATTGAATATTATCAGATTTGTAGATGATCATTATCATTTTCATTATGCTATTTTATCAAAAATTGGATAGATTCCATTGAAAAATATAAATAAAATAACCCAAGATAGGAGTGACGAATAAGATCAAGGACTACAAAAATATCTACCGAAGAAGCAAACCCATTGTATGGAAAAACACTAAGAAAGTTTAATTCTAGTCAAGGGCTCGACGCATTGAGAAAATTTCTGGTGGTCTGAAAAGAAAATGATGATAGAGATCTTGCGATTGTAATTGCATACGTACAAGCTGGTGACAATGGTTTTGAAATTCTCAGACTTTTGGATACTTCTATAAAAAAATGTTAATAATGCCTGTGCTGTGTGTTCTGCCGTGTAGTTTATGGTTGTCAAGTAAGCAGAAAAATGTTCATTATTGACTTGAATTTAAAGAGAACTTTTAAAAGTCTTACGACTATTGGATGGAATCAAATCATTTGAAATGTCATTTATGATTAAAAGATTTTCTGATAAACGTTTTTCCAAAGTAAAACAGTAATTGCATGTTTTCGATTGCAGAATCTTGTAACAATACGAGCCGCTACCGCGTCCCTTGATCCCCAGTGCTGATAAATGTGGAAGAGGCTTGTCGCAGCTTCACTATTTCTCATTCGTCATTTATTCATGGTATGCTATCGAGTCAGAGCAATGTCAGATGGTTCCGCTTGGTGGTATTTTTCATTTCACACAGAAGTTTTGGAGACTTTGTCGTAACGAACCAAGCTCATGGATTCCCAAAGTATTAGAACTTGTTACGTACACTTTATACTCGCTTTTCTTGTGGAAGGTCATTCCTCGGTCATTCGAGCTTTACTCGACGGACAGGGAATTATTTCTTGTATTTTCCTCGAGTTGACATATTATTTTCACACCACCGTTCATTTCGTCCTCGACACCGCGAAATCTTGGGTTTTTGAAAATTCAGCCATAGCAAAACTAATGCGTGTTTTTTTTTTCGTTTCCGGTCTTGCAGAGTCTTGTTTCGCGGTACAATAATAGGAAGGGACCCGGAAATTTGCCTGGTTCAAAAGCAAAACAGGCAAACGAACCGGCAAACATTTTGTTAATCCGAAAGAAGGAGTGATAAAAACGTTGTATTCATCATTTTTAATCATTACCTTTTGATAAAACATCCTAAAACAGAATATAAACTGCACAACTGATAAACTCGTTTAGCGTCATGTTCAATTTTAATTAAAATTCTACAGTCAATTGATTTCTGAAGTAATATTCAAGTTTCAATTCGATTTTTTGACGTCGATAGATTTTGCAGTGGAAAGGGTGCACAATTTCCTAATAATACTTTTAACTTCAAACCGATACGGAGTGATTTTCTACGATCGCAATATTGGTACATCTGTTCGGAAGAACAAAATCAATTGGTCAACATGGTTTTACAAAGTCTCGGGTGCCTCATGGAAATATTCCAAGCTTTTGGACCTCATAATAAAAATTCTCATCGCTTGTCCAGATTGTGTGAAATCTCAACTGATTCATACCAAGACATTCCTTGAGCCAGGGGCTTCAAATATATAAGTGGATACTGACAATGAGATTCATGGGTCACTTGTGAGAATCGAAAAATCCGAAATATTGTCTGAAACCTTGTTTATCAGAACTTTCGAAAAACACGAGAAACATTCTAGATTTAGGTCAACAAAATTTTGCTCAACGACCATTTTTCGCAATTTTCACCTATTTTCACGGTATTTTGGAATTCGGCTTCAGCATGTCAAAATAAATATATAGAGAGAGATGGGTGTAGGTGAATATATAAACTGCTTTATTGGGTGATCAGATGTTTCAATTTTATGATCATTATTTCAATTTTTCAATGTATCCCATAAAATTTCAGATTTCGAGTACACAAAAAGTCGTCAAATAAACCTGCAACACAGCACGAATGCTGTAAAAAAACTAGAGACAAGTACATTTATGCCCTCTGGGAAGTCATCTGTAAAATCATGGAAATCAATGGTCGTAAGACTTTAAATCCAAGAAACAAAACGTTGTTAAATAAATGCAGAAGTTGCCGAGTACATCGCACTACGAACAAAAGAATTACAAAAGAAGAAAAATAGGACACAACAAATTACAACCACAAAGAATACAAAGACAAAACATTACAAAAACAAATTGCGACTAAAATAAATTAAGATCATAAAAATTTTAAATAAATTACCCACGGAAAAAAATTATATACCAAAAAATTGAAACAAAAAAAATTTGGCCGTTGTACTTGGCGTTTTACTCGACTTTCGAATTTGTGAGTATAAGATACAGGTAAATTAGATAATATTAGCTAGAAAAAAAACGCCAAGTACAACGGCCAAATTTTTTTTGTTTCAATTTTTTGGTATATAATTTTTTTCCGTGGGTAATTTATTTAAAATTTTTATGATCTTAATTTATTTTAGTCGCAATTTGTTTTTGTAATGTTTTGTCTTTGTATTCTTTGTGGTTGTAATTTGTTGTGTCCTATTTTTCTTCTTTTGTAATTCTTTTGTTCGTAGTGCGATGTACTCGGCAACTTCTGCATTTATTTAACAACGTTTTGTTTCTTGGATTTAAAGTCTTACGACCATTGATTTCCATGATTTTACAGATGACTTCCCAGAGGGCATAAATGTACTTGTCTCTAGTTTTTTTACAGCATTCGTGCTGTGTTGCAGGTTTTACACGTCAACTTTAGTGATCAATTACTCGATAACTGTGTAGAAGAAAAATCTTCAAAAATTTGTATTGTCAAATTTGGCACTAAAGAATATGTTCACCAAATTTTATAAAATTCTGCACTTTTTGAAATTTTTTATGCTTTTAGCATGGTTTAGCATGGCAACATTGTATCGCCTGTACCGAAACTCCTTAAAATAAAAATATAAATAAACGTCGATGGCTTCCCAGAGCTCAAATTCAACGGATCAATTTGACGGTTCATAAGTCAGTTCGACCCACAATTCTTGCGGTACCTACTAATGTCAAATCGTTATCTTATGTGGTGAATCTTATATAAAAGTGCCAAGCGATTTTTGGTGTCGTTCTTCATACGTTATCTGATGAAAATTCAAGAACAATTATCGATCATGATAACTCTTTAACATTTTTCTAACGTTATTCACCCCGTTTCGTCCCGAAATTTATCTTGAAATATGTGCAAAATCAAAGTACATTTTCTGGCTTTTCAGGGTAATAAATACAGAAAGCGTTTAATGAAACTGATGAAAAGTAAAATTTTTCCTTAAGTGCTTCGTTTTACCCCGATCTTTCTTATCTACTTTTCATGTTACTAACCCTCGAATCTTGCAACTGATAGCTAACCTTGAATACAAGAGAGTATACATTATAAGAACGGTGAGGAAAAATTCGGCAACATTTCATACATAGAAGATTATTGCTCGAAAGCTACTTAAGCTTTGACGAAATTTTAACAAACAAAAAAATATTTAAAATAAATCCGTTAAGGAATTATCCTACTTCCCACTTGTTTGAAACGAACTCTCTCTCCTCTTCGTGGATGTCTTGGAGGAGCCGCCATCGTGGAAGTTTAGAGAAAAAAGACGAATAACTTCATCATTATGATTCGATTAAACTATAACCGGAGACGTCACGTGCAACGATACAGTGAATCAATTAGAATCGCAGAAAACCGATGATAATTATCAGCTAAGTCTCTTCACGTAACTCTACCTAAATAAGAGAGAGGAATCACCAATGAAAAAATTAAATGACACATTTCATTTCCATCAGAATTTTTATTTATGCTCAGGCTTTATTCAGCGATCGTAAAGTGTTTATAATTTTCATTTACAATTGAAAAACTGAATAAGCGTTGGTTTTCAAGCCTCTAGACTTGAAATAAAAGGTTTACGTTACCTCTACGTGCTTTTAATTAATCGCTCAATTGAGCTCAGATCTTTAGTGTACTCGAAACGTCCCAAATAGTGGCCCATCTTGTCGACCACGAATATGGTGAAATCATGGTTAATTTCTTTACAATCTGTTACATCGATATCAGTGCAATACTGTTTGTACAGCCATTTCCACAATGGCTGGGCTCCTTCGCCTGTGACCTCAACTTTTGTGAATAAATCGGCTTCAAGCTTCTTATCGGTTGTAATAAATTCTTTGAAATCCACGTTCGTTTCATCCTTTTTGTCAGAATCGTTAAATTGGTTGCACAAAAATGCCAAAATTTTTAATTCATTCTTTGAACCTTTCAATTTATCGTATAATTCTTTTAATTCTTCGTAGTGATCCATGTCCGTGCCTAATTGGTTGGCCTTGCTCGATGCATTGAGTATGATCAGAGGATGTCCTTTGTATTTGTTTAAATTTATAAGATCGCCATCAATGTTTGTCGCCGTGAATTGATATAGTGATTTCGCTGTTTTCCAATCTTTACTCTGGTTTCGCAGTGGCTTGTCAGAGTCAAGTGTATCGTCGTCCGGGACTGTGGTAGCCCCGCGGTCGTCCGGGACTGTGGTAGCCCCGCGGTCGTCCGGTCTAGACTCGTGGTCGCCCGAGCTAGGCTCGCGGTCGCCCGGACTGGACTTGTCGGGACTCCGGTCAGTCGAATCGTCATGGTCATCCTTAGAATTTTTCTGCGACATCAACACCGCCATGATTACTAGTATAATCAGGCACAACAGCGCCACCACCCCACATATTGAGTATTTCACTGCAAATATATATTTGAAAAAATCATATATTCGAAATCATGAGGATATTGTAGTACTAGAAAAATACAACGAATTGCGATGGAAGTAAAACAGGGAAGAAGGGAGAAAGTAAAATGTCTGAATAAGTAGAAGAGTTCGATTAGTAGGAACGTTTTAACATATACAGAGCGACATAATTGTTGGATTGTTAGCATTGCAATATCGCCTTGCAAAATGAAAAAAATGCCATTACCCTCCGATTTCAATCCGAAAATACGTCGGCAGGGTGTCAACTCTACATCAGGCAACTCTACATCGCATTGTTCGCGTATAATCTATAGACATGCGCAAACAATGCGATGAAAGTTTCCCAATGTTGACACCCTGCCAACACGTTGGGCAAATGACGAACCGAGTCAGAAATTTTGACTCCATGATGATCCATCATTTTTCACAAGAATGAGAATAATAATAATAATAATAATAAGTGGACATATTTTGTTTGAGATGAGTGTTCCCGTGTTTTTCAAATCTATGCGTAATTCTGCACTGCCAACAATTCTGTCAACAAGATTATAACAAAACTTGGCAGTCCCCAATAAATTTTTATTGACCGTCAACTTTTGGGGGTCTAACATCGAATATTCAGAGTCGCGTACTAGCCATTCGGAGATAAATACATTCATATAAACGTGTTCACTTCAAGACTCTTTACAGCAAGGACCATATTTCCTATTGCGACATACGCGGAGAGAATTTTACGTGAAAAATAACTTTGTTTGAATACGGGTGAGGAACCACGTCGCTACTCCCGAGCAAATTTTTACCATTTCAACAGAAAAAATATTTAATTTATTTCGACATCGTATTAATTTTCAACGTATATGTATGTTTTAACTTTTTTCCTTGCAAAATTTTTGTATTAACGTTATATAAATTACTTACCCCAATTTTTTATCGATTCCCTCGTGGGTCTCCCCATGCTCACTTCCGGGTTTTCCATAACGTAAAACAAAACCGACGATCAGCTTTGAATGAACTCCGCCGACAGCGAGACCTTTTCTTCAAGAAGACTCGATTTAAGAGAGGTTTCCACACACGAAGTCAAACTGCTATTGGCAATAATTGTAACGTTCCTGTTATTTTCTTAGATTGCTAAAAACGTGCTTTTTTGCAAACATTTTATCAAAGACCTGTTTGACTTTGAAAGGCCTTCTCTGAACCGTGATTACCGGCACTGTTCTCCATCACGGTCATCCACATTTCAGATGATAAATATAAAAAATTCGTGCCGCGCAATTTTCTACGAAAACCACTCTTCGTGTTCAAAAGTAAATCGGATGATTTTAGAATTTAACCTCGATCTTTGGCACGCTGATTCATCCTGACACATGCAACTTTGAGTGCACTCCATTGGAGAAATATACATACGTAAATGGATAGAACTGCATAGTTATCAAACGATAAGAAAATTATTGATGAAGATGTGGTTGATTCATGAATAACCTTCTTTCACGAAGCTTGAAAATGGAGATTCGTTTCGAAATTTATATTTCATTCTAATGCTGTATGAAAAAGAGTTTGAATTTTAGAGATGCGACGCTTGTATCAAAAAATTATTTCATGTTACATGTGCATCAACATCGAATTTCCTCGTTGTATTATCAAACACTGCAAGCTATTTTTCTGTGAACCAACGTGAGCTAAAATGAAATATTTTGATGAGTATTCAGAAATAATACATGAAAAAACATCACGAGATCTTTTTTCGAACAATTTTCTCAACAATACTATTCCCAAACAACAGAACAATAGAGTTGTGTTCACGTGAAACTTTGCAATAGAATTAGAGATAGGAACGAAGTTTCGCTTGCTTGGATGAATAGCTTCTGGGTAACGTGAAAAAAAATTACGAATTTATCCTTCGAATATTTATTCAAAAACTGAAAATTTACGGTTTTATTAGTCCATTTTTGGAACAGTTACATTTTATAATTAAAACGTTATGTTATTAAGTAATTGATCACTAAAGTTCACGTGTATAAGCATAGCGTTTCCATATATAATAAGAAATCTGCTTTAACGCGTAATTACTCGATAACCAAGTAGAAGAAAATTTTGGAAAAATTTGTGCTTTCGCACTTGATGTTGAAGAACATTATCACCAAATTTGAGCAATTTCTTAATATTTAGACTTTTGTACCGAAACTCCTTAAGTGTATTATTTTGCTACATTAATAAATAAAGGTATGGAAATTCACTCGGTGCGCGTCTTCGCTAAACGGCTACCACCACACAAAAATGATGATAAACATTGAAAAAATTATTTGCCTGGCTGGAACGTAATGTTCGACTAGGCGTGTAGAATCATTTCCTTAAGCAATGTTGCATTGGATATTATCCAATGTTATTTTATTGGTTTCATTAGTAAATACCATAATTGTTTTAATTCGGTAAAAAAATATATATTTACTACAATTGTGCAGTCAGCCATTTCCACAAAGGCTCACTGAGCGTCCCCGCCTCTGATATTAACTTTTTTAAATAAATCAATCTCGCAATTGCAATTCTTCTCAACGAAATCTAAAATATCCTCCGAAGTTCTAGCGGACTCATGATTGCCGAAAATTGGGGCGCTTGCGACTTGGACGCTGACAACGTTTGTAACTCTAAAACGTGTTCGACTTGGAACGAACGCGTAGTTGAACGCACCGCTGCTAACGTTGTGAGCGCCCAAGTCGAATGCGCCCTTGGTTACACTGATAAAAGCCAAAATTTCCAGCCGCACTAGTTTCATCAGATTTCTGCTCTTTTGTTAGTGGGTTCAACACTAACAAAAAGTTTACTTTATATCTATCAAACTGTACATTCATCTTTGCCGTAAATATTGGTTGCGTGAAATCGTTTAATCGATGTTGTTTCTCCCCAGGATTTTGCGATGTTCTACAATCATCTTTCTTCACAAAAAATGTTAGCACCGGTATTACGATGATCAACCACCGTCACGATAACCAAAGTAACTGCAAAATAATTTTTCCAGTTTCCGTTACCAAGATCTAGAAACCCTCATTAAATAAATCCTGTTCCGTTGTCATCACATTGATTGGTAATGGATCCATCACCTTAAACTCCTACGAGGACATACCAGTGAGAAATTTTGAGCTGGAATTTAAATACATCATCTTTTAATTTTTGAAAGATTTTCTCGTTTGCTGTTGTATCGTTTTTGACGAACAAACTTTCTTTCTATAAATTATCTCTGTTTTAATTTGTACTCTGTCCGCATAAGCATTAAACAGTTTTCAATTCTTGAAAAATGTTCGGTTTATTTTCGTGTTTAAAACTCGACTAGTCGTTTTTATTGCAATGCAATTATATAATACTTAAGCGTAACAATATTTTTGACCATTCCCGATATAATCTCAGATTTTACGTGTGCAGAAACACACGTCTATTGTCGTTAGAAATCGCCATCGGCATTGTTTTCCAGAAGAGGATTATCATCAACGTTTCTTAGATAACATGGAGAACTCACGAATTTTGTTCCATACGACAAAGGCTCGCGATGGAAATCTATTAATTCTTAAAATCGACTCCCAACCCTCGCCCTCTGATTTATTCGGTTGTGAGCAGCATCTAGCGAAGTACGAAGGAAAGAAAATATACAAGAATAATAAAATGGATTATTTCTTTTCTTAAAAAAGAGATTTCGATATATCGAGATGTGAAGCCTCTTTGTTTATTCATTGCTGCTGTGGCCGGATTGTTGCTGAGCATCATTGGTCACCGCCGAGCTTATGTTAAATGTCAAAATTATGCGCCTGCTTTGTTGCTATAGTTTTCTTTTATTTAGCAGTAGAATTGTCGATTAATTGATCGGTTTTTTGGGGAAGTCCGCTTGGTCGCGTGGATAACGGCTCAACGTCAATAAAAATTAAAAATGTCTTTTATTATCAAAGAAACAATAATTTTGAATAAGTCTCGTCCACAAAAATCAAGTAATTTGCGGCTCCGAAAGCTGTTCCGCCGATCGTACGAATGCTTTCAAAATCTGTCGTTCCTAAAATTCTTATAGAGCGTATTCCATTTTAGTAATACTCACATTTCCTCTAAATTATTTTTAACAGAAATTTCTTTAGAAATTACAGTGGCTAATATCACTCCTTTAAGCTGATGAACTGCTGTCCAACCGATGTCTTAA
This sequence comes from Venturia canescens, assembly GCF_019457755.1. Taxonomy (NCBI): domain Eukaryota; kingdom Metazoa; phylum Arthropoda; class Insecta; order Hymenoptera; family Ichneumonidae; genus Venturia; species Venturia canescens. The sequence goes on from NC_057430.1 coordinate 8,916,115, forward strand.
AGAATATTTACGAAAATTATTTTTTTCTTATACACGTTACGCATCAGTTTTGCACATTCAATAGTCAGATACAAAGTTTTTCATTCAGTAAGTTAATATATAAGTATAGTATGAATTCCTTGTGACGATTTCATTTTTCGTACTAATAAGCCTGAACAATATTTCTCGAGTGTGGAACGATGAACATCGATTTTCAAGCGGTGGTTAATGAAAGGCTAAGGGTAAGGTTTGATTATAACTTGGAAACTGATAGGGTGAGTGGCTGGCTCAAAGCAGATTACGACGCGACCATTGTGGTCAAGGAAAAATTTGAAGAAATTTCACAGGGTATTTTGTCCGGTTTCAGAATGGGTTGGTTGCTTTTTTAATGTCGCCGCATCGATATTAACTTTTTTGAACAAATTAAATTTGATGTTGTACTGTTCGATGAAGTTTGAAATTTGCGCGGGAATGTTAAATGCCCCATGTCTGTTAAATTGGCTGCACGGAAAAGTCAAAATCTTCAGACGATGCGAAGTTTTGTATGTATAGTATAAATTTTGCAATTTCCTGTAATTGTCGCCCGACAGTGAACATTCGATCCCCACATTGACCACTATCAGTAAGCTTTCTCTCTATTTATGAAACGACACATAGGTGCCATTAAGTAGATATGCGTGAAACTGATGAATAGAAGTCGCATTTTCCCAATCAACGTCTTAACCCTCCCAGACCGAGACCTATTTCGCGTTGACGGAAATTTTATCTCAAAATACTTTGTAGTTTCCGAATCCATCGTTACATTTCAGTTTTTTTGTTGGGAAATATGAATTTTTGAATGTTCGCTGCGCGCAGCACCAGGTCCTTGGGGAGCAAAATCAGGAAAATTTACGAATGAATCTAGCACCGAATACCTTAAATACATCATATTAGCTTCCCTTTGAAAGGAAATGACGTTTGGAGTACGAAAAAAAATGTGTACTCACTTTTCTTTTGCGATAACTAAAGCACCTTTTCACACAACGCCAACTCAACATGAAACGCCAACTTCATATTGATATTTCGATGGGTTAAAGAAGTTTATCTCTTGGTTTAGGAGTATTTATGGTGCAATTTAACCTTGCTTGATGGAAATAGGCAGTTAGAACCCCGACCTTACTGACCGATGCAGTTTTATTGGGCCTGGAAGCGTTTGTTGCGTAGAAGCAACATACGGTCCGAGAGGGTTAATTGAATCTTCTAGAGAGCACGCACGACTTCGGTTGGGTGAACATTTCGATCGTGCCGTGTTGAACGAACGCTCGTCAATACGCTGAATAACACCACCGCCAATTTTATTATTTCTTTACCTGCAAGATTATTTTCGAAATTTTCAATCTATCGTAAAATTTATTCAGCTTTATTTTTAGAGCACAACTCTTCCTATTCGCAGTTATTCTATAATGCGAGATAAAAGTCTGTAAACGTAAGACTTGGGGTTTGCCGAAAATTTTCCAATTTTTCCTGAAGTTTTTTAACATGTGCAAATATTTTTTTCACCAGCATGCACAGACTCTAAATTTTCGGTGCATGTGTGATGAAAAATACTATTTTCTAATATCTATTTTCCACAATCTGTTATCATATCGAAATTCGGGAAGGAAAAAAAACAAACTTTTTCTCCAACTGTCAATACCCCTTCAGTTTTTAACTTGACAGCATTTTAAAGAAACTCAAGTTATCTCAATGCAGTTTTTGATCAACGGAGCGTATCGTTTGGAGAGTAATGTTGGTTTGATTGAAAAAAAAAAAATTTTCATATTCTTTGGGCTTTGTCAAATGGTACTCCTTTTCCATTGTTTTTTCAATATTATTCTGATTATGGGGAAAAAGCTATTTGAGATTAGAACGTTTTGTCGAAAAGATCGGGATAACTATGTCTCCTTAAATTTCTCAGTAATGAAGGCCAATCGCATGGAATAATTAGATACATTTTTCAATTGACTAAAATTTTCTCACTTATGTGTTGACTTGATAGTTCTGGGATGACGTTCAATTATTTTACAAATTTCGCACGGTTTCGTGTTTTTACAGGGTGGACAATATTTCTTTCCTACGAATTTCTCAAAAAATTTGACCAACTCTCCGAGATTCTTCAACATGAGAGTAGATATACAAATTTTAGTTGTCTTCTTCGATAATCTCAGAGAGTTGATCAAATTATGAGAAACTCGTAGGGGAGAACTTATGATTTTCAAAGATTGTAATTACTCATTCCACATTATCGAGGAATGCTCAATTGGCGTATGCGAAGTCAGCTTATGTCGATGATGCTAATAAAACATACCCTTCCTATACATTTAACCAAAAAAATATGGCTTCGAACCGAAAATGTGCATATTATTTCACGACACGTGTTCGATCTTGACTCGTCCTTGCAGCCTGTTTCAAGTGCGCAGTAACATATATATTTGCGATTGGTTAAGCACGTTTATATCGATATTGTTGTCCGAGATGATTATTTACATTTTCAGTTAAAAATACGACGAATTATAAATCAGCATCTCCTTATGGAGACGACCATGATATTTTTTATTATCGACGGTATAGCACAATCAATTCTAAATATAAATATGATTTTTGTGGAAACATGATCCTGCATTTACGAAATCGGTTGTATAGAGTTTTGAGGAATAAAATATTTGACTGAATCAGCCTTTTCGCTGGAAAAAGTTTGGTTTTCAAAATCAAAAACGACTGAACAAATATATCATGATTCGATGTTTGTGATTTTATAAAATTTCGATATTTTGTTCTTTACATATAGATGTAAAAATGGATTTAATCGTGTGGTTTGAAAGAATAAGATTTTCGGTTAACAGCTTTTAAATGTTGATTTCACTTTAATGTATTATATCAATAGATTTGAAACGCTAAAGCCTAACGTCCATTAAAAAATTAGTTTATGTTGTTCAATATTTCTTAAAGTATTTTCGTTACATGAGAAAACGCTGCCAAATAATCTATTGTTTGCAAAATATAAGATATTTTCCAGTTTTCCTAATGAACGAGCGAGAACAGTCACTGAGTATTGCAATACGTAGTAAATAGCAATACAATGTAATACAGTGTGATGAAGAAACAAGAGTATCTTTCAAACAATTGATGAGTTAGCTTAGGATTAATACTAAACAGTTATGTGAAGGCGATAATTCATTATAGAAACAGGACATAAGAATGCCTAGCTCGCATTAATTCAAAATATTTATCGAAAACACAAAACTGAAATTAGATATTTTTTCATGATATTAATATTGAAAACTCATGTTCTTTGTAACTAAAAATCATAAACATTGATGTGCGAGCTTTGTAATTCAGTGTTAGTGACTTAGAAGAGAGCTTTCAGAGTATCTTCCAAAGAAAACGGTTCAGTGGTTGGAGAAAAGCGTGATACAACATGGCCCTCCTTGTCAATAACAAATTTGGAGAAATTCCATTTAATTTCATCAGTGAGGAATCCGCCAGATTGTTTTTTTAGCCATTTCCACACCGGATGAGCATTGTCGCCATTAACATCAACTTTTTGGAACAAGTCAAATTGAACATTGTACTTTTTGACAAAATTCAAAATATCTGCTGAAGTTCCAGGCTCTTGGTTAGCAAATTGATTAGATGGGAAAGCTAGAACTTTCAAACCCTTTGACGGACCATATTTCTCGTACAGAGCTTCCAATTGTCTGTAGTTTGTTTCCGTTAATCCACAATTGCTTGCCACATTGACCACAACCAGAACGTGTCCTCGATATTTATCTAACGAAACGTTTTTGCCGTTTATGTCATTTGCTTGAAATTGATAAATGGTAGTAGCTTTTTCCCAGTCAACGTCCTGATTGAACTTGGCGGTGCTTGTACCCACAATATTTTGACAGTCATCGGATTTTTCGCTGGAGCAATTTTCTGTCGATACGCTCAATGACACCAAAGTCAATATTATTATTCCTTGACCTGCAAGATTTTGTTACAAAGGTCAATGACAAAATTAAAAGTATTTCTGGAAATTGCCATACTTTTTATATGTATAAAGCTGAGATAAAGAACAAAATTTGAAAATTCCTTTCCCCTTAACAGTTGATTTATTTAAATATGTTAATGTAACTTTTTAACTGTACCATTTATATCTTTTAAATTATTGAGGACTCGAAAATAATGCACGCATTTTTAATAAAAAATAATTTTAGACCCACAACAGAGAAATGGTAGAACGAAAATAAATGTTTGGTTAAGAACATACTTCAAAGGAATAAGGAAAGAATAAACAATTCAAAAATTTTGAAAACACGCTAAATCATCTGATCTGGTCATCGTATCTTTCTTTGAAACATGCTTTGTGACAACACAAAGCGGTTTGAGCTCGGTGAAAACACAATTGAAAAACGTCAGTGTCGAATTGTACGCGATTCTGTTTTCGAGTTTCGATGAAAACCTAATCACGGCAAACAATGAAATCTGAATTTAAAAGTTCAGAATTAAAACATCTAAAACGAAACCTTACATGCACAAACTGCACCAGAGTGTACGATCATAAAAGGCTAAATAACTGGACAATAATAAAGATTGGAAGAAAAATGAATATTTCTTACCCCACATGATCGAAGAGGTCTCGTGGCGTTCAAAAATCAGAGAATCGATTTTGAACAACGGTTATAAGAGATTGATTCTTTCAAGAGTTTCAAAAGTTTCGATGCGACGATTGTTTCGCCACAACTCAGTCAAAATGCAGCGAAGAATGGTCACAACGTCGCAGTTCCCTTCGTATATATATATATGAATACGGTGCTAGAATATGAACTTTGGACTGGTCGAAACGAGACTCGGGGTAATCTTTTTGTACTAGTATGGGTTAAATCTTCTTGACCTTGCCCGTAAAGCCGGTTTCAAGTGCGCGAAACTTGTCTTTGTCTATGGTCAGTAAGAATTTCTACCGCATACCGGCATTTTTATTCACAAGGATTCTGCAAGTTTTTCAAACATAAAAATCGCCAACCACCAGCATCTTCGAATGAAGGTCATATTTTTTTTCACTATAGAAGGATGATTTGTTCCTAAAAATAAATAAAACCATACTGGAAACCTGATGCCGCAAGGTCAATGAATTCGGGAATACGCATATATGAAAACATCGTTGACGAACTCAAGATGCTCAAATAAGATAATAATCAAGGACGAGGCCATTCGACACCATACGATTTCGTCGACAAAGCATTTATTCTGCTGTTCTGCACCAATAATAGTCTCGGATGTACTTTTACGAAATCCATTCCGATATTAGAAATTTTCATATATTGATATATTTCAATTTTTTTAAATTATAAGTAAAATGAATAATTAATCTTTCAACAGAAACTTGAAAATGGAAAAGTATTAACTTGTGTTTCATATGACGCGCTGCCTGAACGCACGCATTGCATGCATGAAAACTGGCGGCCATGTTGAATCTCGATATATACATCGTCGTATATATCGTATACACCCATTTTTTTTATACTCATTGAGCGGGTCGAGCGGGTTTTTCAAAATTCTCCGTACTTGTAAACTTGCAGACGAAATAAAAACTGTTGAACCACGACAAATATCAACTGTATGATGGAATTCGTTAGATTTTATTTTCTTTTCATGTAGAGTTTAGATAAAACCTCATATCGTTATTCTCGATCAATGGATTTGACAAAAAATGTATAGCAATCACATTAGTGATGAATGGGATTTAGTAAAGATTTATTTGAAATCTCATTCATCGCGACAAACATCTGATCGGTTGACTATTATTTAATACGCACAAAAAATTGGAACACAATGAGTGACAATTTTTCTTAAATCATCGATTTTCTGACGATGACGAAAGTTCGAAATATCGCCATTTCGTTATTACAAAGCAAGTTTATCATTCATCACCACTATTCTCATACGAATATCATTGGACTTTTTTTCACTGCTTATAAATAATAATATTACAAATGACATACAAACGCACAAAACTATGCAATGAGAAAACTTGTTAAATAAATATGACAAACATGACCACCCTCATTTAATCAGGCAAATTGCTGGAAACTCAATCGACAATATTACATGAAAACAAACATGAAAAACGAAATAAAGAAAAAAAAATAGTGTGAAAAAAAAAGTAACTTTTTTCGTCATAAAAATGGTAACGCGCGCAACATATTTATCATAGAGTATTGTTTCTGTTCTTTGACCAAATCACACACCGGTAAGTCAACATATCGACGAAACGTTTAAATTAACTATCATTTTTTTATCGCGACACTTGTAATTTTCGATTTTTTGTTGTTGTTATTTGTTGTTTTTTTTCCGAATCTTGTACAGATATTTATTCAAACACACATTCACTCATCACTTCGCTACAGTCCTTAAATATATTCTCTCCTTTCTCGTATCCCACGCTGATTTATCGATGCTATTACAAGATTCTCTCAAGCGATGCATTCTCGAGCCTTAAATCAGCTGATTTTGATATATGGGTAGATTTACCGCCGAACAAAATTCCATTAAAAATCACAACATATCTTTCATCGCTTCCACACAATGAGGTGAAATAGGTTTTATACACTGAGACTTCTCATCACGTTATCAATCTCATTACCCATTATTCATAGTTATTAATTATTACGCGTATAAATTATAAACCACGGGTTATTTCTTACTGATTTTCATTTCTTTTCTTCAGACAAGCATTCCTTCGTCTTAGGTTTCCATTACTGTTGTTGCTCAATATGTATTCAATAAAAACGACTTAGTTGTAAATCCATCCGCTATGAAAGTTTATTCTCATATCAATATTTTTCCCTTATTCCACGTGGCATTTTTTTATATCGACTTTCTTTTCCATTTTTCTCTCTCCCTCGCTCTCTTTCTTACTCTCTCTCTCTCTCTCTGTATCTTCACAATTGAAAATCTGTTTAAAGGATAAATGTTTTCCTGAATTACCATCCCGTGGAAATTCTACGTTTAAGCCCTCAATTATCTTCTCACTTAAGGATTAGATTTGCGACGATGAAAGTCTCTGAATCGAAGATATGGATAGCAACGCGGTTTTCACTGGGGAAGAATCAACCGATGAATAGATGCTTGTTTATCAAGAAAATTATTCAAAAGTGACAAATGCTCTTCCATCGAATTCTTTTGCTTCGTTTGGTTTCTTGTTAAAAAATGTTTTAGAATGTGTGCGCATTCCGACAAATTCCACAACCTAGAGCAAATTCTTCACCGGTCGGTGGATGTTTGACGTGTAATGGACACTCGTCGCCCTCGAGCTGTTTTCCTTTTGGCCCTAAAGAAAGATATCAAGAGGTTTAAAATTCGATTATGAAAATTTAAGTTCTAATTTAGCTCATTGCGACTATATTCTTCTACATTCTGATTTTATTCTCTATGATGTTTATGTGTTATTCTATGATCAAAATTTTTGATGAACGATTTCAAATATATTAAAAATTTTCCTTCAATTCGAATGAAAAAACAAGACTTTTTTCATTGAGTTTACTACAAAAATAATCAAAGTTATCAAGAGTTATTGAACTCTGGAGAAAAAATTAATGTGTGATCTGTAAAGATAAAATATTATCGTTGAAAATGAAATTCCAAAAGAAACCTCAATTTTGAAAATTAGAGTTCAGAGAACAAAGAAAAACAAATGAAGTATTATCACCAGCAGGACACGATGGTAATTCGCTTTTTGGTATAGTCGTGACACGTTGAAAATCGTCGTGGCATGGATTGCAGAAGTGAGTTGTACCGAAGCAGAAGAAGACTGCCGTTGAGCAACAATAACGACACTTGTACTCGAGAAAGTCAGCTCCGTGCTTTGGACACATCTGAGCCCTTGCCACGTCGCTGCAACCACCGCATACCAGTTCAGTGGGATCGAACGATTCACCACCGATTTGAGCATCGCATCTAGCCTCTCCACCATAATAAGCTTTTTGGCATTTATAACAGACATAATAGGCGTAACGATCCATTGCGTACGCAGCTGGATCTTGATAGTAACGTCCACCTACTGCTGTAACTGCATCAGCTCTGAAAGAAAAATGAACGAACTGTAGTAAAGGAAAAAAGCTGCAACTTGAAATATTTATCAATATCAAATAACAATGAAAAAACTCTTTAAGAAAAGTAACCACAATAGAGGAGGAGAGAGAATACTGATATGCAAGAAATTTCTCTACTCGATTGAAACGAATTGAATGCAAATATCTATAAAACAAAATTTCAATTTTGAGTTTTTTTGGGAGAACAGCAAAATTGGCATTAATTAATTGAGGGACACATATAGAAAGTGAAGAGTTCTGTCTTATTTAATTCTGAAACAAAAGGAATTGCTCCCGGGTTATATATTTTCGCTTCCAAAAATATTGTAGAAGTTTGAAATAATACCTGAACTGTAATAATGAATGAAATAGACATGTTACATGGAACGTGATTTCGATAGTAATTCAATGATAAAATATGGTATCCTTACTTGTGTAAACCCTCGTACTCCAATCGCATGAGTGCCTTCCTCCTAACATCAGCGTACAGTTCAAGAATGCTGATCAAATGTTCTGAAAGTGTGGGATGTTCCATGGGCACTTTGCAGATTGGGCAAAGAGAAAATCCAAAAGTGATTCTCGGGCCAGCCCACATTTTTAACAAAACGTTACGACAGCAATGAAGATGAAAAACATGGCCGCATTGAAGTTGAATGGCAGGAGCACAGGAGAGTGCTTCGGTAAAGCAGATCATGCACATGTCATCTGCATCTTGTTTGAGATCAGCACTCGGTGAACATCTGTGTAGACAAGGTAAGCAATTTTTTTCGTCTTTTACACCACCGCAAATGTGACCACAGAGATGAGTTTTGCTACAAGCATTTTTTGCATGTTCTTGACAATCGTGATCCGAGCATATATTTCCAATAGCCAATAGTCCTGTATTTCCTGTAGTTCCACAAAAACGACAAACACCCGAGGATGCACCGATCGGTTTTCTCGGCGAACCATCACGAAATTCAACCAAAGCTTTCAGCGTTCGACTATCGGCTAACGCCAAAATCCAGAATAACTTAGTTCTTCCGCAACCCTCGTGGAGATCAACTCTTATCGCCTCTTCCTCTTCTTTACAAACTTGACGTACGTGCATACGCGTACGACGATGAAGATGAAGAACTCGATCACAATCCGCACACAAATTCCCACACGCGTTGCATTGGATTATTGCCGTTGTTTCGCCGTCATCGTGATTGCTACACGTAGGCTGTCAATACAAATGAGTATTATTATTCACCTTCGAAAAAGCCAATCAAAAAACTTTTTACCTAGTGGTTCTTACTTCAACATGTTTATTATAATTAATTTCACTAGAATATTGCTTCATATTAACGTCAGAATGAATAGTCAATATGACAAAAAAATGATCAAATATTTGTTGAAAGGATTGTAAGATAACGAAAAAATCAACGCTTACCCTGGGTGGAGGTGGTTGACCATCCATCGCGTTCCATTGACCGGAGGACAGTCTTTCGACATGATCAGAATCTAAAACACACAGGGAAGATAGAGCTAGCCAAAGAGCTGGAGTACGTAAGCATTCCGTGGGATCTCTGCTTTTCTCGTCGAGCCTCGTTAAATTTAAAATGTTTTCAGCAATGGCGGCTTTCGTGACCGCAGCCCAAGCATCGGATAATTTTCCCTGTGGAAACACAAATTCACGTGAAATATCTGAAAATGGTTTATTTTTTATGAACTTTGAACGATATTTACCGAAGCCATGTCCTTCAGGAGTTGGATAATAACCTCAGCGAGTTTGCGAGTCATGCATCCTCGGAGCCACCAGCGAGGACCAATGAAGCTTTTCGGATGAATGCTCGTGGCAAGTGAGACAGTTTGAAGCGCTTTGCCATTGTTATCCTTGGCTTTTAATTTAACTTGTACGGAAAGAGCTTTGGCGATGCAGCTGAGAAAAACATCGAGAATACCGGGCGAGTGTTCGTCAAAGTCTTTGGATTGGGAGTAGCCGCTATTAGCGACAGAAACAATGCTGAAATCAGAAGGTGGGAGTCTTTCCAGGCTGACAACATTGGCCAACGTCTCGGGTTTGATTTCCGGCAATATTCTGCGTAACAAGGACGTAACTTGACGTTGAACACGCGCTGATCCAGTGTGTAAAAGACTCAAAAGATCCTTGAGCAATCCATACTGATGGGACAAATAATTTCTTCCAACCGCACTGCCACTCAAAGCCAACACCATTGACAACATTTCAAAACAATAAGTGTCAGCTGCTTTTGGTAAATCACTATTATCACTCAATAAACTATTAGCTGGTGTCGGTGAACACAACAGCGTTTCCCACTCTTCGCGCAATCTTATGCTTTCTTTCCTTATAGCTTGAACGATGTGAGTGCAGACTTGTTTTTGCAAATGCGTTAATTTGCTGCGGCTAAAAAGAATTCCGACCATGTGCTCACGAAGGTCGTGGCTGTCCTCGAGTTCGTCGTTACTCGCTTCTCCGGTTTCCATTGTTTGTTGCTGTTCTCCTTGAATCAGTTTTCCAAAGACCTGAAAGGAGATCGGTATGATGAAATCAAGAGAAATTTGAATAATTCAGAGATTCGGGAGCAAATACATTTCTTTCAAAAATAATTTCACCTGTGATGTTATCAATCGAAAGACTTTCAAAGTTTCTGCTTCACAATTCCTTTGTTGAATCGCAGCAGCGTTCAATTGTTTACCAATTTTCAAAGATTCTCCCTCGATCTCGCCCAAAACTCTTATCTGACGAACTCGTAATGAATTGTCCGGTCCTTTGAGCTCGAGACTAATGACCACGTGTCTCGAATCTGTTATCGGACAATTTATCCATCCCGCTGATCTACTCTCGATCTCCACGAGTCTCAGTTTTACCATCTCGTCAATATTTGCGCCAGAGTGGAAAGTTACGCTCGAGACTTTGTGCTAAAATTGTAATCGGAAATTATGATGAAAATGTTACTGAGGTATCACTAGTTGTTATTTATTAAGTTCTTCGTGGAACTTTCATGGCGTCTGAGTTTATTCGTATCGTTAGTGTTTATAATTTGGAAAAAAATCTACAGAAATCGCTCAGCAAAATGATTGATTTTTCTACATTACAACAACTCGAGAAACGATTAATCTACCAAAGATTTCTTTCTTACAGATTTCCTTGCACTTCGCTACAGAAAAGGCCTCGATTTCACCATGAGATAATTTTTTGGAAAAATACAATTATTCTTCGTCAATTGAATATTATAATTGGAAAAAGTTCTGAAGATATGAAAGTTTTTAACTGGAGTCCTTTCTTGAACTACTTACCGTTAAATCTCGACAATTATCAATGTGAATGTAAACCATACGAGGAATGGTATGAGCACCACAGATGAGAGTGATTGTTTTGGTTTTATTTCGATCTTCATCACCGGATTCCCAAAACGTTTCAGTCGAATTGTTGGTAAGATGACCGATCATTGCTTGTCTACTGGAGGCTTTTATTTCAATACTCGTAGTCAGGTCTTTCAGCGCTTCGACACACGTAGTTACTTGTTGTGAATAAGTAGACTGATGACTCTCGTGCATGCTTATCGTGCCATCCTCTTCTTCCTCAGAACGCGATAAAATTTTGCTTATGTTACTAAATACGTGACTACGATGAAGGAACATATGATCGGCCGAAGTGAAACGTATGCCCCAGCATCTCACAGCTGCCTGCTGTAAAGGTGATCCAGGCGGCGGCAAAAGCATCAAATCAGCAATTGTTTGTAATAATGTATGAAATGATGTCGGCAAAGGATTTGCTGCTTCGCCAGCAATTACCAAATCGCTTAAGGGATGCTCGCACACTCCTATCGTATCCTTTAAATAATAGATTTATATTAATCAATATATCAAAATTTTTCAAGGGGTTACACGCAATTAATGTATCTCAGAAGAAAAAAAAAATCAAAGTTTATCGAAGTATATCAAAATATCAATTATGTCGAATGACTATATCGATAAAAGTAAAAAGTCATTTCACATCCTTCGTGCAGCAAATACATGCGATTATATTTGCATCACAATGATGGAAGTGGCTATTTAGCCGATCAGGAATGAATAGATGCTAGACAATCGAAAAAAATTTTATAATAAAATGTCATTAGAGAAACCTTGTTTATAAAGAACATTCTAATAAATTGTTTGACAAACAGCAAAGGGAGTGATTTTACGTGTTAATAAAATCGATTAAACACACTGAAAATCTTTTGAGTTATCGTGTCAAATGCGATTCAATCTTCCCACTGTGTGTGAACTTTACCGTAATAAAAAAACACGTTTCTTCGTATTGATTTTCAGCTATGTTTTAAACTTCAAATATTGTTAAGATATCGTTATAAAATTATTAATAAAATAGTGAAAATTAATTGTTCTTCGTACATGATCATCTTTTCGTTCAGTCCTGTTGTCGTCATCATTCTCATCTAAATTTTCATGAACGACCGGCGTTAGAGATCCAACAAACCACCACAAAAGATCGTGCAGGCAAATCGGTTGCGTGACACTTCGGAGCAACCAATTAAGTGCTTGCATTGCGTAAACGCGACAGGCTGCTCTTCTCAATGCCTGTTTCATCGCCAATTGCAGATGTTGCAAATTATGCTGTTGGAGAACGAAGAGCATAACTGGTCTCATGAGTATCTCGATTCTGTCATTCGTAGGAACTTCGATCTGACTTGTGGAAACGATTGCTGATTGATCCATCGAAGGTACCAATTTTTGCAAAGCCGCTGACGGGTAGCAAAGAAGCGACGAACCCGCATCTATTTTTATAGAATAAAGAAACGAAATGACATCGAGCTTTTTAATTTTTAATGTTTCATAATTGAAAAAAAAATCTGTCGTTTTTGTCAGACACGTTACCATTGTTCATTTCACTGCTACTGTTGTTTCTTTTTCGCATCATAACGACTCGACCGTCGTTACTATTCTTGGCCCAAGGCGCACCGGTGGACATCGATACTGATCTGTGGAAAATTCCCCTCCCTTTGCCTCCATCACTATCGCTGTCACTCATATGGCATTCGGACAGTGGCTGTTGGAAAAAATAAGATATACATACATATTTAGGCACTGAACTAGCGAAAGAGGTGCAAAATTTTCTATAGCGTTTCGTTGCAATCTAAAAATATTGACCGTTCACGCGATATTCGAACGAGTAATTTAAAAAATAGTGTACGAAAGTATTTTCGGAAATGTACTAACTCTTCCATTGGCTGCAGTGAACGCGTTATTTCCGTCATAAGGACTCGGCTGACCATTTTGTCGTCTAAGAGTTTCTTCGTAATAGCGTTCTTCGCTGCTCTGTGAGTGATGAATGCCGAGTGCTTGAAGGCATTGGAAAGGTCCGGTGGGGGGAAAAGGTCCGGTAGCTTCAGGAGGGCTGTAATTTTCAGCGACGGATGATAAAGTTTGTGAGGGTCTTCTCTGTTGCTTAGGGATATTTAAACCAGACGCGCTGGACAAATCGAGCAAAAACATTGCGTTGTTTTTCATGATAACGTGTGTTTCACTGCCACTCGGGCTCCCGATGGGTGACAGAAGGCCTTTGTTAGCTGCGCCTTTTCTCCTGGTGACATTGCCAATAAGTTTTTTTCCAGCTTTGTTTTTTCTAGCTTTCAAATAATTATCACGACAAGTATCGCACATGAGATACCAGGAAGTGCCGCTAAAATCACCGTCACCGCAGTTACCGGCCCAACCGGAGAAGTAATTTCCACAGCTATTGTATCCCATGCCACCGGAATGCCAGCCACAACCGGGATGCATCATTTTCATGTGGTAAGTAACCGGATGAGGAAACATAAGACCGCACAATTCACAAGTTGTTTCGCGTTCGGTGAATCCAGTGGATGGAGCAGCACCGGGACTTTCGATGTTGGGTGAATTCGGTCCACCTTTACCGACGAATTTCCACCATTCTTTCTTCTTCCTATTACCCTTTTTGTTTTCACGTTCCTTTGGTCTTTCTTCTCGATTCTGTGACTTGTCGACAACTTGACGTTTCGACATTTTAGTAGTCATTTGTGATATTGGACTCGGTAATACGGTCTGTTGTTCAATCGCCTGTTGACAATTGTTGCTCAATTCTTCCCACAGGAATACGAGACTCTTGAGGGCTGGTGGTAAAATTGCAACAGTGTGACACTCCGGCAACGAAGTTAGTTTTCCACCGCCTTGGCACTCTTCCTTTATCGTCGAATCTTGCTTTTTACGATTTCTATTGGCGTTTGCATTCGCTGCTGATCGCGTCAGTGTTTCCAGAGTGCTTGGTTGTATATGCAAATAATGCCCAGCGTTCGTAACTTCCACCGAATGCCTCTGTCGCGCTCGTTGTTCTTTCGTTAGTTCTTCCTTTGGTTTTTCACTCGTAGCAACAACGGCTTGTCTCGTCACGACGAGAGCTCCTTGTTTCGGCAGAGTCGGATGAAATTTAAGAAAACTCGCACAAGCCATCGCGTCATGGACGATTCCTTCGTGCCATAAAAACGCAGCGAAGACGGCACGAAGACACTCAGCCACCGAAGGACTGACGGCTTCCTTCACTCTCTCTTTGCTCAGGTTCACCGGACGACTCGGATTTGGACCTTGTTGAGTATTTGCCGGCGATATCGCGCGTTTTGCTCGCGTTTTTGGTACTTTTGTGTGCTCTCTTCGCGTCGTTAATTTTGGCGAATGACGCTCTTCTTTACCGCCCGATGAACCGATGCTGAAATGACCTTTCATCGCTGTTGTCGCGCTTTCGGGGCTAGTCTGCGTCTGAGCTTGGGATACTCTTCGCGGACTGTCCTGGGAATCCTAACATCGAGATAATTGAAATAACATATTGTTAATGAAGGGAAATACATTTGTTTTCGTTTTTGCTAGCACTTTGTTCATTTCGTAATGACGCGATAAAATATTCGTCTTTACACTGCGTTCCTTCCGAGGCGTGTCTGGAGGACTGGCCACACTGCCATCCGACCTCATGTGCAATGAACTGCAGCTGGGACTAGGCGAAAGATCTCGGGTGTTTGCCGTTGTGCTGATACCACTCGGAGACTGCGACGGATCTCTCGTTAAACTGCTAACTAAGGCACTTGTGTCACTCTGTGTCGATCCTCGGCGATGGGATGTTGCGCTGTCCATCATTCCCCCTGAAACTACGAGAAAAACATTGTTTTCGTAACATTTACTCCGGAAAGCTGTATTGACACAGAGTGCCAACTGTTCTCACTAAATCTTAAGACCTGAATTGCAGAAATTTCTATTAATCCGAAATCGTCAAATATTCTATTTTTATTCAACTTATGAATAACCTTATCGATGATAAGTAATTTATGTTCATTGAAAAGTACAGCATTATTCTGAAGATTTGTTTCTTGTTTCACAAAGCATTCTAATAATAGCAGCTAATAATATAGAATGTGGATTTGATTTCAGAAACAATCTAAAAGTACCGTTATTTTCTTTTTTTTTGAAGAGGCTCTTTCGCTTATAATTAATGAAGCTCTGCAATCAGCACTCTTTCATACCGTATATGATCGAAACGATTGGGAATAAAGGAAAAACTGCAAGGTCAAATGTGTACAGGGCCACATCTCCGACAAAACAGTCGACGACGACACTTTTATTTTTTCAGTAACATAGTACTGAGAGTGAACCAAGAAAATACTGTTTTCCAAAGAACATGTGAAGGGCGAACACTTTTTTGATATATTATTACTATTTCGCTAATATATGTGAAGTGGAAGAATTTTATAATTCATCCAGAGAGGAAACCTGATTGAAAGAAAAATCATTTAAATTTTGGTTCAGAACTCGAGTTTGCGTCACTGAATGTTTTTATATTCATTTTCATTGCCATTGAGAAGTAACTTCGTTACTGCGTCTCAATCATGCAACTGAGGTACAAACGTGCGTTTTCGCATTCCCAAAAAGTGTGCGAGTTTTCACAAAAAATGTATGTAAAAGCGCTGACTTGGATTGACCGATGGAAAGATTGATAGCGAAAAAATACATGCTATCGAAATAAATCTGTGCAGAGACCTGACTTATGTATATGTATTTTTTTCGATAATTTGTGATGTATAAATATTAGTCGGTGTTTCGGTGAGGGACATAAAGTTAAAGATGTGTGTTAGCGAATAATCTTACCTAGAGGGGAGAGGCAGACACTCCGGGGGGAACCGTAGTGCAGAGGGCTGCTACCGGCACTGTCCCCCCCTCCTATCAAACTTCTCCCACCTGACAAGTTTGTTTATTAATTTTATGACATGTTCTTCTTTTCTTTATTCAGTGTGTTTTTTTTTAAAGCGTTATTAATCGACGATTCAAGCAGGCAAATGTGACAATTGTGAACTAAAGTGCAGCTGTGATGATTAGGTGCTTTGTGTCGAAATGACAAAAATTTTTCAGTATTTTGGTGCTTCATGCAACTGCAAAAAACCTGAATAAACCTCAAGATGAAGAGAGACTATTAGTGTATGTTCCCTCACTCGGGTTCAATTGTATTTTTTTTTACGTTCGCGGATTTTTCTCGTCATCTCGGGCGTTCGAAAAATAATGAAAAAACTTTTTTCTTCTCAGTACAGAAGCAACGAGTACCTGCTTGAGCGTTAGCGATGAGAGGAAAGAGGCTATTACCGGAACCGATCGGCTGACGACTGGAACCAGCTAAGAGTAACATCACTGTTTTACCATATCAAAAAAAAAATGGGACGAGCATGTTTTCTTTTTCTTAATGTAAGAACGTCTAGCGATGGGCAAATACAATAAATGATCGGTGATATGAGATTCCAAGGTTTCTTATGAGCCAAATATACATAGAGAAAAATTCTCATTTATATTTGATTGAAATGTATATGCAAATTACTGTGTTGAACACTTTTGAAACTGAAATATTCACTACTACAAAAAAAAGACTTATTACAGAGTTATAACTTGACAGTTTACGAATGAATTGTTTTGTGCTCTTCCAATTTATCATATTCTACTTCTACTTACAAAAAATTATTAACTGCTCGTGAATTGTCGTAATTCCATCATAAAAATATTGTGAACTATGTTGAAAAAAATAAAGCGACACACTAATTTTCACTAGTTTCGTTTGACATGATTTCGCGATATTGCAGCAACACAGTAACCTGTCATCAAATATTCCATCTGTGTAGGGTGGGTGCATCAGCGATTAATCGGTTACGAAAACTTTGTGTTGTGAACAGTATTTTGTAACGTTGAACGTTGAAAGATCTTTTTTATGAAGAGGTCTATACAGAACGGGAAATATTTTCTATGCATAAGCGTCCAAGGGGGCAGCGGATCTTCAGAATACAGATTCGTAAATACAGAGATAAGTTAAGATTGTACACACACATATACAAAATAAACTAGTTCAATACGCAAAAGAGCACCCACCCTATTCGCGCACCTTTATGCGACATTTTGGTTGAGCGAGTACGTACCAGGTATAGCAACCGGACTAGACGAACGGCTGAGAAATCTTGGTGACCCACCTTGTGGATTCTTCGGCGAGGAACTTCTTGACAATCTACGCGGTGTTTCCGGCGGCGTGGCGCCATTCCCGTTCGCTCGACTCTCTCCCATCGCTTTGACCAATTCTTTCACCGACACACCAACGAATTCGGAAAAATCTCTATTATATGAAAACATAAATTCAACAATCAATATCGAGCAAACTAGCAAAACGATTATCAATTATACTTTTCCGTTGGAAATAAATTCATTTTCGATCGTTAATATAATCAGCAGTACTCACCTGCCGGGTGAACTTTTCTTTTCTCCTTTATCATCGCCTCGAAGCCATTTTTGTAATACACTAAATTTTCCACCACCCTCGCGTTCTCGTTCTTTTGCCACCCGCTCCTTGGAATGTGGTTTCGTAAATTTTGGGGAAACTTCGTTTTTGTCACTCCCTGAAATAAAATTATTTGTTTCACAATTTCAATTGGTAATGCTATTATAAAGTGTTATTGTCGATATTATTAATTCAGATTGAAAAAATCACATTGAATTTTTCTAATTTCATTGACTTGAATTGATTTTAATACATTAATCCGAGTTTATCTTTTATTGATATGCAATCAACTTATTGGAATTCAATCGTTTTTTAAGTATTAGTATTAAAAGTATTAATATATTTTTATATAAAAAATTGATGTAGAAGAATTGATACGCAATTGAATAGCGACGAAAATTTTTGACAGATGAACTTGAAAATATCCACTTGTCATGAAATTTGAAGTTGAAAAAATCATTTCCTTCCCTGTTATAGAATCAAAGCCTCAGTTTTTTTTTACCTGGTGAGCCATGCTGACTGTACGAGCCGAAAACGAAGGGATTCGTGTTGTTGCCACTGTCCGCTGATCCAGCTGTGCCGGGCGCGAAATTCGGTGCTGTAAAGTTGAAACCTTCTTGACTCCCGGACGGTGTCGAAAAGTCAAAACCTTTGATGTTACCAGATGCGAATATGTTGTCACCGTTTACGGCCCTTTTATCCAACGTCCCAATATCGTTCTCTATCGTTTCAGCCTGATCGACTTTCATGTATGCTACACCGTGTTTGTTGATTGCTAATGACCAAGCTTCGCCCTCGGTATTGAAGCAATATTTCCCAGTTGATTCCTCGTCAATTCTCACCCATGTTCCCTCACCATTTACCAACTATTGAAATCAATACACTATTTTCAAAATCCGAAGCGAAACTTGTCGTTTAAAAACACGATAAGTACAAAAAGCAATTTCATCGAGAGTTTTTGAGTTCGTCCACTTTCGATGGTTCCGTTTGACAATTTACGTTATAATCATTAAAATCGATGACGGAGAAAATTCGTTATCAACCGAAAAGAAAAGCAAATTCTTATTAAGTATATTCATCCTGTTATTCTCTTTATACTAATGGAATTTCGTTGTAAAAAAGTTGAAAAAAACAGTGAGCAAATATATTCTTACGTATTCCTGAATGTTGAGAGAATCTCCGATGGCGAGCATTCCAACTGCAGCAGATTTCAAGGCCGGTCTGCTTCTGATATTGTGTCCGGAAGCTCCAGATTTTATAACAATCATCGTTCTACCACCATCGACTGTGACTGTCTTCCTCTTGCTGGAACGAGGATAGACGCTGAAATAAATCCGTATACACGATTCCAAATAATTCTACGTTTGATTAAAGAAAGTGTTCGGAATTTTCAAACTTACTCTTCGCTCAATTCGGCCCTTTTTCTCAGGCTCGTTTGTTCCTTCGTTTGTTCGGTGCTGCTTTTTGGTTCAGCAACCGGAAGTAATAGAGTTTTACCCAAATGTTGATTGTAACCTAAACACCATGCTTCTGAATGACTGCTGTGGCAGTATTTTTTTATTGTCTCAGAATTCAGCCTCAGCCATACTCCGTCATCATTGTCAATCTTTAAAGTGATCAAGAGCAAAAATAAAATTCGTGTAGCACAAACCATTAAAAAAAAAATAACATAAAAATAAAAATAAAAGCCCTAATTGTGCTGGAAGCCTTCAACTGAAATTCAGTAACAGAATCCGTATGGGAAATTAAAACGTAATTTTAGTGAAAGAGCTTCATTTGTCCAAACACAGTCAGGTCGGATTATTTCTATATACGATGAAATATTTGTTAACCTTATCAACGAATGTTACAGTCCCATGAACAGCGACAATACCAATTTGTTCACTCTGTAACGAGGGATGAGCTCGGATTCTCAAACCTGCGCTATTTTTCGCTACAAATTTTCTAAGCTTGCTCGGTTGGTGTTGAGTTTTTTTCACGATATTCTGAGTCGGTGGCTGCATCCCTTGAGGCGGTTCACGAACCTCCACTTTGTAATTCTGAAACAAATGAGACATTTATTGATAGTTAAGCGATTTTATTGTCTGTTTAAATAAGTACGGATTTGTATAAATACGATTGAACCAATTTGGATAGAAAATTTGAGGTAATAGCGAATTGTGTTAATAAGCATCATGATTTAAAAATGACTGCTGAAGTAACTCACGTCTTCCATGCTGTATCCGTCGACG
The DNA here is from genome assembly GCF_019457755.1 of Venturia canescens. Classification (NCBI taxonomy): domain Eukaryota; kingdom Metazoa; phylum Arthropoda; class Insecta; order Hymenoptera; family Ichneumonidae; genus Venturia; species Venturia canescens. The sequence continues at coordinate 8,936,211 of NC_057430.1, forward strand.
CTGATCATGAAAGAGTACCATCCTACAGAAGAGGGTGTCCAGTTGGCGCTGTAACTTCCATCGCCGTTTGGTCTGACGAGCATACTCTCAGATGATCTTTTCAAAGCCGGTGAAGTGAATCTCAGTTCTTCGAACGAATAATTCTGATATGCTTTCATAATCGTTATCGCGTAGAAGCTCATTTTATTGTTAACGGTGACTTCGTATGGTACGTCAAGATTAGGTTGTGGATGACCACCGAAAGTCATTGGATCGGGTTGCGATACGCGACGAATTTTTCTTCCTTGATCGGAATCCGAAATGTCTTTCTTGTCGATGGGTACAGCTTTTACCTCGACCTTACAAATTAAATAGTTTTATCGTTAATCAAATTTTCACATTTGAGCGAGAAGAAATGAGCCGATATTTTTCTCTGCTTATTGACACGCTCCTTCGCTTCGAACTTTCCATGAAAAACACCAAATATCTACTCATTTCAGTTATCTTTTTCGACATCAGATCGACGATCGAACGAAAAATCAAATTCGAAATGAAAATGAAAGTCGGGAATCTATTGCTTTACCCTCAGTCCTGGAACGTGAACAACTTCCCCATACTGGTCTCTCGTGAGGACAGTGACAACGGCGGGCCATCCGCATTTCATGTCTTCCCGAGAATAAAGGGCTTCGCATTTTGAAGGATCGACGAAATTGTCCGGTTGAAGCCATCTGGCTAATCGCCCGCCACTTGTACCGGGTGAACAAGAAACGAAGTCCCGAAGGAATAAACGTTCGTTGGAGTGACAACTGCAAAAGTAAAGAAAACGACATTCAGAATTATTATTAGCAGGTGAATACTGGGAAATGATGATAATTGCGTTAGCATTGAGGGGATCGTTCATTTTGTCAATTTTTCCAGAGGTGTCACAGGAATTCACGTGTGACACGAATTCGAACTCCGAGATTTTTTAAAAAATAGTTTCTGATTTGTTGGCGTGAACTTCGTATAGGGTTAAATGAACGAAACAAAACGGAATATCGTTGATAATATTTTCGACTGCTTGTTACAAGTTTATCGACGGTTAAGTGTGAATAACAAAGTTTAATTTTTTTGTAAATCATGAACGATCTTATGATAAATCATTACACATTCACACACAGGCACGTATACACATAGCTATACACGAGTGATAATGGTCTGGTATCGTTTAAAAACGAGTTTTCCCTCGGCTGGTCGATGCCCCTAATTGGTACTCAGCAGCATGAGGAGATCTTGGATCGAATACGATCTGGGATCTGGCTAGGTAGATCTGGTATCGAGCCAGAGGACAATGCACCAGCGGGCGCAGAAATCACGATAGAAACTGTCGTCCACAATTCTCAACGTTACTGCTTAGTTTTTCTTTTCGCCCCCTCTCATTTTCTTGTTCTCGCTCGTACTATACAAGACGCAAACTTGGCCCTAATAAGGAGCAATCCCATTGCTACAGCCAACTTTCTTTGTCGCATATAACTCCGCAAGTACTCAATAAATTTTCGTCCGAAGGACATTTGCTCGAGAAAATGACGGGATTAAAAAGAGATTACACGCGGAGAAAACGAGGCCGAAAATTCTACAGTGTCTACTAGGGTGGCGCAAAAAAATCAACTATTTTTTTTTTCAGGGTCTCCTATGAAAATATGTTAATTTATCATGTTTCAAGAGCCCCCTCCAAAAATCAGCTCAAAAAAAATTTTCTTAAAGGTCGCTCAAGATTTTAAAAATTCCAAAAATAGTCAAAATTTGACTTTTTTTATTTCAAAAATGTTTTTGCTCAATACATCGAAATTTTGTACCGAAAAAACCAATGAGTTTCTGAAATTTTCAACTCAAAATATTCAGTTTAAAAGGTCGCTCAATATTCATTTTAATTTTTATATACTTAAATTTTATTGTTTCGAGCGACCTTTAAATATTCATATTGATTATCAATTTGAATTTTGAGTTCCAATTAGTAAGATAATCGATGAAAATGCACTACGAAACGGATGAAAAATCGTATATAACAATGTAGGTAATAGACCAGATACACGGAAATTTTTTTACCGGCTTAGCAAACCGTGTTTGAGCCTGCGCTAAAGCATGCTTTCATTAAATTATAAAGTACTTGTTCGCAAACAACAATTCGAAGTATTTTGTTGGTAAAATCTACTTGATAATTATTACAACAAATTGTTCAAAACATCACTCAGTATTGTACCAAATTCACTCATTATGAGAGTCAATAAATGTTTTGATTGAACAGGCATGCTCTATTCATAATTACATTTTCTCTGCTAACTAGTTCTCGTAATTGTTTGAATTGTTTAAATAAAAATATCGACCTATTGTAAAATCATACCTTGTTACGTCAGATTTTTCCTCCATCTTATTGTGTATTTCTAACCATTGTCTTACTTATTGAAAGTGAAAATTAAAATGAATAATTGATATAAATATTTAAAGGTCTCTCGAAGCATCAAAAGCAAAGCATATAAAAGATGAAATTAATTATGAGCGACCTTTTAAAATGAATATTTTGAGTTGAAAATTTCAGAAACTCATTGGTTTTTTCTGGACAATATTTCGGTGTATCGAGCAAAAAAATTTTTTAAATAAAAAAAATTCAAATTTCGACTATTTTTGGAATTTTTAAAAATCTTGAGCGACCTTTAAAAATTTGTTTGTTGACTTGATTTTTGGAGGGGGCTCTTGAAACATGATAAATTAAAACATATTTTCATAGGAGACGCTGAAAAAAAAATAGTCGATTTTTTTGCGCCACCCTAGTATATACGTATTGGATTGCAGCATTAATTCGAAGAGCAGTAATAAGAATTGTTCTATAGTAAAAAGACCAATAATCATACCTTTTATTCAGAAGACTCAAGAGTCTTTTTCTCTATAAGCATAGTAAAAATGTTTTCAGTCACTTCAAATGTTTATATTGTAAAGTATGCTCGAGCAACTTTGAAAAAAAAATTATATCTATGATAAAATGTCACACGTATTCGGTGTGTATATTCGTGTATTTATCATAGAATTTACTATGCTGACAGTCGAAATTTGTGATTCACAATACATTTCCACTCATCAGTAAATGTTAGTCTGACATGATGAATAACACTCGAAAACAAAACGAAATATAGTTCTCGCGTTTATCACTTTTTGCTATCCACATAAAGCTGTTTAGAATTGAAGGGACGAAAAATGAGAAAATTAAAAAAATACTATGCCGTTTGTAATCAGTGCCTGAATACTTAAAAAACTCTTGAAAAATAATATATTTTTCACTGTACAAAACGAATCCGTTTTCCCCGTTTGTATAGCGCCTGACGAATAAAAATTAGCAAAACATTGCGAAATTTGAGAAAAATCAATTACAAAGTAGAAAAGGCGAAGATTTCTGAGGTTCAATGAACAAAACGAGATGCATAATTAACGATCATTCTGGTGGCGAACTGTATGACTCGGAGGTTCAAGCAACTCCCCAAGTTATAGTAGTATTTTGTTATACAGAGAGGTATAAAGTAGTTCTATAGAATAGTCGACTTTTACGGCAAGATACCCGCGAGCACGTACACGGAACACGCTGAAGCGCACCTTGGTGATCCCGTGGGAAATTTGGTCGACGGCTGCAGGGAACGGACTGCTCGCACTCGCCGAGAGAGCAGAACGTTATGCGCGTCGGTCACTTGAACTGATCCCGCGACGAAACGGGAGTCACTTCCTCGTGATCTCTATACCATGCCACAATCCACATGAGATTTAGATCTCTTCGACTTCTGTCTGTAGATGTATATACGAAATATTATAAATGGAAAAGGCCCGTGAGTCATCACACGCGCATTTATTCTCCATTTCTTATGTGTCGCACTAACGAATCCATAATTAGCCCATTACAGAAATTCAGTTGTGACGATAAAAGTAATGGAGTTCGGAGATCGCTGAGTATCCGAAAAATGCGGAAAAATGCCTAGTTTCTCTCACATTTTTCGATTCTTGTCACAATTCAATGAAAAATTTTTTTTATTTGGAAATCTTCGAGTCGAATCACGGCCGCAACGAAACGTCAAATTTGTCGTGTATTTGAAGTGTTTGGACGATTGGACGATCAAAAGAATCGGTGTGCAGCCAAATAAGGGGCACACATGCACGAATTTTCTTTTGTCCGTTAAATCGTGCATCGAATCTCAAGCATATACGAGAACATCGGAATACATATGCGGCGACTGCGTATACAAACGGAGAACTTGGTCAAGGCTGATCGTTGCTACCAGAAGAGCTACGCAACTCACGATCTTTCGAATGTGCCGAAAGATCGGTGAGAATTTGATCGTGGGGACATTTTTTCGTGCATACTTTTCCTCGATGTTGACCAGACCCAGAAAAGTTTTCACTCGGGGAGCTTGAGAACGATGGTTTGAGGCAGAGAGACCTGTTACTACTCATCATTTATATAACGCTTGAGACAAAAGTCGTTTCTCTCCAAAATCAAGATCGATAACTTTCGTCACCGATTTTCCATTGAAATTTATTTAAAAAGTACTCAAGAAAACCCCAATTCCAAAATGTATAACTTTCGCGCGATGAAACGTTTGTCGACGTGTTTATGTATTTGCATTTTTCTATTTTGTACCTAGAAAAACGATATTCCGAAGTGATAATTATATATACTGGAGATCGATCGATTTATTGTGAGCTGACCCATATACGATTCCAACATCGTTCCACGGGCCCTGGAGCCTCGCATGCGTCTCTTGCGCGCGGTATACTTTTTCATCCACATTTTACTTTTTTTCTGTATCCGTACGTATATGTGTACGTATTTTTTTTCGAACCCGAAGAAGGTTGCACACGCGGAGGGAACGAAACGACGACGAGACACACGGGTGTACATACGGAAGAGAGGGGTGGGGGTCTCGAAGGCTTCTGATCGTATGCCACTCTTGCCAGTTTGAAAGCAACCTCCGTCATGATCGCGTCAGCCAGTGTAAAAGGCTGGTAAAACGAAAGCGTGTTAAACCAGTTGAAGCCGAGCGAGAAAACTCAATAGGAGCATTAAAAAAATTCGATCGTTCGCGTGTTGTAAGCACAATAAAATCCACTTCGAAAAACAAGATTCCTAAACGAAACGAAAAGAAATAAAGAAAAAGAAAAACAGCGATGTCGAGGAGAAGAAGATACCGATCCCCGCCTCGAGATTGCGAGTGAAAAATCAGCGGTTCCTTTTGTCCGCGTTCTTGTAAAGGAACGATTCAAAATGGAATGATCAAAGAAATAAGGCTTTTTTTAATACCACGGAAATCTGGCTGTCGAAATTTGTCACCGATCAATCGCGGATCGATATTTTAGTAAATTCATTTTTAATTTCGAGCATACTCTGAGTGTTATTCAAATTCGGGACAAATTCATGGTAAAAAAATGCTGGTGTTGTCCCGCGGAAAATTAATATCAGCCTCGAGATCTATAGATCTCACAGACTCATCGAAATTTAACGCCTCGCGTACTCTCGTATGACGACTTAATCGTCGAAACGGTCGTTTCTAAAAATCCAAATGCCTATCAATAATAATAATAATAATATTAATGATAAGAGACGGAAATTCGTCGGTACGAGCAAAATGGCGACGAGACGCACGAGAGCTTCGAGCGGCCTGAATCCCTTCGGTTGTGTTACATTAAGCTGTTTGACTGTGTTGATAATGTGCCTCATCGTTTTACCCAGTCACGTACAAGGGGCTGGACAAAATTCTGAACCTGGGATATGTTCTATGCTTGGTTGCAACTGTACCGTCATCGCCCATCATTGGATTAACGTCAAGTGCATCTTTTCCGACTATCAGGTGAATGCCAAACATCGAGATGATGTATAACGTTCGAAGAATAGCAGCTTTCTATAACCTTCCTTTCAAATGCAATGAGAAGAATTTCGAAACTCTTCTCAGCCCGGGCGCGAGTTCAGAAAGATCCGAGTCAATATCGATCTACAGCTCATCCGAGATCCGTTAGACAAGGGGAGGGAGAACGCCTGAATAGAATTTTCAAACAACTCCGATCCGCGCCCGAAATTAATTCGAAGCAGTACTCGATCAAAAATTTCAAGCAGTCGAGATCTGAGTCGAGATCCTCCGTGTCGGATCGATAATGCGGAAAAATTAAAATTCAAATTCGCGGATTGATCAAATGTTGGTTTCTCAATGAAATTTATCGATCCATTTTCATTCGAAACGATCGATTCGTTTGCACAACGAATAAATTTATCGATCCACCGATCTATTTGCGGATTTCGGTAATTTGATGAAGAATTTAGTTAATTCTGCTACTTCTGCTCGCTCCGGATCCTTTGAGGATTTATAAAGTCTTATAGTCACGTGTCTGACTCCAGGAAAAGCCAGGGAGGTAATCCTATGTACTCAGAAATGTGGTCTGGCATACAGAAATTACTTGGCAAGGTTATTTCCGACGTACATCGGTATACGAAGCTCGAGCACGATCGAGAATTCGTCTCTGCGAAGTTTCTCTTGGCTCTCGGTAAAACTGGTTATATTATACCAGAGAGAGAGAGAGAGAGAGAAAGGGGGATGAGCCAGAACGTGATGCTGCTCAGTATTTTCAGACCTCTCTGGCTCAATGTATAAACACAAAAGGAATAAAATATCGATGAAAATGTGAGAAACTGTACGTACTCAGCCAAAAAACGGCGTGAGAGGAAGTCGGGAAAAAAATGATCCCTCGATCTTCCCTTTCCATGGTTCGAGGGACCGACCCACAGGAAGGTAAACCGTCGTCTGTGCGAGCAGACTCGCATCTGCACCTGCAGTGTTTTGGTATTTGTATCTCGCTCTCAGGCGACGCTGGAGCGTGATGATTGTGTTGTTGCGAAGCAACTCGATCTTTTCATTCTTTACTTTTTTCCGAACGTGAGACCGATGAATCATAATGCTGCAGTTGTGAATGTCAACAGCCAACTTTCAATTCCTTGTTTCTTCTCGTAATTAAACGAGCAATTACGCGTGTCTTTGATTTAATATTCCGGGAGGAATTTCATTCTATTGACGAATTTGCATTCATTTTGGAATGAATTTTGCACTAATTAATCATCTTTACGATCTTTCCTTGAATTACCTGAGCCCGATGCAGGTATGCGTGTATATCGTAATAACAGTATCGTTCCATTCGGTGCACTCTCCGAACGAATTCCACGCTTCGATGGACATCGTCCAGTTTAAATATCACGGGAAATATTATTTCCTCCCATCAAACTATCATCCTATGTATGCATGGATACGGTCGACAAACGTTCGATGATCTCGATAGATTTTTTTTCGCTTTAAATTCAATTACTGGAATATCGATTGTCCCTTTTATCTCCCGATACAATTCGTATATTCACGGAATTAGAATGAAGGGTTCGAGTGAGTGCCCGGCTGGAGCGAATGTCTCAGAGGGAATGGAAAAATAGTAAAAAAATATAAAAACTTGGAAGACAAACACACGCACATTGGAAAATAATCTACACTAAGTGCGCCAGTGTGAAAGTGTTCGAAATAAATTATAAAACTATCAACTGCATTTCTATTTCGGAATAAAAATTAGCTTTATGGCTGACACCAAATGAGTCATTAAGAGGTCTGCCACGTCGACCTTTTTGAACGATGTAGCGGCTCAAGTTTCTAAATTCCTGGCCACTCAACACGTTTCAGACAGGGTTGACCATTTATCCAAGCTCCTTTTTATCTGGTTGACTCACAAAAATACATTTCGAGTGAGCTGAATATCCTTTTGAATCCTATCTTTCTAAATATCTATGAGGATTCTCTCGAAATGTGCGAGTATAACGAGTTCTCATGAATTCGTCATTCTCCAAAGCCTTTCCAGATGTGATAACCTCTGGAAAGGCTGACATCGAACGAAAGGCCGTGAAAAAATTTACACTTATCTTGGTCTATTTTAATGGGTGGACTCCATGTAGAAATGAAAATGCTTCAAGGCGATTCACTCCACATATTCTTGATGAAATCTCGCTCAAGGATTTGGGGGCTCGTTCTACTAACAGTGATTCGGCTTTGACGTACATTCATTCCGATAAAACGTAGAACGTAGCTGAAAGTGTCGAATTCTGTTACGATATCCGATCAAGAAATTATTGTCTAGCATCATTAGGTTTTTGACGCACCGCAGTCGGTAATTAAAAAACTTGTTTCATTTAGTAAATAAAAAGGATTAGAAGATCGATGATCTCTGGTGAATTCAGAGGAAAATGATCGTTTCCCTTAGGCTTTCAAAGAGAAATCTCACCGATTTTGATCGACAATGTCATTCTCACTCGGGTTAACTTATTCGGTGCAGTGAAATGTTGATTGATTTTTTAGGCTGCTCTTTGAATTAGTCGTTGAGAGACGAGAGTGGATCGAAAAAGGATGAGAGTCTGTTCCTTGGATGACAATTGTTTTTGCGATCGACCTCGTTACGCAGACAAAAATATACTTCCTAATCGAATCAGATTCGCGCGGAGAGTGTCGAGTCGTGGCGATGTATGCTGTGAGCATATCACGCCTCACTTATCATTCCGGCATCGTTGATTCCATTTGAACCCAAGCCGACACCGTCACCACCACCACCATTATCATCATCATCATCGTCGTCGCCATGCTATAACCATCAGCATCATATTATTTAAAATGAGTTTCGAGTCATCGTGTTCAGAGTGAATATAAATACGGAGTGCGAGATTTTAAAGATAACGAGATAGCGTTTTACTAAATTAGTAAAAGAAAAATGACCAACGCTCGAACGAAAATTCTTCTGTTTAATTCCGTACCAAATTCATCGAGGAACGTCGAAGCAATACAATTAGTTATAACGTCGAATTGTTGAACTTTTGTAACGACACGGAAACACGTGTTTCACTTTGTCCGAAAGTTTCATTAACGAAGTGAATTTTCATGCACGATGGAGGTGAAAGGAGCAGCGACTATTTATAATTTCCTTTCCGAAACAGAATTTGTATTTTGTATCCCCCTTTGTAAAACAACGTGTCACCGACACGCTTGTGTGCCGAACCTGGGAGTTTACCTTTCAAATTTAATCAGCAGTTGAGCCACGAAAATTCTCGTTCTCATGGACGAGCGTGTAGAATTCTCGCTCTGGAGGAGCTCGCAGACGGGGGCTTCCGGCGAACATCGACTTCCGGTCGAAGGGGTACGATTGTACGTCGAGGATGAATCTACATGTATGCGAACGCACGCAAAAGCTCAGCGTCAAAAGGGCCCGGAGAACGTTACTCGAATCAAAGAGGGTGCGAATTACGACCTTCTCATTCTCAGTCAATCTATATGCATATTCGAGGCTGAAGAACGAGACAGAGAAAATGAGAAGAGATTCGACGTGACAAGAAGAGTCGTGGCCTGCACAATTGTTACTCCGAGCACGACGGCGTTCTCGATATTTATCATCCGGCTCGTCTCTGGGTCTCGTCTGGTCTTCCCTTTCTCTATCTTTCTCGCTCTCGATACAACCTCATCGAATTGATGATCTTATCAAGCACATGTATACGAGAGCCTTCGCGTGTCGTTGAGTGAGAGAAATGAAGGAAAAAAGACAGTGGACAAAGAAAAAGAAAGTGGTGAGCCTTCGCTCGAAACCGAATCGTTTCGATTCGTCAGTTCGCCTGTATGTGTAACACGATCTATGAATCTTTTTCTCAGTGTTATTCTCCGTGCAAGTGACGAGTCATTGACCTGAAGCATTGCAGGTTCGCCTGAGCGGAGGGAATGAGCAGCATGAGAAAAACGAGAAAAAAATTGAATACAAATATCTCAGGTTTCGTTCGATTAATAAATGCATGATTTCTGCTGGTGGTCTAAATTCTCGTCAAATGCCCACCATTCGGTTAGCTAATATTCGATCAACTCTGTACCGGAACTTTGTAATTAATTGATTTTTTATGCAGGTAGATTTTGTCAAAAGATTTAATAATGGACCCGGATTCTGCAATACTCTTGAGTAAATAAAACGGAAATTAAAGCTATTTCCAGAGTATACGGATCGAGAGGAAAATCGAGGAGTAGGTGACCGTTATAACAGCTTTTATAATTGTATATATATAATATGTATAGCGGATAAGGAGAGCTCTCGGAGAGCGAGCAGAATGTTATATCGTCGTCGAGAGTGGTCTTTCGACTCAATCTATTAACAATAGGCCCCTTTCAACAGGAGGTGGATAACTCTCGACGAATATCATCCTTCCTCTATCTCTCTTCAGTGTAGAATTCGTTCGATGTGTGCCCGGCGTTGATAGTCTGTTCTCTTCCATGCGGGTTACACTCGACAATTTGTCTACTTCACATACGTTTAAATTTCTTAATTCAAATAAACGACGAAACTCAAACGAGCACAGATTTCGTCTTCGAGTTCACTAATATTTCATGCCGTTATAAATGAATTTCAACTCTGCCGAATCATTGGAATTTACTGCCTGTACGAAAGTTTATTTCAAACGTTATATTTCACGCCTTCCATTTTCATTCAATACACTTTTTTCTCACTTTGTTTCTAATGTCGAGATCTCGAGAACACGAGTTTAATGGGTTTAGCCTCAATCACGTGCGAATTTCTCAATAATTTTTTTCGCTTCGTGCATACTCTCGTTATCTAGTTATCTTCATATCGGGCGATTTCAAGGCTCGGTTGGGAGGACGTAATTCGTTGTGATGTGTTATCAAGTTGGGAGATCTCGAAAACTCTACCGTCGTACTACAGCACATTCATATTATTTATCTTTCAACAGGAAACGTATGACTTCGACGGAATGTCATTTCGCTTTTTCCTTTCAATTTTCGCTTGCTGCTGCTGTGTAAATATTCCACGTTGCTCAATGCTTGAGATCGGTGGAATTATATTTTCTGTGAACTATTACGAGGCATATAAATATAAAACAGTCGTTTCGTTTTTCGACCCTAGTTCTCGGCATCAAAAGCTCCGGAATCCCTGCGAAGGGGCGTTTCGACTGAGTGATAAACCCACGAGAAATTTCAGGCCCTCTACCGTAACACACGATCCAGAATGATCACGAATTTCTGGGCTACGTTTTCTCTCGAATTATGAGCTCATTGGTGGATGGCTTTCACGTGAACGTGTGGATATGGGAAGTGAATAAACGCATGTATATATCAATAAATATATGCAGCGTGTCGTGTTCTCGAAATGGCGAGAGTGAGGTATCGAAACGGTTGGACGGAAGTATATACTCTAATCGTACAGTATCCTAAAGAGAGAGAGAGAGAGAGACGAAGAAAAAGATGGAGAGTGAGAAAAAATGACTAGATTTCAAACGGGTGCATCGTGAATGCATCGTGAATATTCGATTTTAATCAACGACATACAATATCGTTTATCAAATGACAGAAATGAAAAAAAAGTATCGTATGTCAATGGGATTCATTGGCTCGCACTGTCGCTCAGTAATCTCATGAATTATTTCACCAACGGCGCTAAACAAACAGCAGCGTATTCATTGCCAATGACAATAGCAACGAGAATGTGAATTCAATCGGTAACCATTGATGACGAAGTGCCACCAAGAGCCTTGGAATCGTGATTATAAAACTCTGTGGAAGGCGACATAGAAAATTTTAAAAAATGCAAACTGCTGGACGTTGGTGAGACTCGTAGAAAGGAAGTGTCGCAATCTCTGGCGAGTCTCGAATCGAGTGTACGGTCGAGCGTATCAACTCGTTGGCTTTATTGACTGTTCTAATAGAAAGAGCATGCGTGCACTAATGCATACGGCAATGTGCGCACGTGTCTGTGCACCTCCGAAGGGCGTAACTGCCCCGGTTTATGAAGCTCATTTCTACCTCAAAGGACCTCTCAAAGGACAATCAATTCTACGGTTGTATTTAGATATATTAAATATACAGGGTGGTCCACGCAACGTGTGCACCTGTTTTACGACCAAAATATGCGTTGCACGAAAAAATGTTCTATATACAAAAGTTCAAATGATTTAAAAAGCTACATTATGTAGTGCATTCATTTTTTTATAGGTGGAGACGCTTCGAAGATTTGGAGGTGGAGGGAACGTGACATAGCGCGAAGAAACATTTAAAGTAATAAAGTGAAATTACTCGTTAACCATTGACTCGAGGGCTAATAAAGGTCTATACTTTTTTACTCAGAATTTGATACTCTACTATACTGCACTATAAAAAATATAGCATTCCATTTGAAAAAACGAAGTTGACCTCCAAGTTTTCGAAGCGCCTCCACCGACAAAAAAATTGCATGCAACACAAGTTTGCAATTAATTGAATCCAACATTCGAAACCTCGATGGTTACGCCCTTAAGTTCAATAGAATATATATTCCGATACGCGTGTCTAAATGCCCTCGAGGCTACGTAACATCTCGAGCGATGCATTAGTCACGCACTCTACAGGAATACGTTAACATGTTTGAGAATAGTCGACGTTACAGCACGCCGAGAGATAAAATATTCCAAGTTGGAGAAATCTTTTGAGAGAGAATGCAGGCATTTTTTCTTTTTATTTTCCACACGTTTATCTTACTGACAAGAAGACTGGATCATTAGCGATCTACACTTGTAGCCTCGTAGACGAGAAAAGTAAAAGCTAAGAAAAAAGAGTGGTCCTACGAATGAGAGCAGCAACGGATTCGATACAAGAGAGCTACTGTGGCCTTGCAAGATTCAAGACCTCGACCTCAGTCAGCTTCTTTGAGGGGGTCCTTTTACTCGCCTTTTTTAACGCGAAGAGATCTCGACCGGCATTTCAGAGAATGTTTTTTGTCACGTGTTTTAATATGCTCGGATTGACGGGAGGCCTTTGACTCGGTGAATTAACACTATTTTCTATTATCAGGGGTTGGCGTCACGCACTAGGAAATTTTTTTTGTGAAAATCCTCCGAATCGTTCTTTCAGCTCGTCGAAATCTTGAGAATATCAAGTCTCTCTAAAAAAATACATTACAAAGGATTCTCGTGTGAGCCCTGGAGGATTTCAATCGTGCGATTTGCCCTAAAAATGATATATTTTTACTGAAAAGTTAATTTTAATTTGTGACGTAAACAAAGAGATGCACAATAAGTTTAGCTATAAATATACAGACACGCATATCTATTTTGGTGCTGAAAGGCCAGAAAGTACCCAGTGAGGTCGCGTAGCATCCTGAATTTGTAACTTTAACGTTTGCTCTGAGTTGCACTCGGAAAATTGCGTTCTACGATGAACGGGCATTAGCTGGTCCTCGGGGAGAAAAAAAGAAAAAATTATACGCAGCGGGGGTGCTCCGCTGTTAATGCGCACGTATTCTCTCTCTCCCTCTCTCTTTATCTTTTCTTCTCGTTGTCTCTCTGCATTCCAATTAACCGAATTATCGCGGGACCGTGTGTATACGCTCACCACCAATGGAGATCCAGAGCGATTCACGAGGGGATTTCACATATGTAGACGCGGTGCACACATATGTTGAACTGCACGTTCCCGGTTCTCGTGTCTCGCTCACCATATAATATAGCATGAGCGTCGGTGCCATGACACGCCCGCACGAGAAGAGGGCATCAAACTAGCGAAAGCCACGATCTCTATGCTCCCCTAGCGCATCAGAATCAGAAGGCCCTGAAAAGTTCAATTAAACGGGTCTCAATACTCGGGGTTTGACCTTTCTGTAGTTGACGATCGATTTGGGCCCCTATGGGGCGTCCATGGCAAGATGAAATAGTCGCAACCCAACTATAATTTAGTGAACCTATTAATTTGGGAAAGAGGAATATAATGATTATTGTGAGAAATTACGGTACTAAATGACTTTCACCACTTTTTTTGGTAATTCATCGTGCAGATGCAGGGAATGAAGAAAAATCAATGAAAATTTGAAAAATTCTGTTTTTTAATGCGGGGAATTTGGGCGTGGAGATGATTTAGTGTTCAGCTGTGCGAAGAAAATATTCGACACGGAACGGATTTTATGTACATACGTTGCTGCAGCAGAGTCTTTTATTGCAACTCAAGGAATGAGGGAAAGAGAGAAAAAGAGCGAGGGGGGTTGACAACGCGCCGAGGGGAAGCAGAGGCGCGGCTTGCGTGCAACTATGAACCAACCAGCAATTCCTCGCATTAAAACTAAGCTGCAAGGGAGTGAGAGTGAGACAATGTCGCGTGTATTAACTTCCGGAAAGTCTTGGGCTTTGTGGTGTCACGAGGGGATGAACTCGTGAACTCTCGTACGGTTCTCGTGCCCTCGAGAGATGGTCGGAGAGAAATATGAAGAGAGCGAGAACGTCTTGGACGTGCGAAATTGAGAAATGGCGAGTTTTCGTCCAATGTCCTGACATCGCGCGGACGTTTTCATTAAAACCGACGAGAATTTTCTACGACAATTTCGGTTTCAAATTCATGGAAGAAATATTTTTAGAACATTTCCCGTCAACGCGCTACTATGACGATTTCATTTTATTCATTCTTAATATCTTCATATCCGTATTTCGAGTGTGGAAAGTTTTTTCGAAATCGTCAATGCGATTATTGTGATGAAAGTTTACGAGTCGACTAACCATTTTTCAAATAATTTCTTCGTGAATACGAGCATTAAAAAAGTCATCAGTTTTTTGAGAATGTTTTCCTGAATGCGGCAATAGCAAAAGAAACGACTTTTTAATGGAACGAAAGTCTAATCGCGATAATGTGGAGCCCAGATACCCTTGAAAGTGAGAAAAAGACAAAAGTCCGGTGTGTTTTGCTTATAGGTGAATGAGTTTTCTTCGGTTATTTCCCTGGAGGAGCAAGAGAGGTCGCGCACGAGACTCACGATCCCGAAGTGCTGTTCCCCTCGTTAAGTTTTCTTTTTAGCCTCCGCAGCATATTTTCTCTCTCTCTCTCTTTCACGAGTTCGATCAGGGTCAGGCTTTCCTAGTGGAATCCACGGAAGCTCAGCGAGCTACGAAATGTGAGAAAAGAAGATAGAAAAGTAGCAGTCTGGCCGTGAAACCCGGGCAGATTTTGAGAGGCTTGTAAGCTTGAGTCTTTTCTTTGAGTCTTTGTCTCTCCACAGCTCAAGGGACCGTAATAGCTCGAGAGATCCTCTTCTCTTTAACTTCACCGAAAGGAGAAGACCGAAGTCCGAAGAGGCTTGGATAATCCGTTTGATGGCCAATGAAAGTCGCTTCTTGTTTCCCAGTAATTCAAAATTCAAGACAAAACAACATCCGTCTTTGAATTTATATTTACGAATAATTTAATACCACTTTCATCTGCTCATAGAACGATTCGGACGCAAAATTTTAGTTATTCCGAAGAAAAGGATGAAGCTTTGTATAATACCAGAAAACTGTATTCGTATTTTATAAAGTCATTTCGTTTGTTTCCTAACTTTAAGCGAGGCTTTTACAGTTTTCATTTCAAATGTCTTTGCCATTTGTTTCAAGAATGCGAATTTTACTGACCGTCGTTCGTCCCTTTTTTTCTCGTTGATTTCCTCCAAGTTTTCTCACTCGGCGACGAATTCTACTGGAGGAACTGAATCATCGAGATAACGGTGTATTTGTGAACGCACAGTCCTCGCTATCGCAACGTCCGAATAGGCTCGTTACGAGACGCTCCGCTAACGAAATACTGAGAGCGATACTGCGAGGAACTTGGCATAAAACTCTGTTCATTGCTAAAGGACCGACTAACGTTAGCGAGGTTTTAATTTACGAGTTGAACTTTGTACGATTTTCGCGTAACAGTAATCCTCTACGGGTTCCTGCGAACCAGTAAAAGGCAGAAATAAAAACTAACTTTAGTGAGAGATCGATTACTGTTGATGGTGAAAATGCAACTCGGTACAACGAAAAAGTTTAAAAAAGAAAAAAATTGAATCTAAGAGCTGAAAAACATAACTGGTCGAGTGGCAGGCATCTACGATCATGATCCACTGATTTGCTTTTTCATGACTTTACATTGGATTAAAGATTGTGAAAAGGCATCCTCGACTTTCCGACTATACAATATCAGCCCTCTGTAAAAGGAGTCTATTAAATATAACTTCGGGGTCGTGGGAAGATGATAGTTTCAAAATCCCTGAAGCCTACGGTATAGATATAGCGAAGCGTTTTTTCGACTCGTTTAGGGAGTTCGTGCTCTCAGATTCTGTTATGCACTTCTTGGGGATAGACCATCGATGACGGCGGGGTCTGTTCAGGGTTCGTGACACTCAAGCCATCTGTAAAGGAACCCTGGAGTGTTGGGGCATATATTACGGCAAAGAAACCCTGAAGGGGTGTGGAAATCTCTGCTCTGAAGCATTAAGCAAATGAATACAGATATATATGCCCGCAATGTCGTTTCTGTCGATCCCTAATACGTGTAACATTATATTGCTCTTTTCGTCCCTGCTTTACGCCTCGATGCTCCCTGTTTCGTGAAAATTCACATATTACAAAAGAGAATCTGTGACTAAACGTTTGGTTCACGTATATTCTTGATGATTTTTTTCGCAAGTTTCCATCGGAAATTCCAACCTTCACTTTTTTTTCTTTATCTAATCTATCTTAGTTTCCTCTCCATTATCGTTATGTACATAATTCGTCGGTGAACATTCTTTATTGTGGATATTCTTTCCATTTATGACAGAGTGAACGGCGGAGGGAACAGTTCTTTAATTTTCGGGTGAACGAACCCTCGATCCGAATAGAATGGAATGTTTGTCGAAAAGTGGAAAAAAATCTCGCCATACACACGATGAGTTACATTTGTGGATTTTGAGTTTTTCATAAATTTTGTAGAGTTCGATGAGCACGACAAAGCGAAGGTTAATAACGCACGAACTTTATGAAAGTGCCGTGATGAACAACCCCCACAACCTGACGACGATGAAGCTGGCAATATCGCACCCGCGAGATGATCTTCTTTGTGCTGGGACACGGCTCGAGAAGAAAAGTGCAAAAATAGAATGGGCGCAATCTCCCGAGGCGTTATCCCACTTCGGACCTCCCCAACAACCCTGACTCATTCTGTATGTTTCTCTCGAACGCGGTGAAAGAGATCGGGAGTGCAAGAGGAATCTCGAGGAGTCTGCGTTGTCTCCTCTCTCTCTCTTTCTCTTTTTCCTTTTTCCCCACTTACACTCCGAGAACCCAAGATGAGTTAAAAGACGAAAAAATGGAGAATACGATACGAGCAACTGCGAGAAAGAGATTGAGACACTTGCGAGTTTTCTCTCCTCTTAGTCATTCATCGGTAGCCCTCAGAACTCCGAAAAATTATCTTCAATTCTAACATCTCTCTTGGAATTTAACAAATCCACGTTTAAAGTTAGCCTAAACGTTTTTATCGTTAAAAGGATAAAATTCTCTTCATCCGAAAATCACGGAGTCGCTCGAATCGAGGTTACAAAAACTAGGAAGATAACAAATAAAGATTTCGAGTGACAAAAGCTGAAAGATTGATAAAATAAATGTAGTTGACGTTTTGTGTCAATGTTTCACAGATAATTAGGTTTTAAGGATCGTCCGAAGGTTTACGGCGCCGATTTAAGAAGTTTCAAAGCATGAAAGAGTTCCGTAATTTTAACCGTACAAAAAGATTCGTACACGAGAATATAAAAATGTTACGAAGAGGCTGCGAACGCCGTGGGTTTTGTCGTAAAAACATGAAACGAAATATAGCTCGTTAAAATAGAGATAACGAATGGTAAATCGATAGTTATTTCACTGGGGCTCAAGATGATCGAGAATGTACGGAGTTTCTCTCAAGGCAAACCTGCCTGGTCTTTCGCGCTGTAAATCGAGCTATTCCGTTACGCACCAGGCGATTCTTAGCGAGCACGGCAGCGCGATGCTTTTCATCCAATGGCAAACAAGACGAAATGGATACTCTGGCTCACCTACGAGATTCATAGTCGCCTGGTTCAGGTTTCTTCACGTGGGTGTCTCGAGAAACCTGTCCTAGAAGCGTAACCGCAGCTTGATTCGCAAAATCGGATCTTCACGGGCGAATATATTTCGTCTGATCACCACGTGCAGAAGCGAATTCCGGGCAGGGAACATATGATGAATTTTATGGTAGCTCGCAACATTTAACGGGGTTATAAACACCGCGAAAAAATGAAATTATGTGCGATCTGAATGTGGAAGAGTGCTCGCGTGCACTCATGAAAAATTCGAGCAGCTTTAATATTTCGTTCGTACTTTTGGTACCAAAAACGGAATGGAGATAAAATGAGAATTCTCATTTCGCCTTTACATTCGGTAAACGATATTTTCATTCCCTTTTTTCCCCTCGTGGGTCTGGAAGTGTCAAACATTTCCGAGATGTTGCACGAGTTCCTCCCCGTTTTCTAACAAAGTTTGTATGAATTTCATACCGAGGGAAAAAACTTTGCGTGTTCTTTGGAACAAAAATGCTTTCCTCACCATGGTCGCGTTCCTCCTTCACGAAAGAATGTTTATTTTTTCGATTAGCGAGAGCAAAGTGTGGGTTACACGATGTGAGGGGAGAAAAATAATTGAAGCTTCTACGACTACACAGTGAGAATATTTCATTCAAGTGGAGAAAAAAAATTTAGTTTTTTTTATTGTCACTAACTGCATCGTTTGATTGAGCGTAGTTTGAAAATATGAGCAAGTCCACGGTAGCGAATCGTTACAACTTCATGCAAATGTATGTGAATGAACGAAGCCGCGTAAAAAAGCAGAAGTTGTTGAAGGATTATAAGACTGTCGCCCTGAATCAATAAGATTGTTGTCGGTGCACGTAGGATCGGCTTCTTTGTTACATGATACACGAAGACGACTGTATAAATTCTAGCCCAATGCACACTCGAAGTTGGGATCCCTGGATCTCATTTCGACAATATAATGAATTCGTATGAGTCTGACCTATTTCAAATCTTTATTAAACAGAGAACGAAAATTTGTGAAATTTGTTTTCCACCCATTCGATCGTTACGTGCTGTTTTTTGCAAAAGTTGAATTACTGAATTTTTAGCAATTCAGAGAGAACTCTCAAAAATATAGGAAATTAAGAAGTAACGACGAATAAGCGGTGAATCGTTTCCCCCCTTGATGGTCGATCAATTGGGCAATCACGTTATTTTCATACTAATTGCAGACTTCATTTTCATAGATCAGCTAGTTTGATTGTTTTATAATATTAATAGACCATAAAAAAAGGAATCTGTGTAGCCATTAGTACTTTCCATTCGTTTGTATCATCTTTTAGCACGACCATGCGAAACAATAACACAATACATTTTTGTAACAAGAACCTGTATGGAGTTTATCGAATACATTCAAAAACACGACATTTCTTTCGAATCGTATAGTTAGAATACTATTATCTCACTCTCTTCTCATTTCCGTCGGGAAAGATACACAAACGGCTAGAGACACGATTATATATGAGATAATAATTGCGCTTAGGGAACGTGAGTCGAGTCACAGAGTGGATTTAGTGCTCTGTAGATGTGGTCTCGCTCCTTCTTCCTCGCTTGCTCTCTCCCTCTCTCTCTCTTCCTGCGTGTCTTTAGCAGGCAAAGAGGGATTACGCAACGAAAAGGTGTGACCACAAACGCAAAGAGAGAGAGAGAGAGAGATGGAGAGAAGTGGGGTTTTCTTTTAGACGCGTGTCTATGGAGTGGTAACTACACGAGATTAATAAAACGAGCTCAAAGATGAGACGCTGGAGGCGATTTTACTTTGTGGAGTACGACGTGGATTAATTTTTCATCGCTTGAAATAACCACAACATCGCTGTAATCGAATGCAAAATGTTTCCTATCACATTACTTTGTTATGCCACAAAAGGTTAGAGGAACATCGAGTATACAGATATTTGTGCATCTGCACATAAAGCGAGCTTTGAACGAAATTGCATACTATTAAACGGGGAGAAATGGACAGAATAATCAGAGAATTTTTATTCGGCAATGAAGTGTGCATTTGTAAAAGTTTTTTGTAAACTCATTTCAGGACATCGAACTTCGCGAAGGAGCGATTCCGGCAGATGCTTTGGAGGTCGAGGTTTCGCACTGTCGAGAGTTGAAGATTCATGCTGGTGCATTTACCGGTGGTGAACAATTGAAGCGCGTGCACGTAAGCGGAATTCATAATTTCGTGGCAAAACGTCAGGCATTCCACAACATTACTGGACCGAATCCTCTCCTCGAGGTCTCCGAGTGCAACAGGGTCGTGCTCGAGTCTCACGCATTCAAAAACGCTCGTGGCACTTTAAGCGTCGCTATATCTCGTTGCAAACACGTAGAGATTAAGCCAAACGCGTTTTCCTGGCTACTCAAGATATCCGTCAAGGATGTTATGACCCTCGATCTTTCAAGCAACGCGTTCAAGTTCGAGGCACCTCCGCACGGACGTCATGGACCAGCGACTAAGGTGACTGCAAAGTTAAAGACCGAAAAATAATTGATTATCGTCCAATGATTCCGTATTAACGAAGTAATTGAATTATTTTTCGATTAGATTATGTTCCAAAGCGTGAAAATCCCGGAGTTGCCAAGTTCAGTGTTTCCATCAGCCGCAGCCGAAGTACGAATGGACGACGTGTGGACAAGGGTCATTAAAAAGGATGCCTTTTGCGCAGTGACCATACTCAGCATCATGATAAGCAACGCGTCTATTTTCGAAATTGAAAATGGAGCTTTCAGCGGTCGAACGCTCGTTCGGAATTTCGAACTGGTGGATGTCAGAGTCCGGACAATGAGGAGTGGGGCATTTCAAGCTGCTTTCGACAACTTCACGATACAGTATTCCAGGTGAGTAAAGTGGAAAATGGTTTGCGTTTAAAATATAAACTAGCTGCTACTCTTTGATAGAGGAATGAAATACTTGAGAGCGTTCCTTGGCTCTGAAGTTAATAGACGTTATCGCGTATTTATCGATTTATAGATTGAACGAGATTGAGCCAGAAGCAATAGACGTTTCGGTGGCAACGGTGACATTCAACAACAACGAGTTTCACAACGTGAAAACGAATTCGATAGTATTAAGGCAGTGGAACCGAATCGCAATAGATCACAATCTCTTCCTACTGTTGGAAAAAGACGCGATATCAGCAGGCGTCGTGGCGACGAGAGCACCGAATTTGGAGTTTTCATTTACGGGCAATAGGGTGAATAAATCGGAGCCAGGTGCACTGAGATTCGCGTCGGTAAGTCAACGAGTCAATACCGCCCACGTTGGCAACAATTATTTCGAAGAGCCATGCACTTGTTTGTTGGACGAATGGATGAGGAAAGTGACGGGGAGTAACACATCGACGGCTTGGATGATGGATTCGAGTTATTGCGTCGCCGGTGAATGGCTGGAAAGATGCTTCAAAATACCGCAGGGTTATCTATCGATGCGGAATTACACGAGCGTGATATGCCAGCCGGATGGGGATATAACTTGCAAAGAACCGTCGGCGAAGCCTCAGCCGAGCGTGAGTCCACCGAGCGTCGGTCCTCATATTTATCCGCGTCAAAACAGTTACTTCGACGTCGAGATGAGCGATACGGAACAATTGGAACGAGAAAAGAGAATAATAGTGGTTATATGCATAGCAGCGGTGTTCGCGATCGTAGCGATAATCCTGACTTCCGGTGTAATCTACATGAGACGCCGTGGGGTTTGTCCCAAATTGACATCTGGCCCGTTGATGAACATAGCGAGTTCGTGGCTATCGCCGAGCAGTGGAATGGCCGTGGCGACGTCCGCGAGATCAATATCGAGAATGAGCGTTCACGAGTACGCCGGTTTACGACCGGAGACTCGAGTCCTCGAGGTGGATCCACCCGAGACCGAGGCTCTCGAGGATGAGGCTTTCGATCCAGAAGCTTACGCCTATACCGAGAACAAAGCCACCCAGACACTGCCGGAAGAATTGACCGAAGAGTATCTCCGAGATTTACGGGAGAGGCTCAACGATCCGGACAATTACAGTCAGGCACGTGACATGATAGAACATCTTTATGATCTCATCAAAGTCGAAGAAAGTTGCAACAACAATAATGATCGAGGTGTAACCTCGAACCACGAGGACGAGAACGCTTACGATGTGATTGGACCGAGAACGAGAAGGCAGAGAGGAAATACGAAGCCTTCTGTGAACGTTGGAACGAGAGTCCCGTCGCTCGAGAGGCTTTTACCCACTAACCCGAGAACCAGACCACCCATTGCCGAATACACAGAACCAAGGGACCAGAGAACGTTGGATCAGAATCATTTGTACGCTGAATTGCCAGGTGACGAAACGGTTCCAAGTACCAGTAGGTTAACCCAACCGATTCTGGCCACTTTAGCTGGAAGAGCACCTCTCCCTCTGCCACCAGACGTCGTCAACGACCACCTAATCAACAAGGACAATCTTCAGGAGCGAAAGTACGCCGATCCTATGAGTCTCAGCGAGTATGCTGACCTCAAGCTCGACGATTCGAGTCCCAACCGCTCGCGCGAGGACAACCAATCGAACAACAAGAACCAGCAGGGTAGGCCTCTCAGTTTTTTGAAAGCTCTTGGCGAGAGTATTCTTGGAGCGACGAAAATAAGCAACAAGAGGCCGGTTAATTCATTGTTATGTGAGTACACAGATCCTACGGACGCGACGACCCATCTCTATTCAGAACTTCCAGAACCCCAGACATCCACGTGTCAAATAAGCAAAATGGCCAACAGACCACTGCCGACCAAGCCCGATCAGGATGACACCGTCCGAGATGTTAATTCGGCGAGGGCGTGAAATTCACTGTTGCACCCTTCAGCCGCTTGTCTGTGATACGATTTGAAGATGAAGATTGTTTTTTTTTTTATATATATATCGAGTGTGAAAGAAGAAAATTGATTATGTTCCTCGAGATATCCGACGAGAAGAATACGAAGAATCTCGATCTTTACGACTCCACATTCAGGATTTTGAAATTCGTTTCAGTATCTAGATGAACGATTGTTAATATCATTAGTCAGGAATTGATTTCCAGATACGTATATGGAACCACCATTGTAAATATTCGCCAGTGCATAGACGTTTTTTTTTTACTATCGTTTATTTTTGCCACAAACGAATGAAAAAAGCAACAAGTTCGAGTGGAAGTGGTGAGTCGCGGGTGAGTCAGATGCAGTCACGAGCGACTGTTGGTCTCTCGTTTTTGCACTCCATATACATAAATATACATATATATATATAAAAATTCTGTATACGTATTCTCTTTGTTGGCAAACGAAACGAAATATTACGATATTAAAGAACTGCGAAGCAAGAACCTCCATCTCATTATGTATATTGTACATACATTACTATTATTATATCTATATATATTTGCTATGTATGATTAAAGAATAGCGTGCGCATTCGTCGCAATGAAGAAATGAAAAAAAAAGAGTTGAAAATGCGTCGCATTGGAGTTTCATTGATTCATCACGTCCCCGTCACCTCGACCTTAGACACTTCCTATTTCCCTAAAGCGAATGCGTCTGAGCCTTCACTGTTACACACGAGCTCTCGTTGGTGGAAGTTCAAATGTAGTTTATGCGGATATGTCCTATATATAAATGCGCACACGGTAGACATAATTCGAGCGCTTTTATTTTCAGCCAAAGGGCTGACGGAAATAGCATCTTTTTAACGTTTCTCTCCGCCCTTGTCTATACGTCTTTTCAAGGCATGAAAAAAAAAAAAAAAAACAATCGGAAATTTCTATCTACGGGATTCTCCCGGCGACGGATACTGTCCAAACGCATCTTTATTGACAAATACGTTTTTCCATCTCTTACAAAGATTTCTTCACCAGTGGAGCACGATTTTTCAAGCAAAATTATCTTTCCGTCCGTCAACCGGAGCAAATACACTCGCACAAAGAAAGAGCGAAACTTCATTTCCGCGGGGAGGAGAAATATGTTGAAAGCCCTGGACGAACGGAGTGCATTCAGGGCGACGGAAACCTCAACAAACCCAGAGATATTCTTGAACCCTGGCCCATCTCGGTTTTGGGGGGCGTGTTTCCGACAAAGACTCAACTATAAAACGATCCACGCTCCAAACGGAGACAGCGGACGAAGGAGACGACGAGGATGCGCCACGGTAACGGGGACTGAAAACTATTTCGTAAAGAATGCAACACAAGCAAATAGAGCTTGTAACGGCTAGCCGCGAAGACGACGACAACCACGATGAGAGAAGACACGGTGAGGTCTGCCTCGCAGCTGTTCCCTTCACGTTTATCCCCCCCTCCCGGACTTTTTCTTTCACAACGCCAAACATCTCAAACTACAACTTCGTGTTTTTTATGAGATTTCATCACTTCTCTTCGTTGATCAGCGAAATAATGAAAACCGTTTTTTTTCTTCATTTCTATAAAATAATCGTAAACTCTGGAATCATTTTGAGGTTATTCTAAACTCGAGACCCCGTAGCTTGATAAAATCAAATGGAATATTAA
Organism: Venturia canescens; assembly: GCF_019457755.1. Lineage (NCBI taxonomy): Eukaryota > Metazoa > Arthropoda > Insecta > Hymenoptera > Ichneumonidae > Venturia > Venturia canescens. The sequence continues at coordinate 8,960,640 of NC_057430.1, forward strand.
AAATGGTCATTGATTTTAATTACTCCTACAAAATAATTTCCTATAATATCTACGATGAAATTCGTTCAGCCCCGTTGGAGAGTCCGATTACCAGGCTGTGACGTTCGAGTTCTTTTCTCCTTGTTGTAAAAAGAAACAGAGAAACGTGTCGACGAGACGTCATTCTACACACGGTGATTCGTCATATCGAGTTACAACTCGGGTATATCGGTGTGTACCTGTCAGAACGTTTTATTTTCAGTACGTCATTTTCTTTCGTCTAATCCAATTATAATTTACGGTGGCAGGTGTTTTATTGCAAAATTATGAACGGGGAAAAATGACAAATGAATTCTTCATAAATGTTGTTGCGAAAAGTAATACAGTAATTGAGATAGATGCGTTAAGAAGAAGTAGCAGTCGTCCCAGAAAATACAAATTTGACATACGCTGTCTTCAGTGTTTGTCTTAATTGGAGATATTGCGAGTACTTGAAGAAGAGATGCTAGGAATTCATAGGATTGTATTAACGTTGGAAATGAGCGGAAACGGATGAAGTCACGCCCCGGCGACTGGACTCTATCGCAATGGCCGTATTGCACCCGACAAAATGGTATAAGTACACGAACAAATGAGGCGTTTGGATAGATAAAGGCGTGCTGCTGTTGGCAGTTCGAGCAGTAGAAAGATTGCAGTTACGACGTTTTGTCCCTGAGAAAGGAACAAACGAATATACATGACGAAATGGACTCGTGTCTGAGTACACAGGGTTTCATCAGGTTTCATCAACAAGCCAATCATTCTATCACACACGAATGAGCAAGCCGTCACGTCGTGGACCAGAAACTGCAGACTGGAGCTACATATTCGAACATTAACAATATCTATAGATCGGAACGTGAAGTAGGTGTTATTTTACGAGTCGAATGATTTCCCATCATAAGCCACTTCTAGCCCACGTCATATCGATAAATCGATATTGCATCGATCGTACGAATTCTCCAATGACCCGTTACTTTATAAACTTTTGTAATCGTAGCATCGATGGAACCTCGGCACGTATCAAATTGGATCACTTTTTCGCTAGATTACAATCGTCCCATGAAATAATAATTATTAACGTCAGTAATGCGATGAGCTCATGAAGTATTTTCGATGGAAACTCGTTATCGAGTCATATCTCCAGCTCTGAGACCATTTTACATTCGAGTGAAACATTTTATTGAACACATTTCAAGAATTTCTCATTTTTTCTCTCTACTTGCGAATATTTTGGATCCACTGCAATATAGTTTTTCGAATAACGTTATAATCGATGCTGTAAAACTTTCTTCGTTTAGCCTTCGATATCTCCGATGAGCTTGTCTATCAAGTGGTTACTAATTGTTTGCTTTTAGGGCGAAATAAGGGTGAGTGCGAGGTGAAAAATTGTTTCCGCCGCAAATTTAAAAACGTCTGCGTTCCGGAGTACATCGCAAAACTATAGTTATATATGATGTACATCACACGTGTATATATGTCGACGTATATATGACTGCACGAGAGACCTGGTCTTCATTTTCTCGTTGTGCGAAATACTCTAAGCATATAAATATAACTGATGTGTGTATATATAGTGAGCCGACGTGTACCCGACTCGTCGAGTTTTTAATATACGCCGGGTGTTTCTTACGAGCTCTCACCCCGCCGCGGTGTGCCAGCACCGATCTGGAAGCCTGAATTTCAGCGATATATTGTGGTTTTGATATTTCGGCGGTGCGTTATTATATTCTGGAGAATTTAATGACTGACGGGAGGAAAATATTAAATTCAACTTTTTCTATTATTTGGGAACATAATGAAATATCGTGTTCACGCGCGCACGGAGAAGTTTTTCGATAAATTCAATATCAGTGGGATTGAATCGATGATGAAATTCTGTAGATAAATTGGCTGAGACTCGCCAGATACGCTCGGAACATTTTGTTTTTCGAGTACTTTTTCCTCGTTCCGGAGAAGATTGCAGCCGAGGCGCTTGGTAGTCATGTGTTGCTGGGGCAAAAGAGAAAAATATGTCATGTGCGGGTGTCTGTCGCGTATAGACGGCAAAAAGACCAAAAACGGCGAAACAGGATGCTGCGTATACGACAACGAAGATGAAGCAGAACCGTAGCGTGAAAAAGAAAAGGCGAATCTTGTAACAGAAAGGGGGATAGAGAAAGGAAGAGAGAGAGCGAGAGAGAAAAGAGATGTGAAGATGAGTAAAAGTTAAAAGTAATGATCGCAGGTTCGCAGAAACGTGGATAGATCTGAAGAAACAAACGCTCGGATAATTTATACATCTCAGCTCTCGGAATGAATGAAATAATGAATGAAAAGTGTGAAAAGAAATTCACAGCGCGGATTTTCAATAGAATCATTTCCAGACCGAATCAAGAATTTCTACCGGATTCAAACTGAAATACTTTCGTTAGAAATTATTCAAAAAACAATTCTTCGAAAGAATGGAATGCGATAGACAGCTGGAAAAATGAATTTTTTGTGAACTAGTACTCACTGGCAACTGCAAATATAGAGACACTTTTCTCTCTCTCTCTCTCTCTCTCTTTTCATCTCTTTATCTCTCTCCCCCACTTTCTCCGTCTCCATTGAACACTAAATATATCCAGAGTTATTAATAGAGACTGTGCTTCTTCGTGTTTTCGGCCATGCTCGATAAAGGGCCGCGAACTACATATATTCTCGTAAGAAATTCCGTCTCCGTGCACCAGCAGAAATGCACGAATAAATAACGTAAATTCAGCAATTATTGTAAAATACTGATGTAAATTTGTGAAACCATCGTGGGAACAAAACAATCGCCTGATCATTAAGTGTCACAGACGTGAAATAAAATCGATATCAATCTGCCAAATTATAAAGGACTTTCTCAGCCAGGCTCGGTAATCTATGCTAACTAGTAAGATCAAAGACTTTACTGAGGCGATCACGAGGCAAACAATTCTCACGCCTTACCCTCCCTGCCTCTTCGCGCCGTGTGAACGGAACACGAAACTATTCGAGAGATTTTCATGCGGGTAGACAGGAACTCTTAGTACCCTCGAGCTTCTCTTTTTCTCTTCATTCTTCAAGAAACACCCTATCGCGTTGAACTTGGTACTTTAATGTATAATGGCCCGCAAACATTAGAAGAAGAAAACGATGAAAAAATTTCTCCATTTCGAGAGGCACCGAGAGAGATTTCCGGGATACCTTCCGCCCTCTCATTCACGCTTCCTGTTATTGCCAACCCTGTAAGGAATCTTTCGCTCGCCGGAAGTGCCCCGAGAATAAAAGAAAATCGTCGGCTCTCACCCTTTTTTGCCAGCAGGACGATTCAGCGATGAGTGATTTTGAATATTTTTGTGAATGTATCGCTATGAAATAAATTATCATCGTTTTTTATCTTTACAATAGTCTTTTACCTTGGGTTCTTGATTTTTTGCAAACATGACATTTCACAGAGGGCAATATCGATGAAGCTGTTCTAAAGTTCAGTCACCCGGAGAGAAAAAAATTGTAAAAATTATTATTACACAATGACATTGGGATATCGTCCATTTTGGAGTTTTTTTTACTAAAAACGTTGTAATTTCCCCATCCATTCCCAATTAAAACTTTTGATTTGCGTATTTCGCTCTGACAGAGGCTTGAATTGTGCTATTTTTTCTACGTAGTTCACCGAGGAAATATTATAAAATTTATGTTGACTTGACTATGAACTGTAAAGTAGGATTGACAAATGCCGTTTTAATGATTTGCTATCGTAGTCTTTTTACAATCAAAACTCACAGTTGAACACCGTAAAATTCGAAGAATTCGAACACAAGAATCGATGATTCGCCAAAGTGTTTGGAAATTAACTACGGTACATAGCAGATTTCATTCGCGCTTGTACGAATATTTTATTATACATTGGGCAGACTCAAGGGCTTTGCTCGTATTCGAAGCAGACTATTGTTCATTTAGTTGCGATCGAGCGGTCGAAGTGGAGACAGGTGTTAGACTAGCGTGAAATTACGTGTATTTTGCCTCGCACACGATAAATATACTCACAATGAATATATAATAAATGGTTTTCGTGCCGAAGAACATTGGGCATGAAGAACATTGTCACGAAACATCGTATTCCGCAATTGCTATAGTAGAAATGAGCACAAAATAAAGTTTATTGATTGATCAAAATATTGAAGTTCCTTGTAACTTTTTCTTTCGATCCGCCATCCAAATCCCAATCCAAATAAAAAAAGAAATTGTAGTACAAAAATATGGTGCATACGTCCGAATACGTTACGATCGACAGTTGAATTGAATATTTTCCAGTTATAGACAGCAAACATCTTACAGTGACATACATTTTCGATGGTTGGATTAAAATATTTCCAGTGGGATATTGCACAATTATAAGGTAGACAATCAGTGAAATTTCGCGAGTGGTTCGTAGTAAAATTTCGGTAGGGCTGAATAGGTACAATATATTTCACTGTGTACTGATATATTTTTTTGCGTGGCATATCAAATTTCGTACAGTTCTCGCTTCACAAAAAATTACTATGTATGTTCGTAAGAATTAATAAGTGTTACGATATAGAACCTTACCTATTATAAAAAGTTGATGTTTCCGAGCTATTCGATTATGATCGAAAAAAGTTTGATTCCAACGATATTTTAATGATCTAATCGTCAATTGTGAGTGTTTTGATTGTATCAATGGAGCTCCGCTGTGCGAACGAACCGAGAGGAGTGCAGAACTAATAAAAATCAGTTTAGAATGTTTGTGACGGTTATCGCATCATCTTTGTTTGAGGGGAACGGTAGGAGCTTGTATGGAAAAAAGAGAAAGCAAAAAAAAAAAGAGAAGAACGAGAGGGGAGAGTAGACGTTCTTGTGGACCTTGTGAACGTTTATAATACGCGTAATTCGTGGGCGCCGGGGCGATGAGCGACTCGCGCGATGACCTCATCCCGCCGGAAGCGATCTTTGATTCGAGTTGAGGACTTAATTCGTCTGGAATCGCCTCTCTTCCTCTACGGCTCTAGTCATATATTAGTCAAAACTAATAATTCTGTTATTGTTAATGTTTCGGATTGTTTGTAAATTTAAGGTTCACTTTTGTCGATGACGGTAAAAATTAGAAATCAAGATTGAGAGCGATTTACTGTCAGAAAAATGCTTCCCCTCAGTGAATTACAAGAAGAATTAAAGAAACAAAATAACAGTATCGAGCGTGAAAAAGAAAAAGAAACAACAATATTTCAGCGTAATAACATGATAATCATATCGCAAAATCATAATAAATATTGTCTGTTGCAGTGAATATCTTGCCGAGTGTATATTCAAAGTTTTCGTGGCCTGCATCGCAGCTCCATCTGGGAGCGACGACTCGGTCGGCAACAAAATTACATACTCGTTGAAGCGATGGCACCACGATGCATTTTCCTCATGAAATATCTTGGTGATGAGACGGAAATTTATGAATGTACTTCAAAGTATGTTTTGCGAATGAACGATTGATGCGAATTTCGCTTTTTTTTTTTTTCATTTTTCATGAAATCGCTTTCGGAAATACAATTTATAAAGACAGTTACATTTTTCAATAACGTTCTCGTTACGTGGAACGCTAAATTTGAGGTAATCGTAATTAATCGATGCTCGTTATTCACAAATGTTTATATTCTGAGTGTGAATCTTTTGTTAATTAGAAATTATTGATTTAATGATAGAATAAGAATGATAGAGAAATTGTTAGGATGAGAATAGCCACAGGGCAGAATGTCTGCCGATATCCCATGAATAGCCTTTCGGATGATGATCGGAGCTGCATAATTAACACGATTTAATTAAGGAACAATAATAATACGAGAGGGCGAAGATTGTTTGTACTTCAAAGGCTATTTCATCGAGTTAGGAGCGATGATGACGAGATTTCAATAACTTACGTTTAATATAGCCGAAGGCGAGAGTTTCTGGGGGCCGTGAGTCTCCCTTCTCCGCCTGTACATCAATTGTATACGAACGGCTTTTTGGCGTTAAGGGCAAAAGGGATAGCAGTGACTCATTGCGATTTATAATTCAGGAACATTTGGACCACGTGCTTTTCGTAAACGCAGACCAGAAGCTCGTTCCAGTGTTCCTAATGAAAGATAAACATAATCAATCCCGAGGGAGATGGCTCGGATGGTGGGTAAGAGCGAGGGGCGAAAACGTTGGCGAACTCAAACCATAGATCTGCCTCATCCACGAAACAGAGAATATTATAGCGCCACAGCGAAGTAACGTAATTTTGGCTTGGGAAACCTCGCGGATATACTTCCGCCCTGCCTCTTTGTCCCTTCAAACATCATCGCCACTCTCATCATCAGCGTTCATATCCCTTGTTTTCGTTTCATTATCGACTCCTGACGTATACGGTGCAACGGAAATATTCAAGGTTTGGGCGAGTGTGTACACACGAACGTTCAAATGTTGATGGCCAATGAAAAGGCATTCATTATGTGAAATCGCTCGTTCGAGCAAGTAAAAAGGATTTTGATGCTTTTTTTCGGGTTAGCCATATACAAGAATTTCGATAGAATGAGCTTAGAGACTTTCGTTTTTATAGGAAAAATATTAATATCGAATTCGAAATGAATGAATGCGAGTTCTTCCTGTTACTGTGTTAGTTTTCTAAAACCGATTATCGTCACCTTCCATCACTTCCATGTGTGTTAATCACTTAACTGGTATTGACGAATATGTAAGTTCAAAATTTCAGTGCCAAGACTAGGAATGACACCTTTAAATTTTAATAAATTTTTATTTTGTGTTTGTAGTCAAAATTAAAAAATTCAGAATGGCTATATGGTCCTATTTGGTAGACCAAAATGTATTGAAGGATCAAACGAGCCCGCCAAAGGCGGGCCAAGTTCGATCATAATTATATTCATAGTGTCTCGCACGAGAGATTATGAAGGTAGTTTCACTACTTTGAGCTAAAAAACCACACATTCAGAGCATTCTGTTTCTTTTTTCACCTGGTGACGTTACTGCTATATCGTCATTCATTTTAGAGCTCGTGTTTCCATGAAATTTTGGGTCGGGAGTAAAACGTTTTTTTTTTTCTTTGGAGGTGGGAATCTCTCATGCGAGACACTACGAATAATTATGTTCAAATTCTTCGTGTCTCGTACTTCGAGATTACGAAAGTAGCTTTTCAGAGCTACATATACTTGCATAAGCATACTTTTGTCACATACTATAATAATCTTTTATTTCGTAATTGAAATATACAACAATTATAATTATAAAATTCGAAGTATTGATACCGTCTCTGCGAAGCTTTATTTTTGAAGGGTAATAGACTGTCGATAAGATTCAGCAGAAACGCGAGATTTTTCTGACCAACCTGCCACTTTTTTAATCTTCAGTCTACTGATTCCACGGTCGTATATGCTTTTGATGTGAAAGCATGTCTAGTGCTGTGAGCAGTAAACTTTTTATCAACTCCTAATTCGACCAGAGTTTTGTTCTTATTCATCTGCTTATCCTTTCGCTTGTTACTTCACGAAATGGTTTTTGGAACGAGATGATCAATTTATCGGTGTTCTGTCGTAACTTTTCTGTTACTTTTAGGTATTCAAGGTGGTTCCAATGCAGAGTTCTGGTCCATCTTAAAAAATTGAAATTTTTAGCAGTGGGTGTTGTGAGCCAGGTCTCGAAGTTTTAATTTTGTCTGGGATTTTTATTTCATTTTTTTCTTTTTGTATTACAATATAAAACTAATTTTAATTAACTTTTACGCCAAAATAGTTCTCAACGATAGAGATTATGAAAAAATAAATGGTTTTCAAGAAATTTTTCAAGTTTTTTTTTGTCGTGCATTGTATTAGGGTTGCGTAACATCGGAAATTCGATTTAAAACTTTCGAAACCAGCAGAAATATCCGAGACCGATTTTTGCAACGTACTCGATCGCACCAGTTTTGGTACGGAAATTGGCTCACTCGCTTACCAGTTAACTGGTTAATCGTGAAATCGGGAATTTCGTGGATTCCAGTCGGTCGTGAATATTTTGCTATGACCGAGTGGATTCTCCTTCTAATTAACGAGATAACTTCTCTCTCGAAGCTTCATTTGTGAATTGGACGAATAGAAATATTTGCTGCATTTTCCAACAACGAGGAGATATTGCGGTCAAGGAAGCGGTGAAAAAAGGGAGATGCGAAAGTTCCGTAGAAGTGGAAAATTCGAGAAAATTTAATTGCGCGGGAAATAGCGCTGACTGTAATGGTGGTGAGATTGCGCAGAAATGCAAGGAGCATGAACGCAACACGAATACCATCCGTCCGATAAGATATTTTGAAAACGTTTTTAAAAAATAATCTCACACCCATAAACGGGGACGAATCGACCAGGAAAAAACCACTGAATAGATAAAAATCCCCGAGAGAGAAATAGCATAGAAAAAAGAATTACAGACAATAAGAGAAAACATAGAAATTGAAAAACTTGCATATCCTAGCCCGTGAAATATTAACAAGAGATAGCAAAAAACTGAATAAAAATAATACGAAACGAAACTCGAAATATCTGAATAGCCCCAAGACTGGAAAGTTAAGCCAATGAGATAGCGTCGTTAGAAAAATGTTTGCATTTTCGCCTCATCTTTGTATAAAACTGATCCGAATCAAAGCACTTGTATTTGTAGGACGATTTTTTTTTACACTGAGCTCGGGAGGGAGGGAGGCAGTTTCGTGAAACGAAAGTACAAGCGTAAAGCAGTATTAGTGTCGTCTGGTGTGCTGGTGGTCACATGGGCATGTTCCGTTCCCTTGATGTATCCCAAACCTCGAGGGATTGCTAATTAGCACCGATTGAGCGAATGCCACATGCATGCATGATACATCTAATGCACACTGCACGCTGTACCGCAAAGGGAGTGAGAACGGAAGAGAGATAAAGAGAGAGGGATGCAGAAGCGATGGAAGATAAAGGGAAACAGAGAGAGGAACTCATGGACGAGGGTAAAGCAACAATGGGGTTCCTGGGGGACGAATTTTAGTATGGGCTAAATCGCGTTACAACCGTAAACAGTATTAATCAAAGATATACAACGTTTGCTGCCCGGAAATTTATTCATACAGGTGTGCGTGTGTATTCGCGAGCTTGGAATTATCCTATGCAGCAATCTGCATGCAGGAAATTTTCTTCAAACTCGTGGAACGATCGATAAAAACATTCCTGAATTGAATTTCCTCGTTTCAATTGCCGTTCTCATAAGATCGTTGATAGAAAATTGGTTTTATGGGGTGTCAAAAATGACGAACGATTCAATAATTTCACCTAAAATCCAATTTCATTCAACGTTGTGCATTCAACCAAGCAAAATTGTTCGAACCTTCGACGTTAATGAAAAGAGTTCTCATTTCGTTTACATCGCGGATGCAAGTAAATTTTATTTAATTTCATAAATATCCATTTTTCCAAAATTGTGATCGAAATTCAGACTCATTAGCATCGAATGCCTCATGTGCATTTGTTTCGGTACCTCTATTTACGTACTTGTATGGAAATGAGATAGAAAGGGAAATGGATATGCACGAAGGAATGCATAGGATCGGGTATGGAGCGACGTCGGTATGAAATAATTCGATAAGGGCTCGGTGTCGATAGTATGGGTACGTATATAGCAAAGTCAGGACTGCATGTAGTCCAGTCATTTGGTAGTTTTATACCTGGAAAGTTTTCCGAGAGTTTTGGAAATTGGTGAATTGATAGATTTTTACCTCCTCTTTTAAAATTTTCACTTTACCACCTTTTATCTTTGCCGCTCGCGCCGCCATTTTGAAAAAATGGCGTCCAAAATCAGATTTTCGGCAATATCTCCTTTCTGACTCATTTTACGGTAAAAATAGTTATATTATACTATAATATATAGTTATACATTGTTATAACTATATAATGTATATAGTTATACATTGTATTCTCACCTGTTGTAAATATCTGTAATTCATGAAACTAATCGCTGCGTTAGTCGAATAGTTCAACAATATAAGGTTTAATTACATGGCAGAGTGTACGGGAGCGATGAGTTTTATTTCCATGCACAAACATATCTACTAATGAATATATAAAAGTCTATAGAGGTACAACGAGGAGCAATAAAGTTGCTCATTTGGTGATGGGAATTGCTCGCGTCGCAGCGGTCGTGTGGCACTTTCGCCGATAGCTATGTTGCAAGCTCTTTCATTCTGCGAGCACGCTATCATTCCCCTTCACCTCTTGCCCGTTCTCTCTCTCTCTCTCTCTTTCTCTCTCTTTGCTACACACACACACAAGATATGCAACGTTTCCGTTGACTAAAAACCGTATTAATTACCGGTTTAATTACTACCGAATGTTCGCTCTTCCCTGAGCCCAACGTTAACCAAGTACAGTCCCGTACACGCTCTATATATTGTTCATGGTGTGGGGGCTTTTACGATGGATCCCCATGCGCGAATTAATTCGAGAGTAACGTGACAAGAGAGTAGGAGAGGAAGAGAAAGAGAGAGAGAGAGAGGGGGGGGGGAGAAGAAAATAGTATAGTTCGGCAAAGCCAGAGAATTGCTCTCTCACGCGAGCTTTTGCCGACTGACCCAATTCATCCACCAGAAATTGCAATCTTCCGTTAGACAAATACTTGACTACCTCTTAGCATCCGCACTCCTTTCCTCGCTTTTCTTCAGCAACGATTTGGCCCCCCACATCGCTCATCTATACTCCGATCGTTGATCTTCTTTTTCCTATTTTTTGATCTTTTCTCTCAACGCCTTCTCTCTACAGAAATAGATTATTCTGTCAACTTGAGAATTTATTAAATTATCTGCTTCTCCTTTTTGAATTTTTCGTCATTCTGTTGGAGTTGCACTGGTTGGGTGAAACTTTTGCCACAGCAAACCCACCATTAATATTTTTTCTGTTTACTTTTTCTACTCCAACATTGAAAGAGTTGAAAAGGTAGATATTGTATGAAAACAATGTCGTTCGTTTGAAAACGATTTTAAAAAATACCTGCATGCGTCTCCAAAAACCTTTTGATTTATAAAAGTAATTTAAACATGTTTTCATCGAGTTACACATTTTTTGCCATCTTTTTGATCACCATATCCTGGAAACTCTCATTAGATTAGTCATAATAAAATTCGCATGAAATATGATGTATGGCTCGGTAAATACCGTAGAGTTTTAAAGCTCGTGTAATTAAAAAAAAAAAAAAAACACGAAAGAATATTCGAGAAAGCGTGCGGAGCAACTTTTTTCCGAGAAGTATTTTTTTTAATCAAAGAGCGCAATGAAAAGTTAGTTATTATATTTCTTTTAGGAGCCTCAGCAAGCATATCTCTTTCACTGAACGTGAAAACGTGAAAAATTTTTTCGAAAATTAAATAATCTCAACGTTCACGTCCACGAATGAGTTTTGCCAGAGAACAAATTTATTATTAATTTGACTTCGGATCGAAAGTAAATAATGTTCAATGAATAATATAGCAACGTGAAAAGAAACGTTTCATTAATCACGAAGTTTATGAGTAATCAATAAAAAAGTGCATATCTTAGTAGAACAAGGATGCAAAAATGATTGGCGAATGCAGTGAGAAACGAGAGAAAATAAAGAAAAAAGTGGAACAAAAACAGCTTGTTCCTTGTCCGGGTTCTTCTCTCGTCGTGTTCTTAATCTTCGCGTGTAGCACAGTCACTCGAAGACGATTGTAGAACCCTCAAGAACCCTTTCTCGAAAAGAGTCCTAATGGAACGACGCGAGGAAAGAAGACGGAGGCAGACATACAGATTTTTCCTCCTGATAAGCCGAATAATTTCAGACTCGAACTGTCTCTACGTGCTCTTTCGATGGTCCCTGTTCCCTGTCTTTTAGTCTCTCTTTACACCGCAGCATTCACCGCTCATTCAGTGAATGAGCGAATTTTTTTGAGCAATTGTTAGAAAAATTTCAATTATTTGTTCCACACTTTTTACGATTTTCAATTTCTCTTGAAAGCGCGTCGTACGAGACTTCTGAATTATTTATAATTGGTTATAAAATGAGAACGGTCTCGTTCACGATCGCGTAATATCGCGGAGATTATTTTCACAAGCGACTCTCAAAAATAACTCACATTGTTTTTTATCGAAGTAACCATTAAAAGAGAAACATACGAGTGTGACTTCGATTCATGCAAAAAAAACTCCCCAAATATGTCATCTGTCAACTTTAAAAGGTCTACCGTTCTAGAACACTTACGTGAACATTATGAAATGGTCATCCGGGGCGCAAGAAATCCTCTGACCTCGTCTTCATCACGACGTCGTTACACGATTCAATGGCTTTGTTGCCAGAAATCAAAGTTCACATGAATCCTCGAAAACAATTAAACTCGAAATAATGAGCATAACAGAGCTTCTCAATCTCGTGTACCCCGCAACTTCCGCTCACTATCTCTAGTCTGACTTTGACCTTTTAAGTGCTTTATCTGTGGCTCAGTACTCTCGATTTTTATCTCTTTTTCTCTTTCCGTTTGTCCTCTTTTCGATTTCCATCTACCACGACCACGTGCAAGCTTTAAGTCATGGCAAACCAAACTCACCAATCGTAGTCGATGTGAATCTACCAAGCGATAAATCTCCTTGTCGTATACATCGGTGAGAGTTTCGCTGGCACGCAGCTTCTACTGATTCGAGCTTGCAGAAATCCATGTGCCAAAGCCAATGGACAGATATATTTCACCCTGTGCATGGGGTGTTTCAACTTCGATTTTCATCTCATATTATAAATCATCTTTTTTCGACTCGCGTGTACTTTGTCGTATCAGAGATTTGATTAATCATTCGCAGAGATCGTTGAGTCCCACATAAGGAAGAGAATGAGTTCGTCAATGCTCAGATGATCGGTATAAAAATTTTGTGAAAGTAAAAAATAAATGGAAAACTAAGAAAAAATAACTTGGATTAGGTATCACCCACGAAGTAGGTACTAAAGAAGTTATCACCCTGAAAGGTTGAACTTTTCACCTCTAACGCAATCCTTACGCCACATTGAGCCTCGATCTATAAACTTATTCTCATCCAAAGCGAGTAATATTAATAAATAAGAAGACTGGTCTGTATGAAACGGTAGAAATGTTCATGGAAAGTGAAGAGGTTTGACCACGTTAAGGTCTGAGACGAGTTCACAAAGTCGAATTGCTTGCTGCAGATATTCCAAGTTTGCCGGCATAGTCTTTGAGGAATTCACTCTCGGTTAGTCCTTCAACTTTGGCGTTCTCATTCCTTCCCATCTGTTGGTGCACCGTCACCACCTCGAACTTCGGTGTGGGAAGTGCGAAGCGTATCATACAGATATGCGCGTGTACATACGCGTGTAAGGGGAGGGGAGTAAAATGTTTCCGGGAAGTGGTACTCAGCAGCGTCGTCGCGATGATTCCCAGCGCGGCGTCTCTCGCACTGTCGAGAACGGAAGAAGTAGCCTGCTTCTCTTGAACCCTTTATTTTCTCCCGCATTGCCGCCTGCACATATAGTAGTCTTACGAAGTGACGGGATAGAACTTTGTTCTCGTAACTATCGTCCGGTAGGGTGAGTAAAGGCTAGTAAGGTGAGAGACGCAACGATGTAGATGAGCAAGATTCTCTTGGTGCTACTGAACAACGTTCGTAAAGTCGAGTTAGTCGTTATAGGGGAAAGAGACAAGGGACAGTGCGAAAAAGAAGAGAGAGCGGGGAGAGCGAGTATTAAAAAAAAAGATCTTTTATGAGCATAAGAATTTGGTTGCGAAAGTTTCGTCGTACAATGTTGGCTGCACCTGAGCCAGGGGTCAATTGAACGGAAGAAAAAATTAAGTCACCACGAAGTAGGTCGTTATTGAGGTCAAAATTTATTTTTCTGTCCTCCGGGCCGAAAGTGGCCTCGGCCAACAATTACATGTGATCTGAGACTTTCTTTATTTTCCTGCCCTAGGTGTGTAATATACTATTTCCCTAGAAAAATTTTCTAGAAATTTCTTATGTTGGTTAACATGTAGAACCTTCTGGAAGCTTTCTGACAGAGTATACAAATAGCGGAGAGCGCGAGCCACGGGGAATATTAATAAAATACTTGCAGAGGGCACAGTAAGCCATTCGACAGCGAGTCGCTGGTTCCGCCGATTTGCTTCTGGAGATGTGAGCTTGAATGACTTGGAACGCTCAAGCCGACCGGCCGAGCTGCAAGACAGTGATTTACTGCAAGAAATTAATAAACATCCGGACTCTATGACTCGTGAATTGGGAGCAGCACTCGGATATAGCCACACTCCAATTGAGAAGCGACTCCACAACCTCGGATATCGGAGAGTATTGGCAAGGTGGATACCCCATCAACTCACCTCGAACATCCGAGCTTGTCTGTCAATCTGTCAATCGTTGCTCTCCCATCCAGAATGCAAGGATTTTTTGACCAGTTTAGTCACTGGGGATGAGAGCTACATATATTATACAAAAATGACACACGAGCTGCCTTTTGGTTAGCGCAAGAGGAAGAGTCGCCAACCAAGCCAAAGCCGAGCCGCCCTCATGAGCGCAAAGTTCTGCTCTGCTGTTGGTGGGATCACTGTGGGATGCTGTACTACGAGTTGCTAGCTGAAGGAACAGTCACTGCCAAGAAATACAGCGAACAACTTCGCAAATTGGCTGCTGTTATAAAAAAAAAAAAAAAGAGAAGAAGGATGGTAAAAGTGAATTTGCTGCACGATAACGCCAGACCACACGTCGCTTCTGCTACTGTGAAAGTAGTAGAGGAGTCCGGTTGGTCAATTGTGCCACATCCACCATATTCTCCAGACCTCGCCACTTCAGATTATCACTTGTTTTTGGCTCTTCAAATTTTTTTACACGGGAAAACTTTTTCCAACTTTCTGGATTTTGAAAACGCACTGTAGTACTTCTTCGAGCATTAAAAACCTGAGTTCTGGAGGCGCGGAAATGAAAATTTGCCAATAGATGGGCACAAGTCATAGAGTCTTCCGGTGCATATTATATTTCACAACCATGTTGCTACACAGAAAAAATGTCCAAAGCTCCTACCCTAAAAATGTTGTATAACCTCACCATAATAATTTCAATTGAAAAAAAAAAAAAAAAAAAAAAAAATTCGTTTTGCTTCCTCATTTTTTTATAAATGTTTTTAAAATAAACTAATTTTTTAAACGAGTAACGAATTCTTGAGTATTGTCTCCTTTTTTACGTCTGGATTATTTTTTCAATATTCACTTAAAATTTGTAAAATGAACTGTATTCGTTGTTCATTCCGTGTGAGTATTTCGTTGTAATCGGTGAACAGGCGAACAACTCTTTCCGCGACGTCATTTATCATTCTTAATTGTATTGTGATTTTCAAATCGATTGCGTAATTTTCATTTTAACTCCAAACAGATGGTTTGGAATCAGTTTTGAGAAACTCGTGATCAATTTCAAACCTTTGGAAAAAGTGAAGCGTTTGACGAGTTACGAAATGATCCATTTCTTTGCCTTAGTAACCACCAAACAGTTGAAAATTTATCTGGATCCGTTAGGGGAATGATTCATTGATTTCTTCGCGTGGATTCAGTTTCAAAATTATCTTGCGCTCAATATCTAATGACAATTATTCATAAAAAAATAATTTCGCAGCGGCCTCAGCCTTCAGGTATCATAAGTAATTCCTGAATTTTTTAAGAGTGATATTCGAGACCTCTTGATCTATCGACTCATAGTTGTAGAAGTTTTTCAAAAAGTATAAATTGTTATTTGGCGCCACTGATGCCAAAAAACGGGGAAGTAAAATAAAAAAAAAAAATTGAATTTATTATGGTGATGCCATACAACATTTTGAGGGTAGGTGTTTTGGAAATTTTTTTCGTGTAGCAACATGCTTGTGAACTAATTTCTGAAAATTTCAAGATTTAACTAACATATTTAGGCCCACAGTAAAATAGTGACCGAAAACACATGAAAACCCCATGTATTTTAAATGGAAAACTTCAATTCCCGTGGTCGAGGGTTAATCATTCTTTTAAAAATCTGAAAAAATTACAACATTACTTTTTATGTATTTCGAACCGATGAAAGAGTATGGATTGGTCGATTAAACTCACTTGGAATTTTCGAAATCAAACTTCTTTGACACAGTTCGACCGATTAAAAAAAGGCTGTCAGCTACGCAGGACGATGGCAAAAATCGATTGACAAAGCTTTTTTTTAATCGGTCAAACTATGTCAAAGAATTTTGATTTCGAAATTGGCAGCTATCTCTCTTGCACTCGCGGTTGCACTACCGATTGATCCATTCTCTTAAGGGGCGGAAAGGGTAAAATAAATTTTGACCTGAAATAACGACCACCCTAATATGCATATTATGCCAACTTTCAACAACTTTTATACGGGCCAGCCCCAAAAAGATCGGAGAAAGAGCAATATGAAGCCACGCTCGCATTATTTGTAGTATTTCGAATTGCAGTTCAGAATTGCTTCGTTGGTATATATTATCAAAATTGAATTCAGTACTCTAATTTGCCAGTGATCTAATTTTGCTAGAAAATTAACACGCACACGTACATATGCACGTTTATACAGACGTGGCACTACATGACGTAGCTTTACGAACAGAGATTTCTTAGTCTTACGGCATCGTTCTGCATTCCAGACTTGCACGGGACCTTTCTCGTCTACGTCAACGACGTACCAACGGGACGTAAAGTTACTGTGGCCTTTAGTTTCTGTCATGCTCCAGTCTCCTAGATTGTTCCTACCTATTTCTCTCTCTCTCTCTCTCTCAGTTTTATTGTGAGTTCGTACTGAGCATGCCGGCGCTCGTCGTCAATACAACCAAGTCATTGTGGATCAAGTCTGGAGGGTGTAGTACGCGCCACGAATTCCAAACATTTCTCTATCATCCCTGCCTCAACGTCGGCTTTTTGTTATTTCTCTCTTTCTCTTTCCATGGCTTATCTGTGCATATAAAAGGTGTCTTCAAAGTTGCATCTGGGGACAGAAAAATAGCGGAATTTCGCTCAAGAGAAAACTCCGGAAAGCTTCGTCTCTGATGCATGTTCGATGAAGCGTTTAATGATTGGTTAAAAACTGCTTAATGGTGCTCTGTGGGAAAAATCATTTGTTTATTCGACCAAAAGTGGGGTTTGACTTCTGGGACAATTGTGAAGTGACGGAAAGCGTTCGATAGTTTAGCAACGGCCTTCCCCTGAAGGAAGGATCAGCCGACATTATTCTCGGTTCCGCCCATAGCTACGATTGATTTATTTTCCCCTTTGCTTTTCCCATTACGAAAGACAAACGTTGAATTCATATGCGAATCAAAGCTCGTAATTATCATCCCTTTTTCCTCTACTCGCTACATATAATATCTAAGTGATAGTCGCAAGATGATTAATCTGACGTGCACGAGGAACTGTTTTTTCCATCATTTTAGGTAACGCATACATTTTTTCAACCTTTTCAGCATGGGGGAGCAGAAGAATGGGGGAAGCAAAAAAGCAAGGGATATAGAAATTTCAATAAATTTGATTAACACGAAGAAAGAAGAAAATGCACCAAAAAATTCGATTCTCCTGAACATCAATCGCATAAATTGACCTTGAGAAATGCGTGGATTGGAAATCAGGAAATCGAGGAGCCCGAGGAAAAAATCTCGTTTTTTATTCTACGATTAACCTTGAGTTACGTACCTCGTATATCTTTTCATACGTGCACGTGTAGCTCGGAGGAAATTTTAAGCTGGAATCCACGTGGGAATAGGATCTCCAGTTGGGAGAAAGAAAGAGAAAGAGAAGAGAGATAAAGCGACTGAAGGCGTGTAGCGGCAGGAGGGAGCATCGGGTTGTAAAATGAGACGGTTCGCGAAGAGAGCTCGCCACCCCTCGTCTGCGCTATCTTTATGCTCGACGCGAGAGGTGCGATAACTGTAGATATGTAAGTCTTCACATACGGAGTTTTTGGTGCAAGAAATATATCGTTCCGTTTTCTTGTAGCCGCTGCTTCCTGCGTCTCGCGGTTTTCCTGTCTCTCTTCTACGAGTGAGAGGAAAAATCCAGAAGAAGAATCGGCTGCTCAAGTACTCGGGGTAATCGGAGCACGAAGGATTTCCCACTGACGCCTCACGCTCCAGGATAAACGCGACGGAACAAAAACGGGCCGAACTCAAGAACAGGGAAAATACCCACGATATCGTAAGTGACGATCGTTGAGACTTGAGAAAGAAAGATACAGGCCTAGAAAAGGAAAATCTCTGTGGATCAGCACAACGTTTAATTGATCAATGTCACTTTGTAATTACAATAAAAAAGGTATTTTGATAATCATCCATTTTAAATTGACGCGATTCTCAACGTATTCATTCGAGATTAGTACGATTCGTTATAATTACATTTCATACCGACGAAATAATTAGCGTTTACAGTATATTACGCTTAGCACTATGATTATGTGCAAATTGTAGAACATTTACTCGTAATTGAGGTGCGTTCATACTTTTTTGGGTTTCACAGTTGGACTGAGATTGAGTGAAAGCGAAGAAAAAGCTCAATGAATTTTATGCATCCGACGATAGTTGCTTCCAATACACCAGTAAATAATTGCTCGTAAAATTAAACGCTCAGTTCATTAACGGTGCTACATCGTGTTTAAGCTAAGGGCGAGAAGATAACGAAGTAGATGGCGAATCTTGAGGATTATTAGCGTCGAATAACAGGGATGCTGATGGTGCTCCGGTGTATCATATGTACACGTGGGGTAGGTTCCGGATGTTGCGTCACCAGGGAAAAGGATAGTCGAACAGGAGGAAGGGTGAGCGCAGTATAAATAGGAACCGCACGGCACAACCATCTCTATATCCAAGGTATAACTCACCGCGTCTTATCGGTTAACGGGCCGCTCACCACTGGGAGGAAAGTGCCTCGTTATCCGTTAATTCCATTACGGGAAGAGGCGGAGAACGCGGAGAGGGGGTCACCATGAGATAGTGAGGGGGTAAAGTATCAGGCGAACCGGTTAGTGTCTCGGAGAGCACTTAAAGTGGCGTGGACATATACCGAGGGCTTTAAAGAACGAAGAAACATGTTGAGGGGAATCAATTTTTCAGTAGCGCTTCAAACAAAATCCCCTAATTTAGCATTGACGTTACTTTTTTTCTGAACACCTCACGTTTCTGATAGTAGAATTATCGAGAAAAGCTTCGAAACGGAAAGAAAATTTGCACTCGAGCTCAATGAAATTAAGCTACCTGCTAATTTAACTTTGGATTCATACCCCTCGGGTCCATCGGTGCATTTTCTTTTAATTCTCGCTTCAATCTCGATTTCTTTGAAAGTACAAATCTTCAACTCGGTTGATAAGTCTTTTCTGTTTTCCTCGTTTCAATATCGAATGCTGTTATCGTTCGCTGTATTAATTCAGAGCAACTGGAATGAATGTATATATGGATGATAACTATTTCATCTGAAATGCTTTGTTGGTGCTGAGATCACGAAAGTACCTATGCGAGGCTTGAGATAGCAAAAAAAACGGTCACGTATTCCATTCCTCTTTTCTCTTAGCCTTTGTGTGCGAGCGCTGGAACGAACGACGCTCCTTTTTTCTTTCGGTTCTTGCGATAATTTACCGAGAACTTTAATGAATTCGGATGGACGAGATGAGAAGATCCTGAGCAGCGGAGATCCGAGGTATATCTATAGAGATATGTTAGAGTGTAAAAGAAAAGATTCTCCACGGACCGGGGTAATGTATATATTAGTGAGTTGTGATCGCAGCGATGGTGGAAGCCGGCGAGGACAAAAATGGTAATTACGATATAAAAGCGCCTCGCCCTGGATAAGAATGCTCCCATAGCTAAGAAAAGACGTCGGAGCAAGTCGAGAGTAACGGAGAAAGAAATAGGAGAAGAGAGAGAGAGAGATTGATTAACATTTATTAGCTTTCTCGGCTATTTGTAATGCATTTATTTACACATTTCCTAAATCTATCATATTTTGCTTAACGCTTAAATTGCATCAGTTGTTCACAATTTTTAACGTCAACGGTAACCCATTATATTATATACATTTTTATCCCTTTATAAAATAAACTTTTTTGCGTACTTCGCGTTTTTCGAAAACAGAAATCACGAAGAATAAAATCGATTTTACACTCATAAAATCAAGATATTTTTACAAAATTTGCACTAATATGACTCCCTCTGATAAAATGCATCTTTTCAGCGACTTTAAACACGTCTGCACCCCCGCGAGAGAGAAAGAGAGAGAGAGAGAGAGAGCGGGATGAGCGATAGAAGAAACGAAAAGATCGAAAAATCAGCCACCTCTCCGACGTAGATTTTCAACAGCCACAAAGTTATGAGCGATTTCATTCTCTTTCTAGCAAGATAAAAAAATTGAGAGAACTAGAGAGCAAGAAAGAGATGGGAAAACAGTGAAAAATTTATAAGAAAGATGGAGTTGAAGAGTTCATGAGGAATCCTCAAGCAAATCCTCGTAAATCTTGGTACGCAAGACGAAAGAAGACAAAAGTGGTAAGAGGAAGGTAGTGAGTTAAAGGTGAAGGGGGTCACTTGCTCAGATTCAAAGCATTGGGGTTGATCCACACCACTCAAGGAGTTCTTCCCCACCATCTCGTACCCCTGGCGTCTTAATAGTTTATTAAAGATTCCCATTATCCGCGTGGGGAGTACCCCACCAGTCGGCCATTTTGGCTTTTCTGATGGAAACGGGAGAGCCAACACCATCAGGAATCGCTGGATACTCTGCGGAATGGCTGCTCCCTCGACTGCATAGAAATTCTCTGGGGTCTCATCCCAATTACGTGTATATATACGTAGGGCAATTTCGAGTTGGAACCTCTTGCTCTTTCTACTATCATTGTTTCGTAAATGTACATATAGTAGACTACGGAGGTATGTTCGTTTCTATTCCGCGGAATTGAATTGTCACCTCGTCCTGGGCTTTCAGACTCTACGTAAATTTTCGTATGCATGAAAAGGAACACTTCCGTTATAAATAATAAAAAGTTTCTCCGGAAAAGATCGTGCCTTTGGGGTTATCAATAAAACATCTGAAACATCTGTTTGCCAGCACGATACATATATTTATTATATTGAAACTGAATGAACGCGGGTTCTTTGAAGATGATAAAGTATTAAAAGAACGCGAGAGTTGTAGAGAGCTCAGTGGGGAGCACGAGGGCTGGGAGTTCCGATGTCGGTGGATAGAAATTAGCATTTTGTCGCCCAACGGTGACGCCCGAGCGGGGCAGCCCTTTGGGCAAATTAGAACATGGAAGAACTGAGCGATAACAAAATAGGGACCGACCTCCATCCTCGTGGACCAGCGACGACTAGGACACTTGCGAGCCAACTTTACGAATTTCGGTTTATTCTCTCGGAGGGAATGTAATTATAAAAAATATTCGAGGCACACGAAAAAATCGAGATGCCAGAACGGAGGAAATGGAGAAATGGAAAATAAATCGTTTATGGGGACGCACAGCTTTTTAACGAGACGGAACGGGAAGCGTTCGAGTTTTCAGCCCTCCCTCCCTAGTTACACTGTGAAAGCATCAACAAGCTCAGCTTCTCGCGATACGACCGACTCGATTACCGTTTAACGAAATGAAAAAAAAAACCTTACGAGAAATGAAATCCATATCAGATCGGAGTTTATTCTCGAGAGATTGCAGGCTCAAGTAATGTTGGCAAGAGAGAAGGGGTGAGGTGCGTTGTAAATGTATACACCGAGGGAGAAAATGAACGAGAGTAAAAAAACTTTCACCCCTGGCAGCGCTATCGCAATAGTCGATGTGTTTTTTACGAGTATCTTTCTGTACAGAACTTTAAAAATCGGGCATACAGGGTGAACAACCTTAAGCTCGGAGACGCACACACAAAAACGTTTTTACATCTCTTTGAACATTGCTTTCTAGCTTGTTGCGACAAGAGAGACTTGTGTACAAGCATCGGCACATTTACTATACTAGGGTGCATCCCGCGCGCTGAAGCGCGCGAGCGGTTTTCTGGTAGCGCTGAACCGCTCCTTTTATTGCGACAGCATCTTGAAGCCAACCTATTTCGGAGCAGTTCAATAAGAATAAACACGAGTACAGAGGGATGGCTCCATATTTTTCGATTTCTAGGCATATTCTTCCACTATTTTCGATGCTAGGTCGACAGCTCCACAATTTTCGATATCTACCCAAGTAAAAAATTACACCTTGGCTCCCCTCTGACTCCTAAGTGACTACTGTATGTCGAGTCTTTGGGTCCACGGTGTGGCTGATACTCAGCTACGGTTTGGCAAAAGTCTGGCGTTTCCAGATCACACTATCGATAGGTGTGTTTTTTCGAATTTTTGGAGCTTCCAAACATAGTTTCAGTCCATTGCAGGCTCTTTGAACTCAAAAATCTGAGAGTTTTTTGAAGAAAAAAATATATTGACCTTGAATTTTGTCTTTGTCCTTGGATAATCGTTGACCGAGTCGATTTATCGAAAAGTGATATCGGTCGTCTTTTATAGAGCGTTGAATTCTCTACAAAAATATGCCAAGAACTTTTTGGTATCTTATGGGAAATCGACAAGAGCGATGCGCACTAACTTAATATTAATATTAAGGACTCTTGTTTTAGCTGGTCTATTTTGATATTTAAACGAAACTTATGAGCTTGGTTTCGAACGAAAATAAAAATTATTTTTTTTTATCACCCCAATATCTAATATTTTTCTATATGTAAGCTGTCTGTCACTTTTTGTGATTCAAAGAAGAGGAAATTTTTCTATTGTAGAATTCTGCCTTTCATTCAATATTACGGATATGTTTAATTACACAGGCACACAAAATAAAAAAGTTGGATGTGCGGCGGATACCGTAAAACTTTTCCTACGTATTTTTAACTATCAAACCAATATTCGAGGTTAAAATTCAGATCCTGTGTACCATTTTTTCGATAACTTCAAAAAATGATGTAAATAGCCCATTATTCTCATTAAGCGTCATCTAGATCGCTATTTTAATCTATTTTAATCTTATTGTATTTATTTTTCATTTACATTAACACTTTGAGGGAAGGTACATATATGTACCACGTTCTTTCTCAAGTTTTTTCCTTTTTTTCGTTGTATTTTGCAATACATTTATACTTTTAAGTACTTTATAGATTCTTCAGGGCTCATATATTATGAGATACTTATGAGAAAAAATAATTTAAATATAAAATACATGTTTTTTTTTTTCAAAACAAATTGGGTTATTCTTAAAAGGAGTCTCCAAGTGCTTAAAATTTGTTTTACCTGTACTTGATATTGAGTACCATCATTTTTTTTAAGTTTTTTCCGCACGCTCGAATTTTCAAAAAAATTCTTCAAATTTTCCAAAATTCAAACTTGATCTAACAGTCTTCATATTACGTCCGCCATCTTAAATTTTTCAATCCTGATACAAGAATCGTAATTAACGATCCCAAAAAGCGTTAGATTGCCTATCAGTTTTGAAAAAATTTCAATAGAAAAGTGTTCCCTTCAATGAGTTAATGATGTTTGCACTTTTTCAACTTTTATTTGTCATTGGCAGGAATTTCTAGAAATAACGTCTCACGTTCTTCTTTCTTACCGTATTGTCGAAATTTTTTTTTTTTCTCTTCAAAGAACATCTTTCAATTTCCAGTATCATAAAATACGACGCCTATCCTAATTTCAGCCCTTTAGAATATTTTTTAGAGGTCGCTCATCGCGATTCTCTATTTCCCATTTAAATAATCCGGGGAGCATATCACTGGCGACTTTTAAATTTTGCAACTCGTGGACCGGTCAATGTAAGATAATTCCCACAACAGGTTTTTGTAGAAAATCGAGTGCTCTATAAAAAAGGTCTCTTGCCACTTTTTCAGCGAAACTGTTAGATTTATCACGATACGTTTAGGAACTTTTTTGAAGATCACGTCATTCTTACAAAAATTATCTCATAAAAAAATTCAGATTGTCATAAATTAATAATTTACTGTATTCCGAATTCATTGTTTGGAGGGGAATGACTTTTTTCATTGAGTGGGGTCATCTTGACAGCATGCATTATTGAAAATCTGCAAGCGTACATATAGAAATGAATAAACATAACAAACGCCCATATGAAAAAAAGAATGTTCATTTCAGATTTTTTTTTAACAATCTGGGAAACGTTGGCGGTGTTCTTGAACAACCTTCATAAAATGCTGCAATTGTTCCTCATGATTCATTAAACAATGATTATATCGTTCTATTGACGCAATACTACACTCTGCAACACCGTTCACCACCCTCAGATTTGTAAAAAAATTCCACATTCTCTTTATATCTTTGTGGTTAGACCACAGTGAAATATCGACTCCCAGGAAGTCGTGGGGTACATGAAAGTTTTGAAAAATGTCAGCGAATCTTTAGATACAAACTCACTTAAATCCTTCCTTAAACTTTTTTCTAATAAATCAGAACAAAGCAAAGTCAACCGAAGCGAACGCGTAAAGTGAAGTGGAGTGAAGTAAGCAATAAGTCTTTCCGTTCCGCCGATAACATAGGACCTACATTTACGGTGTAGCTCCAGGCGATTTTTTTAATAATAAAAAAAATTATTTGACAGAGAATTAAAAAAATTCTAACGTCTTTTAGAATCTCCATCCATAGTAAACATTACAAAGTATTTCCAAATAATAAACGCCATTCGCCTTCAAACAATGAGTTCGGAAAGCAGAAAATTATTAATTTCTGACAATCTGAATTTTTTTTGAGATAATTTCGATGAGAATGACGTGATTTTTAAAAAAGTTCTTGCAATGTATTCTGATGAATCTAACAGCTTCGCTGGAAAAGTAGCAAAAGTTAAAAATCTACTATCGGTTCAACTTTGACAGTGAATAACTGTTGAAAGAGAATATTTATTACCAAATGATAAGAGATCTTTTTTATAGAGCGTTCGATTTCCTACAAAAACCTGTTTTGGGAATGATCAGACATAGACCAGTCTGCAGGTTGCAAAATTCCAAAGTCGCCAGCGATGTGCTCCCCGGGTTATTTACATGGGAAACAGAGAGAATCGGGATGAGCGACCTCTAAAAAATATTTTAAAGGGCTGAAATTTGGACAGGCATCATATTTTATGACACTGGAACAATTGAAGGATGTTCTTTGAAGACAAAAAACAATTTTTTTATTGACACACCCTAATGTCTGTAAATCGACAAATATGGGGCCGTCGATCTAGACATCGAAAACCGTACAGAAATATACCTGGACATAAAAAACTATGGGGCTGCCGACCTAGACATTGAAAACCGTAGAGTTTATCTGGACATCAAAAGCTCTGGAGCCGTCAACCTAGATAGCGAAAACTATGAAGAAATATACCTGGACATCGAAAACCATAGAAAAATATACGTACAATGGAGTTGTCGGCCTAGAGATCGAAAACCGTACAGAAATATACCTAGACATCAAAAACTATGGAGCCGTCGACCTAGACGTCGAAAACCATGAAGAAATATACCTAGACATTGAGAACTATCAAGCTGTCGACCTAGACGTCCAGAACCGTAGAGAAATGTATCTAGACATCGAGAACTATCAAGCCGTCGACCTATACCAAGAAAACCATGGAGCCATCGACCTAGACATCAAAAACTTTGCAGCCGTCGACCTGGATAACGAAAACTATGGGGAAATATACCTGGTCATCGAAAACTATGAAACCGTCGTCCTGGATAGCAGAAACTATAAACAAATATACCTCGACATCAAAACCTACGGAGCCCTTAACCTAGATAGCAAAAGATATGAAAAAATATACCTAGGCATCGAAAACTATGAAGCTGTCGACCTAGACATCGGAAACTGTAGAGAAATATACCTAGACATCGAAAGTTATGGAGCCGTTAACCTAGATAGCGAAAACTATGGGGAAATATACCTAGACATCAAAAACTATGGAGCCGTCGATCTAGACATCAAAAACTATGGAGCCGTCGACCTAGACCTCGAAAACCATGGAGCCGTCGACCTAGACATCAAAAACTTTGCCGCCGTCGACCTCGGTAGCAAAAACTATGAAGAAATATATCTAGACATCAAAAACTATGAAGCCGTCGGCCTAGACATCGAAAACTATGGAAAATTATACCTGGACATCGAAAACTGTGGAGCCATCAATCTAGATAGCGAAAACTATGGGGAAATATACCTAGACATTAAAAACTATGGAGCCGTCGACCTACACTTCGAAAACCATGGCGCCGTCGACCTAGACATCAAAAACTTTGCCGCCGTCGACCTCGATAGCAAAAACTATGAAGAAATATATCTAGACATCAAAAACTATGAAGCCGTTGGCCTAGACATCGAAAACTATGGAACCGTCGACCTCCTAGACCTCGAAAACCATGGAGCCGTCGACCTAGATATCAAAAACTTTGCCGCCGTCGACCTAGACATCGAAAACCATGAAGAAATATACCTAGGCATCGAAAACTGTGTGAAAACTGTATGAAAACATACCTAAACATCGAAAACTGTGGAGAAGTATACCTGGACATCTGAAACCATGGAGAAATACACCTAGATATCGGAAACTATGGAGTTGTCGACCTAGACATCGAAAACCTTGGAGGAATATACCTAGGCATCAAATAACATGGAGAAATACACCTGGACATCGAAAACTATGAAGCCGTCGACCTAGACATCGAAAACCGTTGAGAAATATACCTAGACATCGAAAACTATGGAGCCGTTGACCTAGACATCGAAAACCAAGGAAAAATATACCTAGACATTGAAAACTATGGAGCCGTCGACCTAGATAGTGGAATCTGGAGCTGTCGACGTAGACAGGAAGTAGAAACGTCATCCTGGGCATCGAAAAACATGAAGTCGTCAACCTAGACAACAGAAGCCATGTAGTTGTTGTCGATCTGGGCATAAAAAATCACTATTAAGTCGACCTGGATTTTGACTACCACAAACCGTTGACCTCGTCACTGAAATTTGTAAAATTAACACGAAATTTCGGACCTTGAGAAAATTCGTATATTTTCATAATCATCCTACGATAAATCTATTACCATTCGAAGTACGAAATAAAAAGCAATTCGCATTTCAATTCAATGTAAATATTATTTCCTATTTTCGTGCTGAAAAAAACTGGAGCCTGAAAAACATGGGTTATGTTATTTTACACTCGAATACGAATACTTTTTTATTTGAATGTGCTGTTTCTCTGTGGGCCATGTAATTAAACGCTGTTGGTTGATATAATCAACTGCGCATACACGAACTGTCAATCTGACAGTTGAAACTATCAAACTAAGAGCAGGACTTTAAATTCGAGATTTCAAAGCGACCAATCACAGCACGAATAAAGAGGCTTCAAGAATTCGATATTTCGATATAATTCGATACATTTCGAGCTCATGAACTTTTTATTAGAGGATAACATCTCAATACTACCAAATAACATCTCAACCAAAATTCTTTTCTACCCAAGAAAACAAGTTCCACAATATTTCTACCACGATCAAACACTACCCCGTAACAACTCTGCCAAACGGTAAAAACTCGTTTTGAAAAATAAATTTAGTTCGATGCACAACCCTATCATAAGATAGTGATATGTATATGGATACAAATTTTATGTGGTAGAAATGTTTTGTGCATCGTACTAAATTTATTTTTCAAAACGAGTTTTTACCGTTTGGTGGAGTTGTTACGGGATAGTGTTTGATCGTGGTAGAAATGTTGCAGGACTTTTTTTCTCAGGTAGAAATGAAAATTTGGTTGAGATGTTTCTGGTAGAAATGTAATTGTGCACGAGCATCAAATTCGTTTCTCAAGAATAAAACTCTTAGAAGATATTAAAATGTGTTCGCACACGTAGGGGAGACCGGGGCAAAACGGGATACCTAAGGAAATATTGAACTTTTCAGAAGTTTGGGAAGCTCTGTCTATTTTTTTCGAAAACGAAAATGGAACTAATGCACTGAGAAAAAAAGTAATTGATTTAAAAAAATATAGCATGTATTCAATTAAATCTGTAATTCAATAGTGCCACCGAAATGTAAGATCGGTACAATTAAATGAATATATTGGAAAATGTAGTTCATTAAACTACATATTTTTTTCACTAAATAGCAGATGTTCTTGTCCGAATACTTGATATTAATAATCGAACAAAATAATTGCTCATAAGAACAGAATCTGCATTCGGTACGATAATGCCGAACACTGAAACAAGCGTATATTAGATTGATTGAAATGAATATTTATTTCAAATAAGTAAATACGAAGTTCACACTATATTATATATACTTCAATGAATTATCAAATCGAATAAACGTGTATTTGATATGATAATTTCTGTCTTTAGATGAATCACATAAGTAGTACAATTTATTAATTCTGTAAACCAGTGGAATGAATATACTATTGAGAGAAAAGTTCATTTAATTAGTGCATTTAAACGAATAGTCGAATGAATCTCAGATTCATATAAATAAAGTAAATATGGAATAGCTTCGAAATCGTTTATGGTTTTCAGCATCATAAATGTACACTGAAAAAAAGGATCAATAAATTAAAAAAAATTGAATTGTTTAACCCAAAACTACTTTGACTGCCCGTGATGATCATCACAGTTTATGGTACATATCTGGACGACGCTGAAGTTTCCAACGTTGGAGTTCAACGAAATGAACGAAAAAAACGTTTTTAATTCACCAATTTTTTATTTCACGAATCGTTGGTGCAGCTTGCAAAACTACGAATCGCAAATTTGGCAGGGAACAAAATAGGAGAATTACTGGAATTATTGGAGAGTTTTTTTCGATCATTTCGTTGGACTCCAACGTTGGAAACTTCAGCGTCATCATATCTGAAACCATTTTAATCAAAGAAAAATTCCTACCTGCAATGGGGATTCGATACCGATCTACCTACCTAACTACATCTTTCTAAGTACGCACGTTATCCACTAGACTACCAGGACGTTGTTATATAGATATAAACTCAAAAAGGCATTATATAAGTTGCGACTTGACTCTTTTAGTCACAAATGTTTCGTCTACTCCAATTTTGATGAAAATTGTTATTCAAAACTTTTTGGGGTCGCTAAATATGAATTTAATTATAAATTTTCAAAATTAAAAATGGCGTATCTAAAACAACGGACGACTTTTTCAAAAATCGATCCAATTGGTCTGAAACTTTTCACTCGAGGATTTTAGGGTCGCTGATGACGAATCCGATGTTGGATTTTCAAAATTCAAAATGGCGGATTTAATGTGGCGGATGATTTTTTTAAAATCAACCCAATTGACCTGAAATGTGTTTTTGCGGGTTTTGGGATCGCTGATAACGAACCCAATGTCCGATTTTTAAACTTCGAATCGACAGATCCAATATGGCGGACAAAAATCGCATAAGTTTATTACAGAAAATTACCACTCAAACGTTTACGCGGTAACTGTTCACAAATCTCATATAAATAGCTTTATTATTTAAAAAAAAAACAAACAAACAAATTGAAAAAAAAAAAATTGGATGAGTTCTCTGTAACCTCTGTGTAGTTCAAAAAACTTGAGTTTCAAAAACTCTCTAGTTCAAAATATTTATTGGATCCAAGAAACAATGTATTTCAAACCTGATTAGAGCTATTTACTTGATTGAATCATGCATGTGTTGTTATTCCAATAATATATTTTTTTGCATTATATGTTCGAATTCAAAATCATATACTTTTTGAAACAACTAAATATTTTATTAATTCATCTACATATATTATTCAATGGACAAAATGTCTGGTTGAATCAATGAAAAATTTCAATATCATCGTGCTATTGACAACAATCACATTTTTTTTGAAGCAATATTTCATTCATTTCGATCAAAAACATTAGATTTGAATCAATCATTTTTTCTTCAATAAATCAATGTTATTGAATCAACATCATTTTTTTCTCAGTGTGTGCTAAAGTTGGATTCCGAGGGGTTTCCTCAACCCACGGCGGCACGATACATCGCGCAGAGTATAGATCAAGGGCGCTCACATGTTTATGATATTATTATAGCTATGGAGAAATAATGACAGTCACATATATCACGTTATGTGATGCAACTTTTGACATTATAAAAAACAAAAAGAAAAGAAATGGTCACTAAACGCGAGACGTGACAGTTGCATGGTGAATGAAAAATAAAATCAAGAAACTCAATGCTTCATCGCGTCGTCGAGGGTGCTCCAGTACGAAAAATATATTCGACTGGATTCGAAAATGATTTTGAGGACACTCCATAGATTGCCCGAGCGTTGGTACGGCCACCAGGTCACCCGGTTTGCTCACCGAGAGAAATATCGATGTAACTGACAAAGTTCAGAATGACTATGGATATAAAATAGCATTTTATTTATCAAAAATATCATTGGTTTGATCTGATATAAAATGCACCCTCCGTATTTCATTGGCGCACCGATCGATCGAGACATAAATGCTCACGACATAAATGTAACGTGAAAACGAAGAAACACCGAAAAATAAGACTCCACTGACAACAAGTTGCGAGGTATTTTTTGTGACAGCTATGATATATCGGTTTCGAATACCAGTGGAAAGAGGTTGGAAGGATCTGCGCGTAAAGTAGCAGCTGGAAAAAGATGATGACAGATGAAGGTACATTTTCGTTAAAATACGAAACACCGGAGATTGAGCGAATTTAAAAGGCTCCCCGGGAGGCGAAACCTCGTTGGAAATTGGATTTTTTTTGGAACAATCTAAGTATTTGACGTCTGTCTCATTCACGGAGAGCAAATACGTGTCCATTTGATATTTTCTCCCAATTGTCATCTCTCTTTCTTTTCCTTTCAGGATCGTAGATCTTTGACAAGAGATGCAGTAG
Source organism: Venturia canescens (assembly GCF_019457755.1). Classification (NCBI taxonomy): domain Eukaryota; kingdom Metazoa; phylum Arthropoda; class Insecta; order Hymenoptera; family Ichneumonidae; genus Venturia; species Venturia canescens. The sequence continues at coordinate 8,991,568 of NC_057430.1, forward strand.
CGGTGTTTGTTTTCTCCGTTCGGTGGTCTATATCCTGTTGTTTTATCATCGGAATGTTGTATACACTTGTTTGTTGGCTGTTGAACGGAAGTGATCCGCTCTCCGGTTGCTTCGTGTGTTGGTGTAATCACCTCGCCATTTCACTGGGGAATCTGTCGTATTTTCCTTCCTGCTTTGGTAACATTGTCTTCTCCGATCTCTCTGCGTAAACATCGACATACATATATGCATGGGTCTAAGTTTTCCGTCCTCTGGCACAACTCCTGTATTCAGATTGGTGGTGAGGTCAGATAGGAATCGCAGCATTCACGAGGGTCTGATTATTCTCGTGGAACACTCGAGAGAGGACTAAACTATCGCTGCTGGTGTGCTCGATTGGGAGAGAGATTTCCCAGGCTTACTCTTTCTCTTTCTCTCGCTCAAGGACGTACTACGGGATACTGCGTATCGTTTAATCCTTCAGGATGATTTCCACCCATAGAGAGTAAGGAGTCTTTGTGTACAACCACCACTAACTATTTACCAAATCGACTAATTGAATTGCAACTCTGCTTTGCAAACGTACCGAAGATCTCGTTACGATTCTCCTTCAGATATTGAAATAGTATCGCGAAAAGGTGATCAATCAAAAACCAGGACGACGCTGAAGTTTCCAACGTTGGAGTCCAACGAAATGAACGAAAAAAACGTTTTTAATTCACCAGTTTTTCATTTCACGAATCGTTGGTGCAGCGAATCGCAAATTTGGCAGGGAACAAAATAGGAGAATTACTGAAATTATTGAAGAGTTTTTTTTCGATCATTTCGTTGGACTCCAACGTTGGAAACTTCAGCGTCATAAAACCAGGAGCTTCTTCCAGTTCATTTTAATATTAACTGCAAGCACTTGCGGAAAGGGAGGGGAGGGGCGGAGGGCACGCGATTGAAAAACGATCGAGTCATTTCTTGTGGAGCAACTAAAATCGAATCTTGTCTTATTTCAAACACCTTATTTTGGTGTATTTCAATTTCAAAACGCCGATAGTAATTTACTTGAACCTGAAATATTCACGCGAAACAAAGCGCGATGAACCGCGCCACTTTTTTGGCACTTTGTCAAATTTATAGCAACGACCGATCACAGCTTCAAATTTTCCGTTTGAAGAACGAATAATTTTATGTGTATCCTCAAATTCAAATTTTTCGTGCAACAGCATAAACCTAAACATTGAAAACAATAATATCGCTCACAAATGCGACCACATGATTGGGGCTCTCGGAAAACCAAGAAAACACCGCAAGGATGAATCATTTTCGTCTCTACAATCAATCAAATATATTATGCTAGAACGACGTGTAAACCATGAAAAGAGATTTGGGCCCAAGATCACGTGGACTTTTATGTTGAGAGTAAAGGTGCCTGCCTGTCCACGTGAGAGCAAACTCTGAAAGTTGCTCTCGAGAGAGTACTCTCACGACTGAGAGTAACACGCCTGCAGTTACTCTCGGCAGCGTGCGTCCATTGGCGAGTACTACTCTCGAGAGCGACTTTACTCTCACGTGGACAGGCACCTTAATAAGAAAAAGCATTGACGATCCGAAGAGAGGTCGATGATCGACGAAGACCTCAGGGATCAACGGACCAACAAACTTCCAAGGATTACTGTAATTACGTATGGACTGATACACGATGAAGCTGAGGAAAACAAGATATTGCCAGATTCAACGTACAAGCTCGTGTAATTTATTTTCATGACGATCTCCGTGTACGCGGTGCTTCAGGTTCAATCGACCGATCGGCCATCTCTGAACGATCGAATGTGTTGTCAGAGAAAACGAGAGAAATCGCTTTGAGAATATTTTTCCCAACAGAATAATACCAAGATAATTTGACCTTGCGCATCAAAGGTATTAGTTCATTTTCTAGTCACTGAATATTGAATTTTTCGAATATAATGCATCAAGACATGAAAAACCTTCTATTTTTAACGACGGAATTAGAATAAAATTCGCCGAGAGCAAATGCGACCAAACGGTTGATGATTTTCCATCGAGTATCTTGCATTTATATCGGCAAGCACATGCCTCGTAATGATGCGGTATCGAGTATCGCAGAGCAATGTGCATCAACGCGTATCATGCTCGAAGCGAGCGAGCAAAAGCGATGTATGTCTCGTACGTGAATAAACTATGTACACGTAAAATCGTTTACGACGCAATTGGCAAGTTTTCTCGTGTTAAATTATTCGAGATCGATGTTTCTCGATGACAAGATGGTCTCATTAACAACGAAAAGAATGAGAAATAATGAAAAAAGAAAGTGGAGCTAACCGGAGCTAGAATATTGCATGAGGATGTGCAAACTTAGTTAAGTTCGTTTTGCACCGGAAGGTTTTGGGAATATGGTGGATTTCATCCGGTGCGGTTGCGTTCGTTGCCCGGCTAGAAGAGCTTGGCTATATAGGCTCAATTCCCATGGGAATTCCGGCTATTCCAATCGGGAAATTCCTCGCCTACGTCCTAACTGAACCGAAGAAAGAGGAATGCCGAGAAACGAGAATGCATGGAAGAGAGAGAGAGAAAGAGAGAGAACAAGAAATAAGGGAGAGAGGGCGAGGCTGAGAGAAAGATCTAAAGATCGCGAATTAGAGAGAATAGAATGAGCCATATATACGTGTATAAAGGGACTATCCTGGGAAGGTTGGTAGGGAACGAGCATCGATTTCGGAGTACACGGATTTGATGCAGCCGGGCTATATGTAATAAGCGAGAATCTATCCCGGTACAACGACTTTGATGTGCTGATTTCCTTGTGTTCTGTTCCTTGCTCGATCGTAGAGGGCGGAAGGGGATCATATTGGCGGCGTTATTGGGATTTCCTCATCGATTTATCGTCCAAACGATGGTGAATTAAGTAAGTATTTCTAGCAACAGCTGTTCATTTCTGTAATATCGCAGCTGTTCATCCGAATCATCAATGATTGAAGGAGTTCGAGAGTGAAAGTGAGTCTGTGGCTTTTTCCAGAACAGAATCCGCTGGATTCTGGATACTCACTTATTCAATTTCAACGAAGTTAAAAGATTTGAGGGTACGAGTTGATTCGACAGATAAGAACCTGAAAAGATCGATAGAACTTTTCACGTCGAACGAGTTTCAGGCAGAAAAGAAGTAACGGGAAGGGTATCGCGGTGGGTGCCCCGTCGAGGAGAGTGTTGACCCGCGTAGTTAACTTTGGTGCAGTATGGACCGAGGGTGAATGGGCGTGGAAGGGGGACGTGAGAGAACGACGGAATATGCGGGCGAAAGCGAAAAGCGAGAGAGGACACAGAGAGATAGAAGAAAGATGGAGAGATTGCGAGAAGTGGGAGAGGGCAAGAGAAAGAGCTGTGGTTGTGGGATGAGAGTAAAGCACCGCAGTAGTTAAGGAAGTTCCGGGTCAGCCGGCACTTCTGTGTAGCGCATGGAGGAGATTCTCGGCCAGAACTCTGCGGGCTCTCTCTTGGTGTTTCACAGCGCCACGGAAAATAATGTACCTGCTGCCGTGCGACAATGGCTAACGAGTTAGACTCCATACAGATATAAAGCTTCCGCCGCACCCCTCGCTCCTCCTCTTCACTGCAATTCTCTCTCTGTCCTGCACCAAAATAGTCGCTCTCTTTTCCCCTCTCCGAAAGTTCCCCCAGATCTCCCTATTGCTGCCTCTCATTTTATCTCTCGGATTCTCTTTCTCTGCATACCCGGATGTTCGGGCGCACCGATGAGAGAGCTTGGACGAGAGACAAGGGAAGCCATCCTGGCTATTTATCGCAACGCATTATGGAAAATGCAGTGGCGAGACTAGAAACGCCCCTGCATGCTCTTTTGCTCCAAGCGGAATATTAATTAGGGTGATTAACCCACAAATTAAATATACCGGTTGCGTGTACCGCTCGTCCCCTGTGTGTACAGACAAATACATACGTATACACATATTTATATAAATACATGCATTTATCCATATCCATACGATTTTCTCTCTTGTTTCCTGCTTTTCCATCGTGCTCCCACCTCTCTCGGTGTCATTTGTGTGCATTCGGTCAGCCGGGCCAATTGCAATGGCATCATCTGTGACCAGGCTACGCTCGAGAGTGCCTATTTGTTCAGAGTGTACGCTGCCTCCCAACAAATATAATATACGCATGTAAACAATAGTTGATTCAATTTTAAACAATGCTTCCAATTTCAGTCGGTGTTTAGAAAATCGCGCACGTATGTTTATTTAGTACACAGGATGTTTTATATATTTTTACCAAATCGACACAAAATTTCACAATCTGCACAATGCCGGAAGCCTCAAAATATCATTTATTTATCTCTTCATAATCCAGCCGGGATTAAAAAAAAGCACGTAATTGTAGACTCTGGAAAAAAAATAACGAATGCATTCCTATCGCGATTGGTGCTTCGGTATTAATTACTAATCCCAAGACAGTCTAGATTTAACGTTTCATTTAAATTCCCGCCAAGTCTCGGATACATATTCATTATAAGTTTCGCACGCAAATATTTGTTCTACGTATTATACGTGATTATTTATTAATGTGTATGTGTTATTCCCCTGGGGTGAATTTCTGTTTAATATGCGCTACAAAGGAAATAACGAGCCCATAGACTTGGCGCACCTGCGAATTACGCAACTAGCTCCCTCTGGGGGAAAGATATGTTATGCTGCTGTCCTTTTTCCCTTTGCACTTGGCAATATTTCAATTTTTATACTTCTATTCGATTTCGCAATGTTGCTTTCAAACCGAAACGTGTATATAGAACACGCGAGTATTCAACTTTGCATTCTGGTTCTCTCAGCTCTGTTGTTTTTTGCCCCTTTGGCCATACTTTCAACCCCCTCGGGGTTACAGCGTAGAATATTTTTTCCCGACCTCGATTTATTGCGCGAATTAATTATTTCACGTGGACTGAACTCGCTCGGTCCAGATGGCTTGAATCGCACTCTTCAACTGTGCACATGGATACACGTGCGCGGTATACGAGGTGTCTGAAAAGTCGTGAAGAAGCAAAAAACTTCCGCGGACACTTGATTAAAACTTGAAATTTTAAAGAAGAAACTAAACTCTTTATCGAGTGAATTCGTGACCATAATTGGCACATTTACAGCTGCTCTTGAGTTCAAAGTCGAAGAATGGTGCATTCCAATTCTGTCGAGACTAAACGATTTTTTCTTGGCCCGGAGTGTCCTCGTGATAGTAGCTCGGATTCGAGTCCAAACTTTTTGAAACACACTATTCTTTTCCCCAAGCAAAATAATAATTTCAGATGATTTGAATAAAGAACAACATTCGTCCAACGATACCGCGTAAGTGGACGCGAAGTGAATTCTGTCGATCGTGTACGAAATTCCATCGATTATCTTTGCAGTCGGAGGAATCGTTACGTCGGAATCCCCCGAGGAAGCATCGACTGGGATACAACGCGTTTTACAGATAAAGCGAATGTCGTACCTGCGAGGCAAAATATACATGTAAATAATATAGAACCGGCGTCGTTCGTCGGTTCTCGTCATTTCCGGTAGCTTAACCAGGATAACGATGTGTAATCATGGCCGCAGACAAGGACAGAGGAAGGTACGCTCCCGATTATAAGCGTAGTCGCGAGGCTTCCCGATGCTCCAGGGACGTATAAATAACGCAAATAACAACGCGTTGGCTCGTGCTGCGAGGCACTCGCGAATCACACCACAGCCCACTAGATACACCACTGATAAAAGCCGCACCGTTCCTCTCTCCCTCGCCTTTCCATCCTCTTAGTGTTCTCGCCAACCGCACCCCTCACACTGTTTTCTGTATGGAAAGGTGCAGAAGCATAGAGAAACATACACAGAGAGATGGAGATGAAGATAGAGAGAAAGAAGAGGGGGGAAGGGGGAGGGAGGGAGGAAGCCACAATCAACGACAATTTGCAACGAGCCAACACGAAACGAGAAAGATCTTGGGAGGGTTGTTATCGGGAGCGATCTTGATGTAGTATATATGGGTACAATGAAAGGGGTTGAAATATACAATTCATATTACCCTCAAGTGCTCCATTATACATTCGTGCACACGGACGAATTTCGTACGTAAATGTATTTGGGACAAGAATCATTGGTTTTATGAGATTGTAAAGCTCACTTTTAAATTAGGAACGATTTCGTCAAATTTTTTATGACAAAATTCGTCACAACGGAGGCGGGACTGACCCGATGTGAATTTTAATCATAGCTGCACAATTCTGATTTTTTAACAATCTAGTTATAAATCAAATGTCAGCGACTGCATTCTTCTAGTCGTGAATTGTTACGTACGACGATGTTTCACAATTACAGTAAGCCATGCAACAACAATGTAGCAGGAGACCATGATGTTGAAAACAGCTGTTAAAACTCAAGTGGCGGAGAACATTGGCGTAGCGTTAGTCGCGTAGAACGAGATACAATGTAAGGGACTGTACGATAGCCCGCAGGTTTTAGATCGTACAGGAATGTGCTTCGTTTCATCAACGTTTTCATCTCGCAGTAACGAGCTCGTTGCATCTCTCGAATTTAAGTTGAACGTTGCACTTGCGTAATACCCAAAAAGGGATGCACTCATCATACGCGCATCAACTCATGTTTATTTGGCTTAAAAAATTAATGAAAATCTAAAATAATATAAAATCTCGAGCAACAAATAAAAATTTCAATCTCAGACCATTTCTTTCACTTTTCAGCAGTCAAAAACAAACTGCCGTTTCATTTCGACTGCCAAAGTAACCAATAAAAGCGCGGACAATATAGCTGCAGACTTTGTGAACCGCTTCAGAATCGTTGGAGAAAAAATTTCTCTGAAGACTATTTTATGTCAGAAAATGAAAGATTTCAAAGCTGCCGGAAGAAATTACGAAGAGAAGGGATCAACGTCGTACGAGGGTATGCTACGTATTTCAGGATCGCTCTGCTTGTTTGGGATGGTCGAGTTGAAAAAAATATAATTACAAGGCCTAGAAAGGCGAGAGCCTCCAAGACAACAAGGTGAAAATAGGCATTTGACAGGGGAAGAGATAACAGCTGTTCCTGGTGGAAGTGTCTCGTCTTTGGGGGTGTGGTTTCTTATAAACATCTTATCGTAATAACACAAATGCAAATGTATATGTACATACAAAAGGAGACTTTTCGAGAAATGCACGGAAATTAATGAGTAAATAATTTCGTAAGGCGAAATGAGATAGGAGCAGGATAGAAGATCGCTGGCAAGAGAAAGACTCACCAAAACTCTTAGCTCTATCCCATCCTCAGGATGTTTGCAAAAGCGGTCATAATAACGTGGCTAGGAGCGCGATTTCTTGAACTTTACATAAAGGACTATACACGTATACGAGTGAAGCCCTTATTACGGTTTACCTCTTACCTGAAACAAAAAAGAAATAAAACTCATAAGTACGAGCAAGGAGCACATAGAGAGGCTTCGTAAATCTTAAATATTTTTCCTCTCATTCAGCTTATGGCATGCTCTTATTCGGCTCTTGCTCTCCTTACTTTGTTCAGCTATTTACCCCTCCCCCAAAAGCTTGAGCGGTACACCATTTCCTTATTCATCCTTGCTGCTTTTGTAAAATATTAAAAACTCCTCTTTCACCCACACTTAACGTAACATTGTTACACTTGAGGGTGTAAGAAAAAACGGTACGCACACGTACTGCACGATGAACTTCCATAAATTGCATAAGTTTGCTAAATTACGAGGAGCGCTCTTCTACGCAAAAAATGCAAGTTGACTCGTTATAGCCAAGTTTTTTAGTTTTTAAGTTTCTCTGCGAGAAAATATGGGAAATTCTTGTGTCGTGTTGAATTCGCCATGGAAAAGTGTGGTCGCCATAAAAAAAAAAAATGCATTTACACTAAAAATTGCTTGAGTCATAAAAACTTGCTTGAACTCTGCGCGCGTCTTGTCCAAATGGGAGATGCGCAGCTCGTAGGAGACACTTGAACCAATATCGAAGATTAGTCTCCAGTTTTACACAGCAGGAGAAATCCATGTGAGGTTAGCTACCGATCTATGTCGCTCACACGTCGAACCCTCGTAAGTCCTTTCTTGTGGCGAAGGAAAAAGGAAATTACGACGATATAGAGGGAGAAAAAAGGAGGATGGAGGGGAAGGAATGTGCGAAGAAAAGTAGCTGGAGGAGAGTGCTCGTGTTACATACTTCGGGTACAGATGCATCGCTCGACTACGAATGTGCATTTGCGCTGAAAAGCTCGGCACCGAGGAGGGAAAGCTTTGTATATATGTATGGATGGAATCGTCTGGAGAGGCTTGGAAGGAAAATTTTTCACGTTGAGTATATCGCGTCAGACTCGGTACGACGGTTTTCCACTCGTCGGCTGATGCCGAGTGTCAAGCAACGAGGAAAGGTTAGTAAGGTCAAGCCTGAGCCCTCGTTGGAATCGAGATCTGGCAAGAAAGCTCCGATATGATTTTTATGACGGTCACGTAGTTTCTTCTGCCTCGACGAAGGCGAAGCTTTCGAAATATGTGTAACACCATGATCCAAATACTATATATGCAGTCATCGTACAGAAAATGTTCTTGCTCGAAAGTGGAAGGATATAAACTTGAATCATGTATGTGTTGATAAAGTTTAATTTTCATGGAAGTATTTATCCAAGATTTTTCTTTGCTATTTTACGGAGAGCAAAATGAATTCGCAATCAGCGAAAACAAAAGCTGCGCGGAGAGAAACAATATTTATACGAATTAGCAATCACCCTGGGAGGTAGTAGGTTACGTACGAGTGCAGTTACTTTTTGCAACGATAATACTAGGACGGGGGACATGGGCGAAAATGGTCTTGATTTTCCCAAGAATCACAAGGCAATTCAATGTGATGCTTCGCTGCGTTCTGAATGACTCTCGATGCTGAGGTAGACCACTATATCGAGGTGAAGCAGCAGTAGCAGCAGCGCACGAAAGCATTGGCAAACCAATGGCTCGACCATAGAAGGGGGTAAGCGAGCGTCCGATTCACCAAGCTGGTAATCAGCGCTTTATTGGCCATAGCCAATTAACGTGGCTGCGATTGGCACGCGAACAGAGTACGAACTACTTCAAGAGAAAGATGGAGTGTGCGAAGAGAGAGAGAGAGAGAGAGGAATAGAAATGGCCCGAGAGTTTCAGAGTGCAATGGGGCAGCATTCCGTAGGAGAGGGAATGCGATGCGATCGAGGGGGGAGAGAGAGAGCGAGAGTGAGAAATCGAAGAAGGATGGATACGATGAGAGGAGAAAGCGTAGAAGTGAGAGAGGAAAAGGAACCCAACTAGTATCGACAAAGGGAGTGATTCGTAGTAATAGTGAAGCGTTCACTAGCAACCGGAAGTGAGATGGAACGGATCTACATGTAGTCCAACAATGTTGGGGGACTCGAGTATTAATTTTAAGCGGTGGAATACCCGTGCTAAACGATTTGAGGGTATGGTCCAGATATTCGTGACCGTTCTCTCGTGATCGGATGGACCTGATGCTTCAGCAAAACGAGCAACCCAACTGCCTGCGCTTCTCAATCTGAGGACTCGACACGACCTCCCGCATGTCTAGCTCCTCTCTTTGCATCCTGGCATCTAGCAAACACCGAGAGCTCTCATATAGCAGCATCACATTTCACTGAGAGGAATAGTCGTGTCGCTGAACCTGAAATCACCGAGTATTTTCGACCAATCCAATCGAGTCGACCACAGACAGATGGCAGCCTAGCGGAAGGGTCTGACTATCAACTACCCTAAATGGGTAAAAGGGAAGATCATTCCTCGACACAAAAACTACCCAGCCAAGGCATCCGCACCAAAGGCTCCTCGGTCTAATGACAAAGTGACCGTACCTACGATACTGAAAGAGTAATGGGCATGGGTCGGAATCAAGAGACTCGGTAGAGTTAAAAAGAACATTCAATAACTTCATGTAATGATGTGGCCTTTGATTTATGAGCGATTCGATCCCTTTGGATTTTATCTGTGTTTGCTTAACAGCGCCGGTCTCCGAAGGGTTAGTAATCGATGCTTGAAGGGCTTTTAATTAATAGTTGAGAATTCCTAGATAAATCCAACATTCATCCCACGTACGAATCATTTTGAGAACTTGACGGAAACGAGTAAAGATGCATAGTTTTGACATTACGGTACTACAAATCCTTGGTTGAATAAGCACTTTTTAACTTTTCTTTCAATACCGATCTCAACAAAACTTGCAAGTAATGACTGAATCGGAGTTGAGTATCCAAGGATCGAGGGTCACAAGAAGGAGGCAGGTCTTTTATACCGAGCGAGATAAAAGACTGGTAGAACACGATATTCTCAAGAAGCGACTGGCCTTCATTTCCTTCAATAATTCATATCCAGAACATGAAAAAGAAATGATTCGAAAAGTTCACTTTGGTATAGAAAAATTTATAGGGGGTAAAATCCCGCTTGAATGGAGAGAACGAAAGGGAAGATAAAAAATGAAAAGAGTCCGGAAGTCAAGGAGTTGGAGGTTGGTATGAAAAGATTGGAGAGAAATTTGCACGAAAAGTCTTCCGGTCGTTTCTCTCTCGTTCATCCTCTCGAGGGAGGATGAAAAATTTTTCTCCAAATCACGAATAAGGATCGGTTGAACGTGTATGAAAAAAAGTAAGGGGAGAAGTGAGAATGGACAAGGAGGAAGTGGAGGAGGAAAGTCCTGGCGGGTTAGTACGCACCTATGTACACATTCATACGTGTATCTACGTCGACTATATAAAGACGAAGGACGGAACGGTCCGGTACGAAGGTACGGTCGAACGAACGGATTCCCCGTATGTTATATGCGCATCGTGGGTTTGAACGAATGAAATGCGGAAAAGCAGAGTGCGAGAGAAAGAGAGATAGGGAGGAAGAAGGCACAGAGAGAAAGGTGGACGAAGAGACATGGCGAGAGTTAGCAGGAAATCTCGAGAAAACGAGGTCGAGACTGCATCGTGTGTGCAGGAGCAGTTGAAGCCAGGAAATAGAGGTTGGTCAGGGGTTCGCTCTCAGTTTCTGAGAAAAGCTAACCCCTCCGGCGAGCCTTTCGGTCTATATACAGCTCCCACAGTAGAGTCATATGCAGTAACATAAAACATACATGTGTGCAGGTACATATTCATATATATACATCTCACATTTGTGTACACTACAGTCTAATAAATACATGTATGTATACGTGTATGTAAAACGTACATACTCCAAGTCTCCGCTACTTCTTTCGCTTCCATACACTCGTTTCTAGAGCTTTCCCTGAGCTCTCTATGCCTCGTTTGCCGTAAACAAGAAAACTCAAGTGTCCGAGTGAGGAAGAGAGCCAAAGAGAGAAAGAGAGAGAATAAAGCCCTTCGGGGGATGAGACTTCCGGCTAGGAAATAAATTTACCTGTTAAATCCAGAGTCCCTCGTATCTTTTCTCCTACCAAGAAAAGATTGAGGCAAAAGGAATAAAATGTTACGAATAAATCTAATATAGGTATAGGACCTTGGAAAAATCACAATTTCTCTCTCCCGTTCTATTTCACTCTTCGAGCGTAGTTCGGAGAAAAAGTAGGGGATTCAGCCACAAGACAGAATACGAGAGAATGCGGAATCCCATAGTGCCGACTGTCTTATGTTATATTCCAGGGGATTCCTGATTCCTGGCCAAAATTTAAATTTTTACTCGGCTTCCAACTCCTGCTTGAATGTATTTTTGATTACCTACGAAAAAATGGACACGAAGGAAATTTGTATAAATTTGAACATCCATCGTTTCGTGACAAAGAGCTTCGGTAAGCCTATTTCCGTAAGTTCTTCCGAATGGACATGGCCGATGATGTGAAAGAATGAAATTGACAATGCAACGTAAAAACAAGATTAATAGAGAGTCCAGAAATAAGCACAAAGAAAAGTCCGATGTCAGTTCGAGGAAGGAAAAGGTTTTCCAACGAAGAGCAATACTTTTCTTGACACTCGGACAGATCCTTTGTAAGAGCAAGAAGCATTGGCGAGTTGGCCCGGCTTCACGATGGAAAGATCGTCGAGCAACATTTCTCTACAATTGTTTCATCCGTGCGAAGGCTCCACGCTTCCCCGGTACTTCAATATCATCCGTATTTCTTCCTCTCTTCAATGAGAATTTTCAAAGGAATAGAACATTTATCCAGTGCCAGGTGAGATAGTGATCTGGCCAATATCGGATACGGGGACAGAGCAATCCGTAATCGAAATCGAAGACGGAGTCACGTTGTGAGGAAACGGAGTACGCGAAGAAGGGGACGCTCGAGAGTGGCTCGATAGAAATGGATTGGTTCTCTAAATCATAGAGATTTACAGATCGCAAGAACTCTTGGATAACGCTATGGAAACGAATGAGAATGATGGAAGTGAAGGAGGGAAGCGAGGAGGAACAAGAGCAAGAAAAGAAAAGAGCAGACCAGGTAGAGCCGAGCTTTCTCGAGAAGTGACGGGTACACACCGGAATAATAATTGCTCAAATTTCCATACTAATTTTGCTACAGGGTTCCACCGTAGACCTCACCAAATATTGTGAAGGCTTTACAAGTTATCACGGACGCTTTCGGGAGTGTGCGAAGTGCTCGATCTCGATGAAAAATCTTTGCTTTATTGTTTTCTACGTGTTCTTCAGCTTCGATCTGCCTGAGGATCAATGCCATAATCGACTTATACGAAAAAGCAGAGAGCATGAAGCAATCACTGTGTTTTGTTGATTCGTACAACGCAGTCGCTGAAGCATCACGGCCGAATATGAATCGTAATTCCCGGTCTGGGTGTGCTGAAACGTCATTTTCGGAGCTGGCAATTAGATCGAGCAATAACAAATTGTTGGGCAGCCGCAAAAGAGGATTTCGCTTGCGTTTGGTCGGAAATCTATACAATGCTATCGAGATCGAATGATAGGATACCACAAGACCATGAGGTTTGCGTGTTTCAGGTGCTCTTGCGGAACAACTATTGGCATTCTGTACGTATATAATACGTTTACATAGAACGAACCGATAGAGAACGCCCATCGGATTAACCAACAACGCAATTCCCTCTTTTCCGAATGCACGTCTCGCCAACCTGAATGGCGATACGGCAAGCCCTACAGACACGCGAGACCGCTGTTAATTGGCCACAGAGATGCACCAAAAAAGGTCAGTTATTTTATGAAAATCTAATAGGTTACAAAGTTAGTGGTGATTCGTGTATCTGGCTGAATTCCCAATTCATTTCGCCAAATTTCACGCTAACTCAATCCGTATTGTTTTTTTTTTTTTTTTTTTTTTTTTACTTTGCATTAAACACAACGATCAAGATTCGTGGATATTGCATTGGAAAAGTTTGACTTTTGCCTACCGAAGCAGAGAGAATAAACGGAAGGACGAAATAACGGAAGAAAGAGGAGGAAAAAGACGAAGAGATGGCAATTTATCATCCCAGTTGAGTTAGGGGAAGAAAGCACATCGGTGAATAAGCCAAGCTAAAACGTGAGGTTCCCAGCAAAAAAGAACTATCGAGAGTTCGGGAGGGGAGCGACAGCGGGAGAACGGACGGGAAAGGGAGGCAAGGAAAGTCATCGTTACCACGTTCCTTTTTTTCTTTCTTCCTCTCATATCCACCTCCTTTTTTGACAATCTATCTCTCTTCCCCCCTCCCATCCTCCTTCTTATTCCCTCTTTTATTGTCGACACTGAGAGAGAGCTCTCGTTTCTTAGACCGATTCATCCATCTATTTCTTATATACATAGGTATACAAATATCGGAAAGGAGCGAAAATCGCAAGCACAGATGAACGGATTGCCTGTCAGAGAGAAACGAGTCGGAAAATCGTGCGAATCGTTCTGCGACATTGTTAATTTTCTCGTGTGTCTTTCTCGACTGAAAAGCCGGTCACCATGTGCGATTACAGGTGTCCTCGGTATCGATGACAAATTACTCGTAATGCGATCGCAATCGTCTATTTCGCATCACGAATAAATCACGAAATTTTATTCTTTCTCGACACTATACCGTTTGCGTCCTTCGAGAAATAACAGTTTCTGTAAAAGAACGCGAATCCAGGATCACGGTAGAATTAGAGCAGCCGATGAGGTAAACTTTTGTCACAATCGTTGTCGAAATGAGAGTTTCTCACTTTTTTTTCATTCCCAACAATTTATCTAGACGAAACAAATGGGATAACTCCACAGTAACTATGGAGTAAATATGTACGAACCGAGATGAGCGATTGACCGTGCGAGCCTTTACCCGGTGGTTCTGGAACGAAGGACCAGACGAATGGGGAGACAAAGAGAATGTACGTGATGGCGTGGATGAAGTGAAAATTTCTTGCGACGAAACGTGCCGAAATATCTTAAGGAAAGGGGGGCATTTTGGATGCCGGCAGAGCACAGAGCCTGTATGTGCTTACACTTTGCTGCTATTGCCACTCAACCTAACGCATAACTTAAATGTGGCTTGACACACAACTCTAAATATTTGCATGGACAAATAATTCCCACGGTAAATGCATGCGCACGCGGCGAGCGGACCACACTACAGTCTTACACACGCTTTCTCGTATGCGTGTGCTTTCATACAGTTGACAAAATAAAACGAATACGTGGAAATTGGAATTGTATGCAAATGGCGTTCATTTAGTTTAGCTTATTAATCGTTGCGGTCATGAATATATTATTGCTTTCGTAGTTATATTCGTACACAATTTTCTCACCACTGTGGAAACTTGGATAAAAAACCGCGATAACAACTGCAATTATACAGTACAAATGAAGCCTGATTACGGCGTCGTATGATACGAATTTATTTTTGAAATATTTTTCATACGCTATTCAAACGGTCTTTAATCTGCTTTTGACTTTTCTCGCGAAAAATTCGATCATCTCGATAAAGTTCGAGCCTCTGCACAATTTTGATTAACAGCAGTGCATAAATTTATTGCAAAATTAATGTTAATCAGCGTACAATGATTAAATTCGTTGAAAGCTGTTCCCCATTGAAATTTAGTTTGCCGGTGGTTTTAGTGTCATGCACAGACACGAGGGAAGAGGAGCGAGGTTAGGGAACGGGAGGATGAACACGGTCTGACGGATTTTCATGTGTGGCGACGAGAAACGGCAGTGAGACGAAGCGTCAGTAGTTTGAGTCGTGTACGGGCAGCCGAACAGCGATACAGATAAACCAGGAGAGGGAGGGAACGGGAGAAATTGAGAGAGAGAGAGAGGAAGGTGCAAGCTGAATACACACGTTATATAGAGTTTCAGCAGCTTGCGAATCTTCTACGGTGACGTTGGAACTGGCGTCCGTGTCCCCCTATATATCTAACCTGATGCCACAAGCAGCTATGTACTTATGGTTATATCTATGGGCAAATCCAAATCCCGTAATAAATATATACTGCTCTGAGCTGTTATTTGAAAATCGATTGATAAATCTCTGCCCGATTCCTTTAATCTTCGAGCCCGCCTTCTCCGGTGTTTTTCTCTTGCAGCTTGTAGAGCCACGATTCTTATGGAAAATAAATCGGCAAATCGATTTACCGCAGACAACCCTCGCGATGGCAAAATAAAGTATACCTGAATTACTCACTCGTCACAACAGAATTATACACTCCAATATTATTACAATATAAATTAAAAAAATTGTGATGAATTTGTTAATCGCGCCGTTAAAAGTGGGCGATTTATTTTGAGCCGGACGCTGGATGTTCACTTTAGTCGGATTCCTCGATGACTTATTCTCGAGATAAGAACAATGAAAGCGTCAGTTTTACGGAGATTTACCTATGGATATGAGAACAGGATAGGAAAATGCATATGCACAGCTCGGTAGACTAATGCCAACAAGGTTCTTGTCCGTGGCTTGTTTCGCGGGTGCGATGTGACGCGCCCTGAACATATTCTCGTCCACAGAAGGTGTATATACGAGGAGCGGGATCAGGGTGGATTCGGTATAGAAGCGGAGAAAGAGGGGAGTAAGCGAGAGAGCGAAGAGAGCAAGGCGAAAAGCCGAGCTATTGCAAGGGGTGTGTACGCAAATATGTATGCTAACGAGGCTGTGCGAACAACCTCCGCGTTCCCCGACACGTCTACCTTTGGTACATCGTTTGTACACAGTCACACACTTATATGTGTATGAGAGGAGGCTGTAAGCCAGACTAATATTGTCAACAGCCAGAACTGCTCCTTTCCGCCGACCCCAATTGATTAATTATATTCAAGGCTCATAATAAGCGATAATCTTTAAAAAAAAGTCCCCTCGTTTTCGAAATTCGCATGTATTTGCATGAAAATATTCTTCACGTCAACGAGGAAGAAATGAGTTTTTCCTCCCATCATGCTCTCCCCTCTCTTCTCTTCAGTCCATCTCTCGTTAATTGGATTGTATGGAGAGCACCGATGTATGTAATTAAAAAAATGGGTACTGTACCAAGTGAAATGTACAAGGGAGCGATGTACGGAGGTGGATTAGCGGAAAACGTATTAATTGATCGATGGATTATTAATTCCGTTCGCTTCAACACTTAGCTGATTGAATTTTCAAACTCTTTGTTTTTGCTTCGCACAGCTTCGTCACTCCCGCGCGTCATTTTTTCTGGTGAGAAGACTTGATTACCATGTAAATTGTGTGCTGGTAGAAAGTTGTATAAAAATGATTTATTAACCGATGCTGCTCAAACCGGAATCGTTCGGCGCTGAATACACAAGCCAAGGTGTGTCGTTTCAATTTTTTTTTTCAATACCCGAAATTGGAGCAGAATTATGTTGAAAAAGGTCGACGTTGACAATGCATATAAATTTTGTATGTAATACGAGAACTCAGATAACTGGACACTGTGAGCATTTTTTCAACACTCGCACAATGGGAGAACGTTTGCAATCAAGCAAGAGCTCTCATAAAATATACCAATACATAGAAATGCACATTGACGAGATTCTCGGGTTCTTCCTAGCTTTTCCCAAGCTAAATATATCGTCGTTAAGATTCCTGCAAACGACCTATGAGCGTTTGTAACTCGAACACAGTCTACGTAGGAGATTCATTCAACTAACACCTCGAAAAGCTCGATTTCGGAGCAGCTCTAACTTTATTCTGCGTGCTCTGATGCTACATTAAAACATACGAAGTTCCGTGTACAGGTTGATTCTTTTTCATCGATCAATAGTTATAGGTAGAACATCGAAATTTGATGTTATTTTTAAATAAGAGTGTTTTTCACGTTTTTTCAGATTTGAAAATCGCACAACGAGAAGGGGGGATTTTGTAATTCACAAGTATCTATACAAACGAAATGGTGCTAAACTTATAATTCATATATATTATATTTAAATAGAATGACGATGCGATACCAGTGTCAACGAAGGTAGAATAATCTGAGAATGCAGGCGAAGATCACGGAGAATCGTTTCATCACAAAGGCGACGTCAGCTTGAAGTCACAGAGCAAAAAGGGCGGAAATAAGGACGTTCAAGACGTTCGCTCGCGGAAGAGGACACAAACAAAACTCCGCAATAACGCTGACAGCTCGTTACAACAGTGATAAAGCGTTACAAGACTTAAGCAACGACTCCACCGTTTTCCTACGTTCAAAAATACGTATACTTGGTCCTGGTATCAGTGCACAAGCACTACGCGATACATTTTATTCTACACCTCCGTGCTTATCCTCATTTCGAGCTTTCGCAAAGTTTATCCTACCGACCCTGGCTCCTGCTGCTGTGCGACCTTTTCGAGAAATCCTCGTGATATCCTTGACTTTTCGACCCATATATACACGTACCGTGGAAAGTTTAGGTTTGTATTTCTGTCTTGTCTTCTCGAGTCTAAAATTTTTTGTCGAGTGGCAAGTTCGGTGTGTGAGAATGGCACGCGAGTTGGAGAGTACGATTAAAACTTCGAAGCGTTTGTGTGTGGCTGAAATTCGATATGAAAGATTTTGACAACTCATGAGAACACTCAATTCGTTTAATTTTCAATCGTATTTCACTTATTTACAAATAAGACTTTCACGACTGAGGAGAAAACAATTTTTTTCAATTTTCAATCAATTTTTCCTTGTTTTATCAATCACTAGAATTTTCGAATTCTCTTAGTGTTGGATGGTTTTAAACGGGACTGCACGACGGAGATGTTTTCACGGAATTTGAATCCCTTTGATCGTGAGGGGCTTCTTTTGAGGGCTCAGCTCAAAGTAATAAAATAAAAACTTTCAGTAGAAAGCGGTCGCCAAGAGCTTGGTGCTTTGTGATGAACCTGTCGAAAATTTTGAGTGCCCTCCAAACTTGTGTGAACGTATATGCATAAATATATTTCCTCAAAAGTGATTAGGTTACGTGGAAAATCGTTGGGAAAGTTTGTAAAATAATAACTTCTATATTAGTTGAGATATTCTATGACGTTAATACACCGTCGCAGATGCATTAAAAAGTTGTCATGGCTCCATCATTATCGTCAGCTTTATATTGCCACTCTCGTTGAGGAGCACGCATAACATGCTCCGGAGAAAACGAGTGAAATGAGAATGAGGATACGAAAGTGAACAGATTCGATGAGAGTGTTTTCCGGCTCTTCTAGCCACAGCAGTATACCCAGTCGTATAGATCGTTCCATCGCCAACTGATGAGTTTCATTGAATAATATATATATTTTCTAGAATTTCATCGAATAAATTGATGTTTAATAATTCGAAAGCTCAGAAGAGAGATTATTTTTGGGCCAGTCTACCGAATAGTTATGAAAATAATAAAATTTGGAGGCTGATCACTCAAGCAGCTACATCATTTCGATTAACTTCTTCATCTAGAAATCGCTTCCATCAAACAAAGTGGAAATTGCAGTTTGAATTGTCTGATTCAAGTGCCCGCAGGGCAATAATTTCAAGTTATTTTAATCTTGCTTTTTATTCCTCTTTCGTTAAGCATTTTCTGCGCTTTACTACCGCAAATATAAATGTGCCGGATGCTTTGGATTCGTCGAAACGGGTAGAAGAGGATCGATACTTGATTCGACATGGAAATCCCTATGTTGACGTCCCCTTGAGTCTACATATTGAGTCGAGCCATAAGCCTCCGAGCCGAGAGCTATCTATCCCTCATAAAACGCATACCATCACGTGTAAACCGTCCCGAGCTAAGCAATATCCAACACTTACGGATGGTGAGAGAGTACAAGTGAGATGAATGAACAGACAGACATAGATATGATGAGAAAGATGGGAAGAAGAGAGTGACGAAAGTACAAAGTCAGTACTGTGAGAGGTTTCAAACGCCACAGTAGCCTTATCGATTCACTTCGAAATTTTGCATCTGTACGTATGCAGCACTTGAAAGACTTCACTGTAGTAATTCGCGATCATATCTCGAGCGGCTTTGCAAGCGTTAAATTTATCATTTGTTGCAACCGGATTATAGGAAATTGTGAAAAGCCGTCAACTCGACGGCGGCTCTGCTGGAGTGACGAATTAAATATTGATGGGACATCGCAGGCCTAACCGTTATCAAACGGTTTCTGCATCAGTGGGGAAAAAAATGAATTCCACGGTCCACGGATTGGTCGTATCTAGTTAATGAATTAACAATGGAAATGTACGGGGGCCAAAAAACTGTCAATTGTATTGAAGATAGATAAAAATGATTGGTTGATGCCAGCCTGACGATTTTCATCAATATCTCCAAACTCAATCATGCGTACATCGCAGGATATTTTCCAGTAAGCGGATAAACGAGAGGATCCATTGAAACGCCGGAAAAATGAGTATTACACTGGAGTTTTACTGTGTACATCGAAACGTACAATGGAAATCGAGTGACGAATTACAGCCATCGCGGCTGTATGGGAGTCATACGAAGTGGAAAAGCGAGGAAAAAATCGAAAATATAAAAAACGCGTGTGTACACAGCCTATTTCGTGTGAAAAAAATCGTTGTCGAAAAATGTTGACCGTTGAGCGTGAAAAGCGCGAAAAGACCTAAAATTCTCTGTTTTTCATATTGCAGATCTAAACAAATAAGTTTCCCCACATAGTACGAGGATCAGCTTATTTTTGCGGAAGATCGTTTCTCGATAACTCTTTATTTCAAATTTCACCGAGAAAGCCTCCGTCATAATCTTTCCCCTGAGAAGATTCATCAGCCTAGCGACCAGTGCCGATCACTCGGAAAAACCCGTAAACACGAAAACCTGGAAAAAGCGACTGGGAGAGGATGTCCGAGCTAATCGAGAATCTCCATTATTCCTTCCACATATCCACACCTCTTCCAATGGTTCCATAGAGTTGGCGCGGCGAAGTTTCAAGCTCCCCGTTCATTGGGTCCTCCGTAGAAAAGGTACAAACTCGATTTACAACGAACGCTTGTGCGACACGCATCGACGATGTAACTACACGGTTAACGACGTTTCCACGTTGGCGCGTCGAGCATCAAGTAATTTGATTTCGCGGGGTGCGCACGTACCTATAGAAATCATTTGTGTATGGATACTTACAGGGTGTGTTAAAAAATGAAACGTAAAATTCGAGGCGCGGAAGAGATGCCAAGCTTTGTGGAAAAGTCTTTTTTCATCTTATATGCAATAAAGAACGTTTGTCCGTAAATTAATTGCAAGTCGCAGAAATAAATGGATTCGAAAGGACGGAAGTGACCGAACTCAAAAACGTTTCGCTCGCTCCGTAATCTCAGCGAAATGCGATTCATTAAAAAAAAAAAAAAAAAAGAATGGATCAAAATTGCCTTCTGCTACCTCGAAAAATGGATGGATCTCTGGACCTTTTGATTTTTCTGAGGATTTCAACGATATCGTGGACACCTTGTACATGTGTACGTATGAATAACATCATAGCGACAGTGAAAAGGGTTGTGATGGTGTTTCGGGAGTGCCGGTTAATACGGCGTGCGGTGGGGTCCAGTTGAGTCCGGAGCTCTCAACGATCGTGGTATTGGTGATGGTAGGAGAATTATTTAACGTTGGATATACCAGGGGAATTGTCAAGAATGTTAGTGTATGCCCTGCCTCTGGAGCAAAAATGGACACAGAGAAAAACATAGAGCGAAAGCTCTCTTCGGCTTTTTCCGAGGGATAACAAGCTGAGAGAGGCGAGCAGGAAGCGAGTGAGAAGGGAGATGAAGATGAAGAGATGAACAAAGACACTGCGACAGGCTCCGATAAACCGGAAACCACGTTAACGCTGTCTCTACTTTGCATAGCGCGCGCCAGCATCGTTACAGCACGATGACGGCGGCGTATTTTTGTTTTTGATCCTACTCTCACGCGGAGGTCGCTCGGTGTGATAAAACGATAACGTGATTACGGTCGACGAAGAGCAAAGAGGACCGACCAGTTTCTCTCCTCCTTCTATTTCGTTACGTATTTTTCGCTTTTTTTTAATCTTCGGCCTTTCGGGTCTTCTTTTTTTTTCCATTTACCTGACGCACGAGTTATTACATATACAGCGAAACGAATAATTTGATTGTGAAAGTTAATAAAAAATGGTGTAAAAATCATTTTATCCGAAGAGATTGATATCATTTTCATTCGCTGTCTTTTCCGATGGGAACATTCTGAATCAGTATAATTTTAATCGGGTTTCGTTATTGCATCTCGTCATTCGAAGCTACGTATAGCTTCATTTTTACAGCCTCTCATTTCACATTCACGTGAGGTGAAAAAGACGCTCTTCCCTCGACGTCTCGATAAATATAATTGCATAGTGTGCTGGTAAACCGCATGTAAAGATAAAAGAACAGAAAACACTCGCGGTGGAGTGATCGAGGAGCAGCCCAAGTGATCTCGGGAGTGGCCCCCGAGGTGCGTAATTAATCGGAACTCCAGCGACTCTCGAGCTAGTCATCATCGGAGCTCTGATCGATTTTCCTACCATTGTTTCCTGTCTCTTTCTCCCTCTTACTTTTTCAACAAAAAAATTCGTCGTTTCTCTTGGTAAATCCGCAGAAATCCGTATTCGAGGTGCACAAAAGAATCGAATATAGCTAGCCGAGGTCGATCAACGATTGCACAAATGTTATATACAGTTAGAGACTCGTCGGTAATTCTCGAATTGAAGTAATTACACGGTGCGCTCAAAGCAATTTCTTTTCCCTTAGCTTCCGCCCCCTTCCTTCCTCCTCATCTTCTCTCGCCCGTCGAACTAGCATTTTCTTCTTTACCCTCTATTACAACGAAGACTTTTCTCGCCTTGTGCGAATTTATCTCTCAATCGAGATAGCGAAGCGTTTTCTTTAGCTTCGCGAGTGAAATGTCTCTGACATCTCTTCATCAATGCAATATTTACAAAGAAGATTTTTTTCATTTCAGCTAATCAGAGATTTAATAGACCGAGAAAACTCATCTCGTCTGGATGTTCGAGTCCGGAGATGGTCAACGGGTTTTGAGAACCGTTTCAATGACGATTATTCGTTTCTTTTTTTTTCAATCAAATAATTGGGAAAGTAAAATTGACGCCAAAGGTGAAATGACCGAAAGTGAATATTTCTAGTTGAAGAATCTTTCGAGTGTAAGCAAGGCTCGTGGAGAGCATCGCACGAATAGAACGATCCGCATTATTATTATCTCTCGAGAAAGATTGTGTATAGTAACGGAGCTGGTATGCGACGAGAGAGAAATCTCAAGTGTGGCTGCGTGAGAAAAGAGGAAAAAAGAGAGAAGCCTGCGGAGAGATGAGTGAACGGAGTCAACTAGACTTGCCTGTCCTGTTAACCAGTTGAAACTCTTTCTCTGTGGCACGCGAGTCCAACGAGGCAGCAGAAGATCGAGCAAAAGCGAGAGGTTCGAGCGTTACTTTAGTGAAGACGACGCGGTTGCCGGAGACGTTTGAGTCATAGATTCATCTGGTCGTTTGTGGATAAAGAATCAAAAATATGTGCCAAGAATTCAGTGGCTCTGAGATCGAAATAATTCATGAAGAAATAATGAAATCTTATGAATTCTTCGGAAATTATTCGCAGGATGACCGATCAATTATTTCATTAAATTAATTCGTGTAGTTTTGTTATGATCGATTGAGCCGAGTTTTAGTGATCAAGATAGAAATATTGATGTTCAAACGAAATCCAAATGTTTTCTCTTCTCTGGTGATTCTGTAAAACGCCGAGGAAGAATTTTAATTTTTCATTGATATTTGAATCGAGTGTCTCGTGTGTAGTTTTTTCGCTCATAAAGTGTCGGGCGAATGATACATCAAGTGAGGAAAGATCAAGGTCGAAGGAAAAGATTTGGCGTCTGCGGATACGCCGAAAGAGGATCAAGCTTCATGAAATGCATGTAAATTTTATGGAGATCTTGAAGCTCTTGGGAGATCTTAAACCTCCTTTTTTTACACGAGGATCTCCTTGGAGAAGTTCCTTCTATTTTCCGTGTCGAGATTGATTTGAACTTGAAGAAGTGCACCTTTAACGAGGTGAGTAAGGCGATTGGTACGAATGGCAAGTGTGAAAGGAGATGAACGAGAATGAAAATTGTGCATGGAAAAAAATGGCGAGAGCCATTTGATGAAATGATGAAAACGGAAATCGATCGCGTACCCCACATTTATAAACGGGTGATGGAAAACGAATTGAAGAAAATTAAGGCTCTACCCTGAGAGATTGCGATTGCTCCGGCATTCTTGTAATTACGTCTGGTGTTGCGAGTTCGACTAAACCTCGCACGTGCCTCGTGCGGTGGTTCGTTAACTCGTTCGTAAACCTCCCAGTACAGTGTTTTTTCATTTTCAGTATTGGAATAATAATAATTCCACGCGATAAATATAGTACGAAGAAACATGAAATAAAACAGAATCGGGGCGTTTATTTGCTTTCGGTAAACGAATCCCGGTGGGCCCTATTCATTTTTATTATGGAGATGACTTAAATATACAACGGAAGAGAGCCAAAAGAGTAACATACAAAAACGGGAATTTTTTTCATTTGCATTTGTTATCGTGATTTAAATTAAGTTCCAATAAAAAACGCGGAATCCGCTAAACGAATAGTTGAAAATCATTTTCAATAATGATGCAATTAATTTGAACAGTTTCAGATTGGTAAGAGGTCGGTGTGTGGCTTCAGCAACGAAGCCAATATTTGGTTCGGTGATCATTCGTACATTTAAAAAGATTTTCACCAAAAACTGAGTGATTACGGTCGCACAAGAAACTGCGTTTTTTTCGAACGTTTAATCTATAGAAATAAAAGCAACGTTTTGTGCATCGATAAATGACAATGTAGAGCGAAAGATATATAGAAATGCGAGTAAAATAACGAGATGGCTCATACAAGTATAGATATAACATTCATCGTAGAGAAAAGAGACGAGTGAGCGAGTTCGTGGCATCGATTAAAGTGGGCTGGGATCGAGTGGCTGCCGTGTGCAGTGCGACTTCCATCGACCGGAATAATATGCAGGGGCACAGCCTCTCCTGTACCGTATGAAGTGCACGAATGCGTTCCGTATAGCAAGAGAGTGCACACGAGGAGGTAAAAGAAATGTAATTGTTACATACAACGTGGTTCATGGATATGAGACGTCCGGAAAGTATTGACAAAATTTGTAGAATACAATAAAATACAGCATTTTCGAAATAGGATACTTGCAATGGTATTTCTTTTTAGATTAAACATCGAAAGCGTATTGATCGATTGAAAATTGATAGATGAATAAAAAAAGTCGAGTTTTTCAAAGTTTCGTAAAGTCATTGATTCGATTTGGTGACTCTCCATCTCATGAACTCTGAAGATGACTCCGAGGACACTCTTTAGACATGCGGAGTATATATTTTCCATTGACCTCTTGCGATACAGGAGTTCGTCGATATTCCGCGTCTCGCTCGATTAGCCGAAGCGAAAACGTAGTTCGAATACTGGGGGAGTACGAAGTGATACATTTGGTTCGCTAGATCGGGAAAATCAGTTTGAAACTCTCGCGGAAACTGACCTCGACAAACATGTTCTTCCTCTCGGTAACAGGTCGATCTGGCAAAAGTCAGAGTTTCCAAGTTCCGAAAAATCGAGTCTGGAATCGATATTGGTACTGCCGGTGAATACTTCGTATAATACTTTTAAGCCGCGTTCTTTAGCAAAACGCGTGAGTTGTGTTCTCGTTTCGATCGTTTGAAGAATATTGTTTGTTTTTCAGAATTAAAAACGCCGGCTTTCGATACTCGTTTCGCGAATAAACTTCGGGGAAGAGCGGGAAACGTTCAGTTGTTTCTCCATCGTGAACCGGATAGATGCGGAGTGAAAAAAAGCAACAAAAGGAAACGATGCGATCGTTCGGGCGATAGGAGGAAAACATTTATTTTTCTTCCTGTTCTTTGCAAGCATGCGAAGGTATTCTCGTTTGTTGAACGTCGAGGGAAATTTCGAAAGCGAGAAAAACGCTCGTCCGATGACGGGGGCAGGGGGTGACAAGACCGACGACGAGGGGTGACTAGCGGTAGAATAATCGCGGGGGATTTTCAACTGGAGCGTGGATGCGTTTGTCGATCTGTGTACAGCATGGAGAGAGGCCTGTTAGAAAAGGTATTGGATTTATCGCCAAAGAAAAGGGCGTAACCTGTACGATTTCGAGGGTTCTATCGACCAGGTTTGCAACCGTTTGGAAGTCAGGCTACGAAGAAGTATTCAGGCGTACGAGTATCGTCGATTGGCGGACTAATGTTTTTCAGTGAGCGTATACAGACCGCGGGGCCATATTCCGAACGGCCTGACTTAAATGATCGATCGGTCTGCGGAAACTCTCGTTAATCGTTCGTTTCCGGTTGCATTCATTCTCATATCCCTCCGCTCATCCGGACAGCTTTCACGTATCTCGACAAACGTCCCTCTTCGTGCTCATCTCGATCACCGCAGTTATACTAACATGTTAAATACATTACGTACGATCTCACGCGCTTCTATCCACTATATATACTTTTCTCCCCCGCAGGAGCTTTCCTCTATCATTCGTGTATCCTCAGATATTGGCCATTTTGAAAGTCAGACCCTCATCAAGTGAGTCGCAAAAACATTTAACGCGATTGAGAAAGATTTTCTGTACTCAATTCATGCATAACGATATAAAAATGACAAAAGTGAATTCAAGTGATTATGACATGGGGATTATTGCGATAAACCGGATATTACACGAAATCGAAACAATCAGAATTTGATAAAATTTGGTGATAACATTCTTTGGCATCGAGTATACAAATACAATTTTTTTCAAATTTTTTTACCACAAGGTTATCAAATAATTGAGCGTTAAATCGAAGTTCTTATGCACGAGATGTACATAACTGTATTCATGTAAACTCTATGCTTGTACACGTGAACTTTAGTGTTCCATTACTCGAGAGGTATGTGGTAGAAAAATCTAAAAAAATGTATATTGTCTTATATGTTTTTAAAGAATACATTCATTAAATTTTATTAAATTATTCTTATCATAATGATATTCTTAATATTTTTGACGTGGTTTAGCATGGCAACATTGTATCGTCGCGGTAAAATCAGGCTCGAGAAGATGAAACGTGAAAACGATATAGGGAACTAAAATAACGAATACATTGGAAATTCAGAAATCCGTAAAACGAAAAGCACTCTATTCTACCGAAATTTTCCATCTTATTTCAGTGTTAATTAGGCCGGCATTCGGTGAGTGGTTCTACTAGAAGATGGCGGGTGGCCCCGTCCGTGTTTTCCTTGCGTTAGCACACTCCGCACACTTTCATATCATTTATAGTGGATCTTTGGGTCGGTATACCCACCAGCTTTATAAAACTTGGCGAAAGGGCGCTAAGAGCGTTTAAACGACGTGTAGAAAGACGGGGGATAGAAGAGGAGAGTGACAGAAATGGATTAAAAGGTGGAAGGTGACTTCCAACTTTTATCCCGACGCGCGATACTTGGGGCGGTCAAGATTATGTCAAAGCGCAGAGAGAGAGGACTCGGGAGAAAGGGAATCGCGGATATACGCGAGGGAAAAAAAACGAAGAGACGAACAGATGGAAAAAGAATATTAACTGAAATCGGCAGAAGAATAATACGAGATGAGCGAGAGATCGGAGACTGGAGAATAGAGAAGAGTGAAAGGCACGAAAGGAAGAGGGAAGAGAAAGGGATGGGGAAAAGGTTGCAGAAAGGGAAGGGAAAAGCGAGAGAGGCTCGGGAACAAACTTCTTACGTTTCATTGCCGATTTTTATCGGCCCCTCGTTCTCGTATATATAAACCATGTGTGCTAGACATTCCAGTTGCTCGTCGTTGTCATCTTAAGGCAATTCACCCTTATGGTTACGGTGAACGCGAACGTAGAGAAGATTCGAGGCTTCGCATATGTGTATACAAATCTCACGTGGCTCTCTGCCCAGTTCAACCCTTATTTTTACCGCTTTTCATTCCTTCGTTCGGCTCTTCCTCCCGTTTGGAACTACTTTTCTCGCAACACTTGCGTCGAGCGCACTCGATATCGAATAGTCGTACGAGAGAGGACGCGGCAGCCGAGGAAGGGAAACGCAAACAGAGTAAATTTTATTCGAGGGGTTATGGCGAAAGGAGAGAAAATAGAGGAGAACCGTGTGATCTTTCGTGCTCGTCCTCCTCCCCTATCTCTCTCGCTCTTTGACTTTCCTTCCCCTCTCGCGGATGACTACGTTTCGAAGCTTAAAAGAGGCAAACCCCTCTAGTTTTATAGGAGATTTTTATCGACGTCGTAGTCTGCTCCAGCCTGATCTTCGAGGCATATAGAGCAAGATAGAAGAAACGTATTGTGAATAGCCAAGTCTTAGAATGCTGCAAAGCAGCACACGTGTAACCACCACCGTACTGTTTACGTTCAATCATCCATGTTTCTTTTAGAGCCCGTTTAGCCAACGCGACGATTGGGGTCTGAACCTTTTGCCTGGGATTTGATTTTGATATTCGACACGTAAAATCGAATTCATCGCGTGCTCTTGCCAATTTTATTTCATCGATACTAATGCTCGCTCCTTTCGAAACGTTCATTGTAAGAATTGTTTCATTCCCGATCGCAGCGAGGAAAAAATATTTATTCCTCAAAAACTACGAAAATTTTACGAACAACGCAATTGTTCTGAATTATTCTTCCCATTAGAATGAATTGAAGTGGGCAAATCATAGTTTTAATTGTCTCAGGATCATGAAACGAATGGATGACAATTGCATTGTACACGATAAAAGTGGCTGGGGAAGACTTTTTCGTAAAATATTATTCCACTGTAAATAGACAAGACATAAAAGCTTTGCAGTATTCTCTAACTCACGGCTTTGTTCCCTGTTGCCGGATTAATTAGTCGAGCGGTCAACGAATCCAAAGCACTAAACGCAAACGACAAGCCCAGACGTAAATGCCTTACGGGGAATAAAAGAAAAAATAAGACAAAGTAGATGAGAGGCAAGAAGAAAAGGGAAACGAGAAATAAAAGGTGAGGGAAGAAAAGAGACACATATAGATTTAGGTGGAGTGTGCGAAACGTTGGTAATTTACGAGGTCGTTAAGCCACCTTCCCTCGGATTGTACGCTGGGAAAGGAGAATGATGTACTCTACTAAATTTTCCCGTCCCAGAGCAGTCACTCACTATACGCGAGTTTGTTTCTCGGTGTGTATTCAGTATTTTCAGTTTTTCTCCGACGTAATCCATCGCACGGTTCATCATTTCACATAAAACCTTTTCCCCGATGTTCACGGTTCATTGTGTAAAAAGAGAAGAATATGAAAGAGAAATAAAAGGGAGATAAACGCACGAAAACGTACACACGTCACGTTTCATCGCGTTGAGTACGGGAGCAGACTTATCACGTGCTCAATACGTTCACCTTTCCGTTTCATCCTTTTGTACGAAAGCTCTCGGTGAGCGAGAGTCGCTTTGTAATTAAAGATGGCAAGCGAAGCACGAAACTGGACATCGGCCATCGGCCATACGTACAGATATATCCGAAGCCGCACGAAATCTATCGAGGAATCGAAAAATTCTTTGGCTCCGCACGTTACGAGAAGAAAAAAAAAATAAAAAATAAAAACGGAAAGACGAAAAAAAACGAGAATTCTTGGGGCATCGTCCGAACTTTGCACCTGCTACAGAGAATGCCAAGAATCCACGTATGCCAGTTTTTCCTCAAGGATAGTGGCTAAAGATGAAGGAACGAAAAAATCAATGGCGACGTACGATAGAAAATCGACTAGTTGGTTATACGGAGCAGGAACTAAAAATTCTTGGAGAAAAAACTTGGATTGCAAATGCGGAATACATACATATAAATTCACGTATGTGGACAAAGAATACAAACTGGACTGCTAGCCCTCAAAAGAAGGACTCTTCGTGGTTGCCAAAAAATTTACATTTAGTAGCAACGAGAAGTCGATGCGCGAGCCAGCAGTCGAAGCTTCTCATGTCCGTTCGAGCAGAAAAGGAATAAGGATATTGGCGACTCGTTTTGTCTTTTCTCTTCCGTTGCTTTTCCCCTTTGTCCTCCATTCTTTTCGAATCTATTCCAAGGACGAAAGCACACCGAGGTTACTCGAGGTAGAGACAAAAAAGGACAAAATACTTTCCATTCCGAATTTCTCTGTTGTCGTCTCGAGGCTTCGCATCCATTTCCTCCGGTCATTTTGGGACAGTATGATTTCGCAGTCGTTCTTCCTCGCTGCATTTCGCATATCAGCCTGGACAGGACGAAATCTCGAGGAGTTGTTAAACTAGAGAAAAGGCTGAGATAGATATTAGGTTCGAACGAGACGGTGACCGACAGAAGGTTCACGACCTAAGAGGAGTTTCAAATACCGCGAGAATGGGGAATGAAACAGAAAGGGAAGTAAGGAAAACCACGATCCACCTTCATACAAAGTGTCCTGAGTATATATCAGCCTGAAGAATTGGTGGGTCAATCGACCTTGACGATGTCACGAGGAAGGTAAAGTTCGCGTTCGTTTTGTTTCCTGATCTGCTTCCTTGATGCATCAGCAGCTGAAAGATGCTGATAAGCCAACCGCTTCGAAATCAGAAGATCGAACAACCCCCTTCATCTTGGATGCGAGTTTCGAGTCACCTTGTACAATTGTTAACGTCGCCGACGATATTCTTAGAGAGAAAGGAAGATCAGGTGAAGCGCGTAAAACATTCAGAGCGCCCACGGAACCTCGGTGAATAATGCATATCGGGGAAAATGGACCGCTTAGGCGATTTAAATCTCACAAATGCCTCCCCCACACCCTCGTTACGTGTTCGCTTCTTTTTCTACGCATTTCCAATATACCGCTATTTCCGTAGGACAAGAACACGAGCCACTTTGTACTTTCGTAGTTTCTTCACCATTTATTTTTTTTTTACACTGTCTTTTCCGGCATTTTTTTTCTGACAAACATACAGACCGAGACGAAACTCCTCTTTCTCGACTCCTCTTGGCACGTTTGCGCCTTAAAACCGTGCGAAAGAGGCGAAAAATCTACATATGAATGCTCGAAATCGTGAATGTAAAATTTCTATAACAAAGATTTGAGAAAGCGAGATAACGAACGGAGAAAAACGGCTCCTAATTTATGCATGAAATTAAAATGATTCATCGTTCAATTCCACAGGAAAATTCACGTGTCCTCTGAAATTGTTTGTCATCACAATTTTAGCGTCGAATTAATAATGTTAAGATTTCTATAATGCAAATTTCAACGTGCGAACGGTTGAGATCGGCGGCGTTCAATCTGCTTCTGCGGGAAGAAAGTAAAAAATTCAAATTGGATTTCGGCGAGAGGTGAAAATAAAGAAAAAAAAAATGCAATGCGAATAAACGTATACGTACGAGAGGGTGAATTAGTTCGCTTGGTGTTATTGCGACACGCAGAGACGCCACGTGCGGTGAATATCGCCGATCTCATGTGTACAATTGCGCGAATATATGCCCCTGTGTATTCACGCTTTCGCTCTCATCTCGCGTTTCTAAATCAGTCGGATGGAAACACTCGCTTTGGCGCCGCTGCAAGCGCGAGCGAGGCGACGAGGAAACTTTGCAATTAATAAGACGCGGCTCAACGACGCCGTGAAAGGACGGTGATGCGAGGGGGTGAGAGCTCCGCAAGTACGTATGCTCTCATCTCTTGTGGGCCGTATAGAACGAAAGTTCGTTCGCATTATGCTTTTCTGGTCCGGTAATTACGTCGGGTTTATGTTGTGTACACGTGTGGACTCTTGGCTCGTATGCGTGCGAGCTCTTTTTCGCTCTTTTTCGTCCGCGCGTTTTTCTTTTGTTTTATCAAGTCGACTTTGTTTATGACGCTGAAGTTTCCAACGTTGGAGTCCAACGAAATGATCGAAAAGAACTCTCCAATAATTCCAGTAATTCTCCTATTTTGTTCCCTGCCAAATTTGCGATTCGTAGTTTTGTAAGCTGCACCAGCGATTCGTGAAATAAAAAATTGGTGAATTAAAAACGTTTTTTTCGTTCATTTCGTTGAACTCCAACGTTGGAAACTTCAGCGTCGTCTTTGTTTTCTTTATTCGCGCAGGTAGTCTCGCGTCCTCTCGTTTCACATGCACCACGAGCGTCTTTCTCGTCTCGCCGGTCCTCTGTAAACTTTTACCTTATTCCCTCCCTCTTCCCTTGCTCTTGCTCGCGCACACTCGCGCTCATAGTGCTTTTCCTGCACGCTAGCTGCGTATCCGGGGGGAAGAACGAGCCGCTTTCTAAATCTTCTCAGTCCCCGCATCGACCGGAAAATCCGACACACTATGTAACGACAGGAGGTCTGAGATTCTCGAGCGAGATCCACTCGGCGATTCGGAATAACCAGAAAGAACAGCATAGTTTCATAGACTTTGAAAAAGCTCGGCTCAAATTTCCCATCGCGAATTAATACTTGTTTATTTTCATCTCCCCACTTCCGGGTGCGGCTACGTGCGAAAAGTCCGGGCATTGACGAACGCCCTCAAAGTTTTATCTCGTTGGTGAATTTCCACAGAAGCACACGATCCTCGGTGTATCGAGCGAAAAGATGCAACAGAAAAATGAAAATGTAGGACACGATGCGGAGAAAAAAAAAGCAATACAAGTGAGAAAAGGAACGAGGGAGATGGAGAAGCAATGTGAAGCGCGAAAGGCATTGCGGTATACAGTTGAAAAAGTCTGAAAAAGCACGAGCTCACATCGGCTTAAGAATATATATTGTATATTTATATGTATAAACAGAAAACTGCGGATAAAATGCGACTGTAGAAAGTCTCAGCACGTGCTAAAATCATATCACGGTATTCGATGTGTGCGCTTGTAAGCAGTCATCACTCGTTTAAACCATTTGATAACAGTGATTCAGGTAATTGCAACAATTTATTATAAAATAACATAAAATTTTCACTGCCCATTTAACAGCGGCAGTTGCAAGTGCGTTTAGAAATGACAAAATTGCTACGTTCCAGAGAAAGAAATTCCGGTTGAATCGAAGGTATGACGAATCCATCGTCGCTCACTTCCAATCGGTGAAAATGCGTTGTTTGCAGAGTCCAATGTTTCAAGAGAATAAGGGTAGCAAAGGAGACGGTCGCGGAGGGACGTATAAGAGCTTTTTCGAACCCAGGCCTTGAGCTTCTTTCCCGGAAACTCGAAAGGTTGTGCGGAACGAAAATGAAATTCTTTGGTGTCTACGAACGTAGGAGCAAAAGTTTATATACAGATTTTCTCGTGGCTCTCTTGTCTGCTACACAATTCCGGTGTCCATCTTTCTTTTCCGCAGACAACGAGAGAGGTAGAAAAGAGACTTTATAAGAAAAACGGGGGGGAGCCGTGGCGCGCATTGAATATAAACTACTACTTTCTCACCCCTTTCAGGGCCGCCTCGTTAACGCTATAATTAGCGTAGATTCCGATGTACTTATTGAGACAGAAGAGAGATTATCAGTACAATGCCGCAGGATTTCATTGCGGTTTTATATACATCTTAAGACGTCAAAGTTGTGAAAGGGGTTGCCAAAAGGCCTCTCCGAGGACAACGATACAACGCCAAATGGATGCGGTAAACTCTATTGAATTGCAGGTTTTTCATCGTTCTCATATTCTCTGTCTTTACTGATCACTCCTGCTTCCATTGTTCAACATACATGACTGTTTTCACGATCGAAGCTGACAATGACGCAAGCCCTCGCGATTCCCTATCATTTGAAAGGACTCGGTCCTACTGCCGCTTATTTGAAGTCGGGAACTCAAATGATGCAAAATATTATTGAACTGCTATTATGAGCGAAACAATTATTCTTCGTTTTTAATTTCAGTAGTAAAAGGTCTTGTAGCCATTTGATGAAGCGCATCGGGACAAAAACAAATGAAATTTTAATGGCGATTCTCGAGTCGTAATTATACAATAATTTCGCTTATATCCTTGGCTCGGAAACGAGTGTAATTTTCACATGGTTTTGGAACGAAATTGGCGAATAAGCCTGGTGAATACAGTGGTCGCGATTAGGTATCATATGAATCAGGTTAAATAAAAATCACGTCGATTGAAATTGAAAAAGAGAAAAAAAACTATTGTGTGTGCATAATCATACTAATGTCCTCATTAATATTGTCGCGATACGGAGTGCAGTGGACAACTCAATGCCGCGTGAAATTATAAACATTCGTCTACGCTCTCCGGATGAGTAATATTTAATCATAACTACGCACCGCGCGACGAGACGCAGTTAAATGCTCATGAACGGATGGGAGATTCAGTGTGTGATGTGCACATCCGCTCGTATATATATTCGATCAAATATTTGCGCTCGACTAGCTGCCCACACGGGGTGAACCATTAATTAAAAGAGATTAAAAGCATAAATACCGCGGAGGAACAGCAGCGGCGAGTTCTTTCTCTCGCCGTTGGACCGCGGAGGAAAATTCAGTGGAACGTGAAACACATTCGCTTATGCAAAAGCTCTCACTCTCGCGCGCTCTCTCTCTTTCATTTATCGCTCGTTATGCGCATCGATTATGCGAGCAGGAAGAACGTTAAAAAGCGTCATGGGAAAACGCGATGGTTATCTCCGCAACACAAGTGGGACACAATTTTCATGCCCTGGAAAAGAGCGAAAGCCTTTATTCATTTTCCATTCTCGTTCCTCGAGCTTCATGATGGAGCAAAAATGACCAGGATTGTCGGGGGAATACGTGCCGCAATGGTGAACGAACAAATTATTGTGGATTTTTTCGGAACGGACAATAAATTTAGGTGGCATGTATGCGTGGATCTGATTTGCGAACGCATACAACGAAAGGGAGAGCAGGCGTGAAAGAGGAACAAGCGAAAAAGTAAAATTTCAATTCGTGCCGGTGGCATTTGTGCATCACTTTGCACAATTTTCATCGGCACTCGCGAGGAGACGCGTTTCCAATCCACTCGTACTCTGCATTCTCATCAGCCCGCCACGTTTCCCTGTAGTTTGCGTTCATCTATTTATTCATTATCGTCATCCACGCGAACGAAATCTCACTCACTTACTCTCGAGCTCTCGCCCTCTCGTTGTGATTTCCGATGACGGGCTATCGCATCACCGGGGGAGAACCTGTCAACTGACAGTTCGATGACCATTCAGCTCACGGTTCAACAATGCGTTCTATGAAACTCGTTAAAAGGTGTATCGAACCTGCTGTGTATAGAAGTACGTTTGCGAAGCATTAATATATAAACGTGTGTTAATAGATTTTCACTCGGTTCAAATTAGGGAAAAATTCTGTGTACCTTGGATTTTTCACACTTTTCACCGTGGATTCGAGCGCTCACCAGAAAACTCTCGAAAGACAATATAATCACGAGAATTCCAAGTTGAAATAACCCAATTTAGGGGCACACCAGCGCATTCCAAGTGTACTCATCGCTCATCGTCGAGCTGCTCAGTGTAAACTCTTGTTAAAACTCTTTCCTCGAGATCGAAGTTCGTCAAAGTACGAAAGGCTACGACTTCGTATTCCAAGTTTTCCGTTTGCTCCGTGTAAATATGTAAACGTCCACGCGCACTCTCTAAACTGGAGATGTACACATTGCAAGGAGATCTCGTATGCACAAGGGAAAGAGATATTTCGTGTGTGGCCATCTGAAAGCCAGAAGGTACACTTGGCCCTCTCACCGACTCTATATGTACCACCCAACTTCAAGAGGATGAGCGAGCTCGAATCTCACACACCAAAAAGTTGGGACGACCACGCCGAAACTATTCTCCGCGCAATGGTCGGTCGGCGGGTGTTTACCTGTTTTATACTTTCTTTCTCAATGCTAAAAAATGTATATATTTCAATTAACCTCGAAGTCAAAATATCAAATTATAGTTGGAAACTTCAAACTTCGAGTAAAAAAGGATTCGAAAAATTCGATGATTCGAATTATTCCACCAAACGGTTTCATTCAATCCAATATGTTCGACATTATTACTTTAGGATTTGTGCATCAATTTGAGTTCTATTCGATGCTGTGCTTATGTTAACTCGTACAATAGACAATCATAAACGAGTTTTTAAAAATCGACTCGTTCGTACGAACTTTGAATGATACCCGAAGTAATCGAATGTCCGATTCGATTGTCGTTTCCCTCATTGCCTTGTCGGTAAGAGTCTCCTATTGAGTCCATAAGCACAAAACTGATCGTATATTGATCCGACGAGCAATTGGGATTCAGTTGAACTGGAAGAACGAAATGTTCCGCACATAAAGGGTCCGATGAGAGGAAAAATAGAGGCAGAGAATAAAAATCTTGAAAAGGCGAAGAGTGACAGGCAAGAATAAATCCGGTGAAAACGCTTCGAGATACAGAATAGGAAATGACAATAGAAAAAAAATTGATGAGAGAACAGGGGGATGCCACTGAGGAAGTCCGGCCAACTTTGCTGGGAATAATTCTCGCGTCGCTTCACAGCGGTGCACTGCTGCTTTACGTTTATATACCATCGTTTATATATTTATATATGTGGCTATATACGTATGTATATAAACAAGATCTTGTTATTTCTCCTTGGCGCAGTAGCAAGCAGAATATATCCGAGACATTCTGGGTCACAGCTTAATTGCGACATTAATTCCAAGTCAAGA
This sequence comes from Venturia canescens, assembly GCF_019457755.1. Classification (NCBI taxonomy): domain Eukaryota; kingdom Metazoa; phylum Arthropoda; class Insecta; order Hymenoptera; family Ichneumonidae; genus Venturia; species Venturia canescens. Next base: position 9,027,604 of record NC_057430.1, read on the forward strand.
CGAAAGTGGGGACAAGAGGAAATACAGATGAGGAGATCGCTCTTTTCAAGAGTTAATCTTGCATCTGCGCAATCGTTCGACGTCACTAAAAATAATGTTTGTTAATATTCAACGATTTTTCATCTGCTGCTTTCGAGTTATTCTTCCTTATTCAGAGCACGTTCAATTGGATCGTCCGATATCCATAACGTTCTTATTGTAAATAATGTAGCAAATGTCCCTCCGAGTGACTTGTTTTTGGTTTTAGTTTTAATTGCACCGAAGACTTTGATAAACGTGTAATCAAATACTCGTTTCAACGAGGAATTAACCAACTGATTTATCCAGCTTGGACTTGCAAATAAACGATGAAAAACTCCCAACGAAATGTCTTCAGAATCATTTTGAGAAAAACCACGAATCTTATCGTATTTTTATCACTATAAGAGCAAAAGCCTGATTTTTCATTTTTCTTGCGACTTTTACTTCTATAGAAGCGTTATGCAGTATGAAGAAGTGAAATATTGGAGAGTTTGATATTGCTGAGAGGATGTTAATCTGCAAAATCGGTCCGCATTCGAAAATGACCTGTTTTAATGAGTGAGAGGGGAAGCAGAATGAGGAGACGGTAAGCTGTAAAATGACGATGTAACATGGAGGATGAAAGGGGCCGAGAGAGGAATATGAGGAAAGTAAGAATCAGCAGTGAAGTCACACGCGACGAGATGTCTCTTAGCTCGAGGCATGAGAAACTGCAGAGAGTTGATTCTCTCGTCTCGGCCGATTCTCGTAAAGCGAGTGACGCGAATGAGAGGAACTGAGAGATGTGGACCGTCTGCACCCCTTGCGTCAAACTACGTAGTCTACTATATATTCTTGGTGAGCAGAGCACACACCTTTTCAACTTGACAATTGCCACCGGATTCGTCGACAAAGCTTTGCCAGATCTTCCGTTGTTCTCTCTTCCTTCTTCTCGTTTCCTTACCACACTTGCCTCCATTCATTGGTAGAATAAAACTACAAGGACGTCGATCCTTCGCCTCCGGGATGTAACCACCGGCTGTTAAGCCAAATATCGACGGAGTCGCGTCTGCACTTCTACAAAAACTCACAGGGTGTTCGTTCGAGATTCTCACATTTCGAATACGAATACCAGCCCTTTGAAAAATAAACGCGTCTTTTCGTTGTGCCTATTTCTATACCACGAATAAGAAAAAGTGGGAAAAAGGCAAGAATGTAGCCTCGAAGTACGTCAACTTGCTGCTATCGAGGCCAATGCCACCAGCAAGTTTCATTCACGTTGAGAAATGAAGTTTTCCGACGAAAGATACAAAGAATTTTTTTCTTTCTCGAAATCGCTCGAACGATTTTGACACCCTCTATACTTCTGTTTACCCGTACGATTCCCCTGAGTTTTCTTTGACGTTTCGGATAGACGCCTCGTAAAACAGAGACGAGCTTGGAGGCAGAGACGAAGAAGAATGGAATGCTGGCGAGATGAACAGGCACAAATCCGAACGAGGGTTCTCACTCGGGGCTTTTCGAGGATGTTTATACTTTCAATAAAGATATACCAGGGAGCCCGAGGCGAAGTGGAAGCACTAACGAAACATTGTCTTCCTCTTAAATGCAGTAGAAATAGTCTATTTTTCAACAGACGTGTAACTAACAGGCATAGAGAAAAATAGACGAAAAAGTTTTCAGTTCCAGTTTTTCAGTGTTTAAGCTCATTCGGAGCTTCTCTGTATTCATGAATTCATAAACATTTCGATGAAGCGAAAGACGCAAGGGCGATGCCTAAAAGAAACTCTGAGCCAGACACGCCTCGTTCGCGAATTCGCTCAACTTCTCACGTGCCTTTTCATAAGGGCTAATTTGATCGAAAGTACAATGTACACAAAGCGTATATAGATATATTAAAACTTATGTAGCAGGTACCTCGTGTCGGCATATACAGATGGATCTCATATTTATGTTTGGAACAGCAGCTGTGGCAGCACCTTCAGTCCCTTCATTTCGCTCTGTTTAATTGTGAATTCGAAGTCTCCGTGTGCTCTCTCGTCTCTATAGTTCAAGCGCAATTAAATTACCCTCTCTCACTCCTGAAAATAGCACCCTTCTCAAGCGCTTTATCACGCGGGAACCAACACAGTGATACACGGAGCCCCCGGTCCTCTCGCAACTTTGTTGCCTCTCCAATAGCACCGCGCGATTACACTCGCCCCACCTTAACCCTCCCTTGGATTTAGTTCGTGCGGAAGGATATATCCTTTTCCTACGGTCTTCGCTCGTCCGAACACCCATCCGTGTTTATGTATTTATATATACAATGCGCCGCCGCCGCCGCCGCTGCGTCACTAGATATACATTTCACTCTCCGCTGCTTAATCGGCCATCCATAAATCCAAGCCCGTGACTTGCAGGAAGCTCGATTAAAATCTTTTCCCAGTTACGAATTCATCCATTTCTCTTTCAACTCGGATATATTTTGTTTTATCAAACCAATTGCTTATTTCGAGGTACTTAAAATTAACTGTTTCGATTGTAACTTCCATCTTATTTCGTGTCACTGACAAAAATGTCAAAGCACAGTGAATGATGAAACAAAGGGACGAGAATTGTCACCTGTTATCTCATGCACCATTTTTCTTTGAATTATTTATGTCTCTCGTGATACCCAGCGGGAATCAGCGACCGCGTTAGCAACTTTATGGTAATTTTTTTTTATGGAGTGCAATGTATTATTCAAATCAGAATTTCTCTTTTGCGTACACAATAATTGAATCTTTATGTAAAATGTAGTTAGTGCAGGGACGAATGTTCCAAGACTTTTCGTGTCGTTTTTGCAGTGCTTTTCGTTACTCAAGTTTTGCGAAATGTGAGAAAAATAAAAGTTAGTTTGTTAGACACGCGCAGTTCCGAGGGAAAAATGTCGAAAAGAATTGAAAGAGGAATTCACATGTTGGGAAAGAATTGGAGAAAAGAATTTGGAAGAAAAGTCTGAGATCTGGAACGAGTATCTGTCTTTGTTGGACCGCACCCATTCGCTTCGTATAACGGCTTATCGATAGCAATAAGCGTGAGCACAGAGGGTGGACCGCTCGTCGTAGTTGTCGTTTTACATCGTGGCAGAGGGTCGATCTCGGGTAACAGCCGGTAAGCACGAACTACGTCTCAAACTTCGGCTGCTCTTTTTTGTCTTCGTTTGTTTTTTCTTTTCGCGAAAGATTTTCCTCGAAACTGGCTGACCATCTGGGAAACCGTTGGACTTGGTTCAACCCCTCCCGGATCATTTAGGTAAATGCTGAGCCAATGCTGAAGAAGGATATAGAGACAAAAAAGTGCACAGGCAGAAGAGTTCTCGGCGATCGGGTCAAGTTAGACGGAACGGAGGAAAATACTTTCGACCTATTTCAGGTCAACTACTTTTTGCCTAAGAATTCGAACGTATATTTGAGAATAAACACAAACTTCCAACGACGAATGAATTTAAAAATTTTTTCTCTTTCAGAGAAGCCAGTCTATTTTTCCTTCTGACAATTAACATTTTAGAATCATACATGAAAATTAATTCAAACGAGATTTTCGTTGATGGTCAACCTTAAAAGCCAGCTCGTATGAGTAAGACTCGAGAAAATTCCATATTTGTTGAATGATATGCTCTCATGAATGAGTACCGGGCACATTTCATGGCTTCAGCAATTAGTTCTGTGAGTAATCAGTTTAAAACCGAACGATCCTAGTATCCCAAAATGTATATGAAAATTTTATCCACCAAAATTCGACTTCCGACGAAAAATTGCTACGATTACAGAGATTCGTATAAAAACAAATATAATTCGAATAATTTCATCAAATTTTTACAGTCTGACGAATAGAAAATAAAAATGAATAGATGCGAAAGAGAATTGAAATCGCGTCATAAGCAAAGATTTCGATGTGAAGAAACCCAATGGAAGAAACGAGATCCATCGCTGATTTCTCTAGTAGACGAAAATTTTATCGATATCATGGACAAATGATTTCAAGACCACCCACGGATTTTACAATTCGTGAGGGTAGGACATTGCCCCCGTGGCACGATCTATGCCATTGAAAATACACATAAATAAGATCCATACAAAGGGCACGTCTCATAAAAATATTATCAGCCAGAAATCGGAGCAAAGATATATAGGAAGAAAGTAAAATTGAGTCTGAGAGCAACAGGAAAAGTACAGGCCTCGAGAGAACAATAAGCGGAGACAAGAACTCAATGAAAATATTTTATCAATGATTCTCGATAAAATAATGAAAACATTTTTAAATTCAATCTTAGATCAAATTTCAAAACTATAATATTGAAAAAATGATAATTTTAATCTTTACTTTCTTATAAAACTAATTACAGAATTGAATATCCTCGTATTTGAAGTTTCATTCGATAAAAAACTTTTAAACGGTCTCAATAGAGCTCAAGACGATTCTTCTCGTTCGGAGGATCTATCAAAAGGAATTTTATCAATCATTCCACAGTTGTCTCCGACACAGTTGTATAGAAAAATGAAAGTTACACACGTTCTTCTGCTGTTATAAGAACCTCGAAATATCGAGTGTCACCGAGAAAAATATGAAACTGCTTTTCGCAGATACGTCTCTTACACCAGCGCGACTGACAGAGCGCCCTGAGTTTCGTGTGGTGCGCGGCAAAAAAACACAGCTTCTATACGGAATTGCAGAGAAAGTCCAATGGCCACGAGTGATACTCTTCAGAAGTTGTATGAAGAAAATAATGTGATTGTGAACCAAGAATAGAACAATCGAACATTTCAAATAACGCTTGTCGTACGATTCTTCTTGTGCATTATAAATTGATGAACAAATAAACGGAAAACTCGAAGGATATTAAGCTTTAGGAGGTGAGAGTTGTGTCTACTTAGCGAATTCTTACGATCTCCTTTGTTTTCTAATTCCACAACTCGAGTGCATCGATATCGATAGGAAAGTATTTGGGTCGGGAATGCTCCAGCGGGAATATATATCTGAAGAGTTGTCCTTGTACGGCTGTTAGATATAAAAGAGTAAGAAGGAAAAGAGGCAACGCAGAGCTCACGAAGAGCGCCGAGAGAGAAGTGAGGAAGGGTCACGACATATTCCTCTCCGGGATAAATGTACCGTGGCTTCTGACATTTTCCAGCGAGTCGAGAGAGCATCACGACAATTTATCCAGATATACACAGATATACAGATAACGTCATCGTCGTATAAATATTTATGTATAGATCATTCTCTGTGGAATAATACGACATTTCGCAAATTTCATTTACGAAAAGGCTCTTAGACCGGCCGGCTTCAGATCGCGCGGAGGAACAAAGTCAGAAAAACGGATTGATTTCCAAAAAAACTAATTGAAACTATAACGACACGTAAAAGAATGAGCGTTATTTTCGTTCCTTGCGCGTTAACGTCTCGGAAAGGAATCAGCAGGAAACGAATCATTGGGTCCTGAATTTTCAAAATTTCAAATGTTTAGTCCCAATCGAAAAAAAATAACATATCGTTGATCAGTAACGAGAATTGAGGAAATTTTTAAAATTGATTCTTCGAAGATCGATGTTATATCGAATTTTTCCATTTCTCAAGATCACCCGGTATATGACCAGAGTACATCAGAGTGGTATAGGCGAAACAAGAAAGCGGTGTATTCGAGTGGGAAAGGGCGATCGGATGGTCGATCGTAGAACAAGTGAAATGTGACAGTGTCGTATATCAAAGTCTTTCGTACACTTTCGCATCGCTACCGATATACGTCCGTGCAGGGAACGTATATGAATAACTCGTTACATCGGGTCTCATTCCACTTTTATGGAGCTGGGCAATACAAAATGAAAAAGAAAAAAAAACAGTTTCTAGTTGAAGAGTTCATAAAAATACGTTGACGAAAGGAGAGGGGTTGAGATGGAAGAAGGAGAAATATGTTAGAGTCGAAGAGGAGGAGGAAGAGCGCGCGGATCCCTTGCATTTCTTCGAATCTGTCACGAGCTGCTTTAATTACCTCCGATTACGATATATACAATTTTATAGATGCTTATGGACAGCGTAAGCTCGGCTCAGCCGTTGTTCCGAGAGCTTGCTTTATATATAACATTCGGATTGAAACTAAATACAATTCGACGTTGATTGAAAGTTCATCGGCGATTGAATTATCGTTGGTTAGCTTCGTCGAGATTGACCTACAATTTGGAAGCTCGTCCACCTCGCTAAAGGATCGTATTCGCATCGTTGCTTGGATTTCGTGACTTGAAGCAAATTGCTAGTGTTCGAAGGCATCTCTGGCCAAGAGATAGGAGCCAGCAGAGAGATCGACAAATAAAGCCTGATCTGTCGATCCTTGCTCGTGTATCCCTCTGACTCTTCTCCCTGCTACATATAAGCGCGATATTCCTGAAGCTCCGAGCTGTGCTTTCCTATCCTCAATCCACGTCCGCCTTGAAACACAAATCTATGTATGTACAGCTTCTGGTGTGCGCGCGCGTGTGCATATGCATGTGTGTCGCGAACTGCTGGTTTTGCTCAACGAACGAGTATCTCGTTACACGTTTTCCTTTGCTCTAGTCGTCTCGCGGTCACCGCTCTGTTTGCAAATCCTCGCTGCGTCTCGTTTCCTCGAGCTCAGCCGCATCCCCGCTCGCCCTTTCGCTCTTTCCTTATTCACCTTCGCTCGTACCCTTCACGCGAGAGAGAACCTTTTGGTGGAGAGAGCTCTAGGAACTGAAGGAGAAACCGGCCAGTACACACAACCACCAACGGGACAAAGTTACCGCGTTGGTCTACCCGCTCTCGAAGCTAACCCTCTTGTCGTCCGTGCGCACCTACACGCCAACACATGCGTTTGAAGATGGCTCCAGCTAATTTAGAATCGCGTTTCCCTGTATATATCCGGCGACAGCCAGTCACGAATTATTGGAGCGGACTGAATCTCGCTCTGCTTTTCTATTCCTCTTCCTTGTATACCTTCAATTTCGAAACACCCTTGTCCCGGCCTCAAATCACCTTTAAAGGATACACGTGTGTGCAACCTTCGCGCCGAGCTTATTCGAGTACCGTTGAAATTCACGAGTGCCACCGATACTCGGGGCAAATGCGAATGCAGATTCACCGAGACAGAGTTACGCGCTAAAGCTCTCTGTACCTTCGATGTTTGCACGATCCTGGTGAGCACTGCCCATGAACGAAGGGACTCATTAAAGTCGGGTTGAATTATACTAATCAAGGTTTTGTGTACGAGCGAGATAAAGCATACACGGCAACGCGAGCACTCGGGCTCCAAGATCATTTTCGGATGCATGTTTATGCATTCGGATTAAATTCTGTTGGAATATCTCATGACGAATGGAATTCGTTGAGTTCAAGACGGATTTATTAACACTTTGACGACTCGGGATTAACGTTTTGTTTAAGTTGCGATAAAAATGTTCCATTCGAGATTATTTATTGTAAGCGGAGAGAAAAATGTGTCAGGAGTATGACGAAAAATGGAGCGATTTTCCAACGACGACAAAACACTCGTCGTCAAAATGTTCATGTAAATGATGCTTTTATAGCAGTTTAAATCCCGCGAGGAAAAACTGATTATTGACGAACTCACGAGAATCCAAATTTTGAATAAGTGGATTTGATCACTTAATGGAGTTCGTTCAATGATAGTTTATATGTTGATAGTTATTCGGGAGTAAATAGAGAGATCGTGTTTGAATTGAGAAGTGTTCAGGGCCATGTTAGGTCTGCAACTATGGGAAGAGCGCCCGTTATGGGCTGTTTGAGATACTCTCGTAACCATAAATCTCGTGCTGTCTATTCCGGTTGACCGAGTCTGGAACTTTGACATCGCGCGTGTCCGGAGTCGCTTTTCAAACCTTCCCACCCTTACGATATCCGCTGACTCTCCAAACCCGAAACCTTTGCCCTTAGCCAGAAGTGGAAAAGCCAATTTGGGTAACGAGAATTGAGCCGACATCTCGAAGGAATTTATGATCATTGCAAAAATTGTGCACGAATTTCTAGAAGCTTAATGAAGTGGTGTGGCGAGTAAAAATAAACAATGCAAAAAAGAGAATTGTGTGCGACGGCAAGAAGCACCCTCCACGTTTTATAGTTTCAACTCCTCGCTCTCAACGATGCAGAACAGTTTCAATGAATGCATAATAAATCCATCAATCTAGCAACAAAACGCTTGATGCATAATTTTGAAGGGACTAAGGGAGAAAGAGAGAGTCGGCAAAAACGAGCCAATTACCACGTACTCTAGGAAAAGTGAACTCCAACGAACTGGGAATATTCACCGCTTAGCTTTGGCTTCCGATCAAAGTGCGCTACGGATTGTTACATATCGTACTGTAAAAACTTTCGGGATCGAGGGAAGGAATAAAGTTTCGTAACATTTGAATTATAATCCTGCACATATTTCCAGCGCGCCGTGAATCACGTTCGACGATCCGGCTCTTAAACGTCGACAGTCCTCTTTTTCCGCTTCCACGATTTATAAGGGTCTCCAATTAGGGAAAAATGTACATCGTAATCTCCAAAATGGATATTTCATCGACGGTTTTTTTTCCTATTTGAATCAATAACTTTCCAACTTTTTATCGGAGTTTGCCAAATGAACGTGGAAAAGTCAAATTATCCAATCAATTATTTATTGACCACCCCAAGTATTTCAATGAGCAACGTTGATTGAACGCATACGAAAGCAGTTGGAAAAATTTCACGAAATATAAAATTGAAGAAGAACATTTTTCTCCGAATGGTTTCTGGAGCACGCGAGGCCGCACACTTACTCGATTCGCATTAATAACAGAGCGGATTTTGGGGGTGAAAGAAAAAGTAAGAGCAAGAGAAAAGCTGCAAAACCGTTTGCGTGGCAAAAGTATGAAAACGCACCTACAGCTGGAAGCTGAGCACGAGTCATACGTTGAACGAGATGATCGAGGAAACACACGAGATAAATCAATTCGAATGTATACGCTTTATCGGTTCAATTTTACGGAAGAACGGATGCAGTGTCGGAGTCTCGGTCTGGGTGCTGGCAAACTCGGCCCGCCAAGTTCGTCGGGAAATTATTTGTCCGCAAGCGAGCGGAGGAAGGAAAAGGACAGAGAAAGAATGGAATATAAAAAGTTTCGTAGAATCTTTTTGTCATATAATACTTTTCGAAATACAATTTAAGCGCAAGTCTTTTCGATTCAACGAAATGATCATATATAATGGATATTTTCCAATGACCGCGATAAACTATTCCGATACTGATGACACTTTAGATGGGAAAATGGAAGAAAATAACAAAGCAAGGGAAAAATGAAAACGTGAAAAAATATTGGAGGAAGCATCTCGTCGAAATTTGAAAATTATATTTAAAATTGTTAGACCGAAAGATTAAGAATGCAAATAAAACTGATTCACTGACAGCTCCGATAATAATAAAAGAGTGGTATTGAGGTAGTAAATCACTGAATGTACACTCATCAAGAATTTTACGATGCCGGAGAAGGAATAATAATGGTCATAATGATGATAATGCTAATCGAAAAAAAATAAAATGAAATAGGGATGCCGTGTGAAAATGAGAATTTCGTTGCGGTAGAAAATGGCCTCGTATATTAGTTTCGCCAGGAAGAGAGATGACCATAGCAACGAGAATGGGCGCTCGTTGAAACCCACGGAGGTAATATCGTTCTAGTACTCCACGCAATGGCACGACCTCTTTCTCTCTTTTTTACTTTCTGAAATTTCTTCTCGTAATCCGTGCTAACGACGCGAGGGTGTAAATATATTGGAGGATTTTGTTTGTACGAGAGCATTGCCTGAGTTTCATCTTATATTTTTGTGTGCTTATATGCGATAGTAGAAAATGCGAGTTGAGATAAAGATTATTCGTGAAAGGACAACAAACATTGAGCCAAATATATGAAACTTCAAATCGCATGCGAATTGCGTTCCTGGAGATCTTTTAATGTTAAGAGGTTTACCCTAATTAGACAGGCAAAAAAAGGTTATTTTCATGATTTTTTTTTTGACAAAATTTTTTTTTTTTAATACATTCTTAAAATACCCAGAAAATTTTTCTTTATTTTTATTATTTTGTTCAATTTTCGTACAGAAAAATGAGGGAGAAACAGATTCAAAAAAGATGCGAGTGCGCTGTTGTTAAAATCTCTGAAACGAATAATCGGAGAGAAAAAAATTGGTTTTTGATTCGATAGGTAAACGGCTGTATTTTTGATTGTTGGTTTTTTCAAAAATGACAAGATGGCGACCATTTTTCCAAAAACTACGAGAAAGCACGGTTTTTTCATTGTTTTTCGCCAAAAAAATCTAAAAATTCGTATGATATGCCATATAGCTGTTACATACTAACCATTTATTGAACGCAATAGAAAAAAAGGAAGTGAAAAAATAATAATAATAATAACACTGCTTTTACATAGTACGCCCACCAAAACTCGGGAAGTTGATAAAGAAATAATTAGGTCCCCTTCATATGTGTCAACAGTATCGGGGAAATGAAGTTCGAATAAAGCAACAGATACAGACAAAGGAAGTACCACTAAATATAAAATTCACGGTCAAGGAAAGAAGCGGCACGTGCACTAATATATATATATAGTCCTCTGTGAGGCTGTAAGCCGCAAGGCCTTATCTCAGAGAAAGAAAGAGAAAACATCCTGTGACGCAATACCAAAAACCAGCAGAAACAATAGTATTTTCATACTTCGTTGCCATGCGCACTAAAAATACTTTTCTTATAAGCAAAAAAAGAATAAGACAGGATAACCCCACCAAGAAATTAGCCAATAGCCAGGAGGCCACTAAATGGGGGCAAAGGGTATTTAAATGAGAGAAAGCGACGCCCATGTATGTGATTTCTACCAAATCTTTTCGAAGTTGTTACTACGTTCAATTATTTCGCGAATTTTTCATCTCAATTAAAACTTATAAAATTTTCAATAAATTCTGCAAATAATCTGAAATTCAATCACTTACTCCACGAGTCGATTTATACTAAAGTAAACATTTTATAAAAGTTAGAATTATTTAATAAGAATAAGTTCTTTTATCGACAAGTTGTAACTTGTAACCCCTACGACGACGTTTTGTACCGGACAACTGTAAATCAGGAGAACAGGAGAAATCCGACCAAATAAAATATCAACCAGCTTATAAATTGTGAACCTATCTTGTGAGTACTTATTTACAAACTTATGATAAAATAAATCATCATCACATCGCTGAAGGTTACCCTGTCATCCATCAGAGCCTACATCATCTAGAACCTCGCAAAAATCATTCTTGCACTCCCATATTCGACTGACGTGACTCTCGTCCCTGGGTAAAGGACTTGAGTGTCTTGACCCGAAAGAAGAGTCAATACCGTGCTGCGTTCCCAGCTAATTCAATATCTTCTACTGGAACGTAACATAGCTATAGTCATAAAGAAGATGTCCTAAAAATTTGGTAAGGATGGGTTTAGCGCGCTCAAACAGCCAAGTAAACGTTGCTAAAAAGTACACTTAGACCATGCGCAGATCTTTATAAAATTTTAGTATGATACTTTTAAATACGTATATTTTCGAAAATGCAATAAAAAAATCGATTTTTCGAAAATTCTAATTAGGATAGACCCCTTAAATTTCTAAAAAAAACTGGCATTTGCACATGAGCGATTCTTCCAATTTATGAGAAAAAATATAGCACGGATACAAATCTGGACGTAAAAAGGCATCGCTCATGGGATATGAAAAGTAGTGCAAGAGGCTGACACTCTCCTGGCCTCTCCTGGCGTATAATGCAGCGTAGATGACGGTCGAAACTTTTGTGCATGCTCGTTTTCATACCAGAGTCAAGTGAAACCGAGCGGACCTCATTTTTCTAACGAGTCAACCACATTGGGTGTGTTCGAGTATGGCAACGAGAGATCTCTCGTCTAAACTGTCGAAGCTGGTTCCGAAAGGTACGTGCTTAAGGGGGGAGGAGCGAGCTTTAGAAATTTGTGCATTCACGAACGTAAAAGTCGGATCCTTTTTTCCCTAGAGTCAGTAACGCTCTCGACGAAACGGTGAAAAATCCGTTTTAACATCACTTCAGTGCTTGAATTTCGTGGTTATTCACGAGCAAAATGAGAAGAAGAAAATTGAGGGCATTGAACTGACACGGTGCTTTTCGAGGGGATATTGAAGTTTTTAAAAAAGTTTTTATTTCCGACTGACCACATATCCTTGACGTAAATGAGAGGCCAACATGGTAAAAGCTCTAATTCATTTCACTATTTTTTTTTTTTCTTTCCGGAAAATCGTCTGAGCGGATATTTTTTGTCGGCGAAATAAAAATACTTTGACACTGCAGTCACTCGATCTTTTGCTCGAGAGAAATGATTAAAAGCTTCCGACTCCGAGACCAGAAAAAAATCCCCACTCGTTCGGTCTATTGCATGAGACAGAAGTTGCAACGGCATATCAATTCGTCCACCGATATCAGTGAATTATAAAACACACTACGAAAATATAATCGCAGCTACGATTCGAAACGTTCGGAAATTGCACGTTCCTATACTGAATTGGAAATGCACGAGAATCTCCAATAAGATAATGCAGTTTATTCGAATATTCTATGGAGCAAAATGTCGAGAAATTTTAACGATTCCGATCCATATTTAGGAGTCTGAAAATAAAGCGGAGAAATTCATCAGCTTCGTTCAAGAATAATTTCGTTGAAGCTCGTTCGTAGCCATGAGTACTATTTGGAATCTTCTATAAAAACCGTGCCGGAATTTGCAAGGTGAAACGAAAAGATGAGCAAACAGTATAAATTTGAACGTTGATAAAATATAGAAAAGTCAAAAGAGCGTCCGCGTTCAGATGCTCAATGTCGCTGCAATTTCTTGTTTCTCTTTGTCACTGGGACAACTCGCCAAGTTACGATAAAACGGGCAAAACTTTCGTTTGCAAAGTAGGCAAACACGTTTTCTTAGTCTCACGTGGTCGGAACTTTCCTCGAAATATCTGTGGTCTGACTCGCGTCTAAGTGCACATATTGTACTTTCATTGCTGGCTTTCTCGGTCACGACGAGGTGTCTCTGCAGTTTAGTTCATCCCTTCCGCAGCATCCTGGGCGAGTGGCACATAAGCGCAAGCACATGCATCCGGGATAATGGCGCTGTACAAGCGTATGCATGGCCGTGGTGTTGGTTGGGCACTTCTCTCGAGAGCGACAAACACCACTCGTCGCCACGAAAATGCAATCTTCGCGTCCATCGTCGTCCAACTTTCGAGTGCAGCGAGACCAAAATATGTGTTTGAAGAAGAGTGAGAAAAATAATTTGCATATTCATGCACGCTTCGGTTGAGCCCTGCTTGAGCGAAATGAGCGAATAAAACAAATGAATCACGCGTTATAAAAATCACAATCTGCAGAATATAGAGCGCGAATAATGAATATGAAAATGAAAAGAAAAGAGGAAATTAGGAATACAATTTAATGTGTTAAGCACCAAAATAGAACGCGAAGATGAAGAAAAAAATCATGAAATGGTTAATCGCTGAGAAAAGAATGGGGGACCCGGATAAAGGAGAAAAAAAGGGAAAAACGGAATGAATTAACGGCAAGTGCCAGCGATTTAGTTAGTTCTGAAAATATCCATCCCCACGTTCAGAGTTCCGGAAACGACGAAGAGACAGAGAACGCCACAGGCGATATATAAAGCGAGAAAATCCACAACCGGTGGCAGCAAGTAGTGCAAGCGTGTCTGACCAACTCAACGTACACGCTACTGTGCCAAGAGCTATGTTCCGTTCAAGCGCGTAACCAACGCAATCGTCATCAACGCTTTTCCTCCTGCTAATGGCTTCGACGTATTTACTCTGAAGGATGACGAGGCGACGATCGAGGGGGAAATGGAACAGGAGGATGGACTGTGCGACACTTATTGTCAGGACGAAATCAAAAACTTTCGTCATGCGTGGATAGAATCGTTGGTTTGAACTATTTTGACGAAAGCATCTCTCATTTATCCTTGAGGGCCAATTTCTTGATTTTAATTATCTTCTGTGCGCTAGATTTGACCCAACTTCCTATTTTGCTTTGGTTCTCTGTATCCGAAAATTCGGTGATGCTCTATAGTTACAATGAACGTTGTCTCGTGTATTACCGAGGGCAAAGATAATAAGTGGTAACGGTTTACCGCTGCGTGTACAAGCGAGCTCGTATGAGCTCAATTCTTTTGAAGTTGAGCGGCATTGAAAAGAAATATTGCAATCGTTTAGTTCCCGTTGAAGAGAAAACAATTCGAACAAAAATGTCAAACCTGCTGGAAACAAGCTTTTGCTTTAGCGACGCTTTATCTTTATACCAATACGTTCTTTTTCAAACTATGTTTTACTTAATGCTCGAGGTGGATGAAAATAATTAGTGCGGAAAATGAACGAAATGCCAACTAGCGAGGCTCCGTTTATAAAACTAGGTCATCGGTCGCGAATAATGGTTGAACGAATGAAGCGCATTAAAAGTTCGTCGCTGGGGGTTAGTTCGCTTTTTTTAAAAGTTCATTATTATTTTATAACAAACCTCACGTAACGGAGTATATAATTAAGTGGTGAGATCGCGACCGATAAAATCCGATGGAATCATTATATAACTGTTCCGCACAAGTGCGACCTTTTTCTAATAGAAAATGGAATGAAAGATATTGAAATATGAAGAGAACGAAGACAACGATGATGGAACATCGAGAAACGGGTAAACGAATTTGCCGCAGTAAAGAATCAGCCGAGGAATCAGCGTTCGAGTGAATAAACTGCAGATATTTCGTTGATTCTCGTGAGATCCGCGAGCTCCGAGGGTTCGAGAGATATAAATTCGACGTTGCGGAGGGAGCGGCTCGTGCATCGGATTGCCTTGAGTGAGAGAGCGAGAGAAAGAAAGAGGGTGAGAGCTATAGAGTCAAAATCGAGACGAGAAAGTACGAGGGTAAGAACGAGGGCACTTTGCAGTGAGTGCAAGAGGAGCTAGAGGGAGGATGAGTAGGTTGGTTTTCGCGAGAAGGCGTGAGAAAACGAGTGGCGAAAAAGGGAGTAAAAAAGAGATGGCTTCTTCCAAGGGGTTGAAAAGCAGAGAGCGCAAGAAGAGAGAGGAAGGCGAATTTTGTGAGAGCAGATACGAGGTGGCAGGCTCGACACTCGGCTGAGCGACCTATCTTCGCACTCTCGTTTCTCCCTCTCGCTCGCTCCGAAAGTGCTTGAGAATCTGGCAAAAGGCTTGGGCGTATGTACTCGAGGTTAAGAATTCAATCTCGGTTGCTGGCAAACATTTCAACTTCGAGTTTCTCACTCTTTTACACTTATACCTCACCCCCGGCCACACCCAATAGCAGTGGAGAAACGAATTGTGCCGCGGAACTTGCCCGAACCCGGTTCGCGGCTCCGGGTTGAAAAAAACGATGAAAAAATGAGGCAAAAGGGTCTCTGTACAGTCTCCTTCTCCTCTATGTATACAGCATCGGCAAAGGAAGTCCATTTATCCGATTTACTTGCTCCGGCGTGCAACACCGCCAGTCTTTTCTCCGCGATTATACTCTTCCCTCTTTTACTCTGGACTCTTATCTCTTTTGTCTTCTATACTTTCGCTTATTTTTCAAAGTTATTCGGCTGTGTCTCACGCGCTCCCAACACTATCCGCAGCAGCCTCCTCTCCTGGCTACTGTACACAATTCTTATCTTCTCCAAGTTACTTAGACCTACTCGGCTTTCTCGCCTCGCGGTGAGAAAAATAAGGGAGGAGAAAGGAGCGTGAGCTTTCTACGAGGTGGCAGAGATGATGGCAGAGAAAAGAGTGAATTAAGAGGAAACGAGGTGAGAAGCTCGAGAAAAACAAAGATAAGGCGAGTGCAAGAATTGATAGAATATATAGAAGCGAAAATGGATTCGAAAAGCCTAGTCAGCCTCGTTGAAGCTTTCAATCACTACGTTCTACCTCGTGAAAAAAAGGACTCACTATAATCGAATGAGGAATGATATACTCGAGGGATTCCGGAGGCGGTGAGCGATCTAACGAACTAATTCGTCGACTTCCAATCGAACATCCACGCCAGGAAGTACTGCACTGCCATACCTCTCAGCCATGCGATGTATAAAAAAGGATTGGTGAAATTCGGAAGGGCTCAGCGAGGTCGATTCCGCCAGGAGGTTCACCGAGCTCAAGATCTTCCGTTGGATGGCCCCAGAGCTATATCTGTATTGGTGAATGTTCGACAAACGTTTCCAATTTCACGAAGACTCATCGTTCCCTCGCGATCTGGCAGCGACGCCAGCCACACGTTAACACTCTCGACGATTTCGCAGCTCCGATCCAACACTCGATGAGATTCGCTCTTTTTTCTCGCTCGGTGGCTTTTGCAGGATAGAAGAAACCGCGACTCATCCCCCCGCACCGACGGGAGGAGAAAGTCGGTACGTTCAGAAAAAAGAGCACACGGGAATAAAAAAACGGAATCCTATCAAAGAAACAGGACGTAATGGAATCCTCACTCGAAACCTTGGCAAAGCGAGTGTGTAACGCTATCCCGCGATTCACTCGACGAACGCACACCCACAGGCCTTGAAAATTCTCTGATGTGATTAATTGAAACGCGCTTTGAAGCGACGGTTGGAATGAGATTGGAAAGGAAAAGCTGGGGCGAACACGTTCGAAAAGAAATGCCTAACATTATTCTTTTTTCTTTCTCTATCGTGACGCTTTGACACGCAAGAAACGTGGAAAAAAAGAGTTATTGCGATTTATGCTGAATTTTAAAAAAACCAGTAATACAATTACAGATGCGTTTTTGATATGTATTTTGGCCTGGAAATTGTTTTTCCCAAATTATTATCGCGGGGATGAGAGACACGAGGTCATTAGTGAATGACTGCAGCAGACAGTTGCATGTTCAACAAATACTTCATTTAGGTACGAGGTCAAAGTTCAATGGGGTCGTTGGAGCGACCACAGCCAATTTCGCCTCGCACTCTCACCCTGAAGGGCATTTTCTTTGTTGGGGTTTCTCCGCCTAAACTGTTTTCGCCGATCAAGTTAGTGGTCGATTTTCGAAACTCGCTTTAAAAACGTGATCCCAGAGACAGTTGAGCGATGACGAATTCGAAACCGCTAGCTAACAAAGACTTTTGCATAAGCGATAAATTTTTCATCGTTTCTTCTGCTCTTCTTCAGACACTAAATCATCAAGTATTCCCAGAGAAGGCGAGGAAAAAGAGAGGTCAAAATGTTATCACCCTCGCACAAGAAGATCGTTTGAACAAATACGTACATTTATTTGTGTGGATCGTGTGCGCGCGCACACACGCCGAATAAATTCCGATGGAAAAGTACGTGCGAGGCCGGTATGAAAGGATAGAGGAAAGAGACGTAGTTGGTGCAAAAGTAAAACACGGGATATTAATTAGGGCATTTAAACTAATTATTACGAGAAGGCAACCGAGATGGAGAGAGATGTATATATGGCGAAAAGGGAGTCCCAGATCTAATTAGGGAGGAAACGGAAAGCCGATGGGCTCTCGAGGGAGAAAAGTAGTTAGACAAAAAGCGAATATGAGTTGAAGTGAGACGTGATATATCCAGGAAGGGTGAGAAAAGCGAGGGAGAGAAAATTCACCAAAGAGATGGTTTACGTGTAACGGTCTGAAATCAGGGCAAAATTGATGCTAGTGCGATAATGTTCGCTTGGAGAATCAAAGGAATGAAGTTAAGATCGTAAATGAGTAGTGACGTGACGTTGAAGGTGTTGAGAAGGGAACGAAAACTGCAAAATGAGGATTGTTGCACGACGAATCTATGAGTATTACGAAAGTTACAAGTAATATGAGATGAAGAGAGAAACGGAGACGATATTAGTTTAAGGTGTCGTCTCGCTTCGGGGCTTTCAAAACGTTCTCCTCTTTCACGTTGAATTTGATCCAATTATAAGTGAGGATGTGATTCATTCACTATCCTGCGAAATATGAAAGAATTTTCGTTTTGCAGTTGATGAAATTGACAATGAAAAAAAAGAGCTTGGAAAATACGTGGCAATATTAGAATAATTAAAGATCGCGATACAATCGACGGAATCATTTTAATTACGGAGAGTTACGAGAGGCGAGTCGTTAGTCAGAAGAGTCAAAGTATAAGAACGCGAGTTTTCCTCTTGGCTCGCGTCCGCATCTATATATACATATTTTGATAATGACGGTACAGTGATCAGCCGGTCGTTTGTAAGTCAACGAGTAGTGCCGCCCCCTGACTCTACTTCCATGCGCTATTTTGCGAAACCGAGAGCAGCTGGTATACGAATTAAAGTCTGCTTTTAATTAAAGAGAACTTTTTTGCATAGCATTTAAATTGCCTCATTCCGAAGAGAATATCGGGGGCGAGCGAGGTCGCATGATCGCGAATCCGTCCCGGAGTCGAGTATCTCTCGGTTTATATCGTTTTGATGTTATTCAATGTATTTATTCGTTTCAATCTGGTAGCGCGTTGTTATTGCTTACTTTCCGAGATGAGGGACAGCTAAAAATGCTTGGAGAGACGTAGCTTCAGCGTCGCTCAACATCCGTGAAATTTTTGCTTTCCTGCTGTCGTACAAATATTCTCCTGCAGCCTCATAATGTCCATTATTCTTTTCCATGAGATTTTCCTCTTGTTCAAACGATTGTACGAAACGTCTCGTGATATTTCGTGGTAAACCTGGACTCGTGAGGAAAGAAAGAGGCGCCTTTTCAGGAGAACGTTGCACGAGGATAACGTTCGTATAACTGTATATATTATATCGAAATATAGATATGGATGCACCGGAGATGCGAAGGAGGAAACAGGCGAAAGAGGAGCTGAGAGAAGGGCATGATCTTTCGTGGCTGCCTTAATATTACATCCCTCGTTTCCGGCTTACTAAGTCGAGGATTCCCATGAGACGGGAATAAGAGCGTGAAGCAGAGCAGACAGAGGCTCTCTTAACACATACATCCACAGACAGCCACATAATCAAACTGGCTTTTTATTCCTACTATCCATTCTCGCGCATCTTCGTATATATAATTCCGGAATACAAGCGAGAAGCGCGACTCACGTGAGTTCTTTCCCCCCGAGGATACGAGCTCCGCTGTCACTCGGTGCGAATCTGGTGTCTTTCACTGCCTGCGCTGTTGCTCATGTCTAAACGCTTGTATCGGCAAAAAATTAATAACAGATGTAAATCAACGGCACAATAGACCGTCGGAGGGGGGGAAAATAGCAAATTGAGGAAAAATTTGACCGAAATATTCGTGAGTACGGCGATCATTGCGATTCAGAAAATGATCGAGACCACATTGTACTTGCAAATTAAACGAGTTCCTCAATTCCGAGACCATGATTTTTTGACGTCTCGTTTCCATCGTCTGACAATAGAAACTTTCGGAGACTATCCAAATTTTAAACGAAATTCAATGATAAAAAGGGGAATGAATGAAAATAACGGACGGGAAAAAACGATCAAGCTGCACAGCAGGTGGATTACATGAAATATGCACGGTTTTGTTGAGACTCTATAAATAAAGCGTCTATAATAATGATGAAAGTATTTCGTATAAAAAGCTTTTCATCGTTGGATCTATGAGACTCTATATTTATTCTCGTATACCTGACCCTGTTGTCCTGCCGTTTATAGCAGACTATAACATAGCCGAGTGCTTGAAAAAAAAAAAAAACCTAGACATAGGTGTAGAAGAGTATCCGCGGTGTGCTATGAACGCAAAATCCTCATCCAGGTTCTGGCATGAGGCCAAAACTATGATTAAGGGAAGCAAGATGAGAAGAAAAAAAAGTGCAAAGCGTCGGAGTCGAGAGGAGAGAAGGTGGCAAAATCGTGCGGGCGAATGCGTCGTCACCTTGCCACGTGTAAACGCACTGTACACACGTGTATGTGAATAAATAAATATACGAGAGTGCATGTGTGTATACGGCGCGTTCCCACAGAATTTATGGATAACGAAACGACCGGAGAAGCACAACGTTGCCGGTGGCAAAACCGGGTATTATAGAGCCCCGAGAAGCCCCGCGTACGGACAGGATGTGTCCCCGAGGATATACGCGGTTCGGGCTTATCGACCCTATCGATCATACACAAGTCCACTGGTACGTGTACGAACGTAGGATACTTTTACATGTATAGGAGACATTCCAGGACAATTCGACCTGCGTCTAACCCTCGTTCTCTTGGGATTCGGCACACTTTTTTCGCTCTCCGTCCTACCGAATTCAATGTCCATAAAAGACATTGAATTTTTATACAACGCATTTTCTCTCATATAAAAAAAAGAATTCCTCCTCGATGTGCGTTTCAGAACATTTGTTTTTATGTTGGCGTCCAAGAACTGATATTTTCTGGGCAGGGAGAAAAGTTTCTTTGAGAAAATGGGACTCTGTTTTTAAGATTGAGAAGAATCACAGAAAGGAAACGAACATTTTATTTCCTTTCGAAAAAAAAAATTCTTTTTTAATGTGCATTTTAGAACATTCGTTTTCACGTTGGCCTCGACAAAATGGGGCAGTTATCATCGTCGAGAGGAATCACAGATCGGGAACAAACATCTATTTCGTTTTGAGCGAAAATGATGATGAAAAACGGAAATTTCAATCTGAAACGCTTGTGGAAACGAGTTGCACGAATGGACCCAGTTGAGAGGATGAAAGGTTATGCCTACTTGGGGCGGATCGCCGTGTAGATATTTGTATTGGACTCTCTGCACGGTAATAACGTCGGAGAAACATTCACAGTGCAAATTGCATTGGTTTGTGAGTGTGTATTTTGCTAGAAGATCCATAGATTCGATCTTTTCTTTTTGGGCGCGTTGCCCCTGGGGTATATAATGGAGGCGCGTACACGCGCTTTAACGCTCTTCGCGTCATCGTGGATTATGGATGGACTATATATATATGCGTTGGATCGCTGCACCGCTGCAGTGGATGCAGCGAACGAGATACCGGTCCAGGAGGGAAAGAGGGGAAAGCGAAGCGGAGCGAAATGCGTGGGCGAGTTAAATCGGCCACGGTGCAGTTAACACAACATGAAGTTAAACGATTACAGCGATTGGTACATTAAGCGTGCCTTCAAAGGCTTTCGCATCGTATCAATGTGCGAAATAGTTTTCAGTTTTTGTATCCATGCAGCGGGATAACAAGGATAAACAGTTTTTTTTTCAATATAGAATATTGACGATTAGATTAAACTCGATGAATGGAAAAATTGTACTTTTCATTGACTACTAAAGGTGCACGACCGTTCGGCAGTTAATCATCTCTTTAAACAGAATCGATTTACCAGCGACCAGTCAAAGTTGACATGATTAGGATTTAGTGAATGAGTTGAAATAATTGATGGCCAATCGATCCGCACATATATTGATGCTGCTCCGCTCGTACCGTACTCGCTTATCCAAAATGGAAGATTTTGCTGATCAACAAAACCTCGACAATGACAGGTCGAACCTTGAAAAACTCAAGATGAAGAGATCCGGACGTCAAATCTGACACAACACCGCGAATCATGGATTCGATTTGATCCATTGAATGGATTTCGAAGGAAACGTCAAACGTCGATTGATTAATTACAATCATATATGGGCCACTTCATCTCTGCTGAAGATTTAGAGGCCATCTACCGCAGACCACGAATGATGGCCGGATCCTGACAATCACTGTAATAGCGTTTTGATCCCTCTGGCTCGTCAGGAATATCGACAAATCGCGAACGGTGTTAGTCAGGATATACGACTGTCAATTCGATATCGCATTGCCGCATTAAAGGCCACGAACCGATAGGCTGGTGTAAATTTGGACATCGCAATACCGTTTACCAAATTCTTCTGAATCTGACATTCGGTCGCTGCGCACGATGAGCAAGTTCATGGGTGATATTCACCGGTACCCGATTAAAGGCAATTATATGAAAATAAGATAAAAATCTTTCGTTTTTTCAACAGAAATATATACGCTAGAAAGTATCATAAAAATATGAAAGAAAAACGGTTCCAATTTCAAATCATAAAGTTTGTAAAACGTTCACGTTCAAAAGAGCGGCGACTCACAGAAAAGCCTCCAATAAAACGAACCATATTGTTCGTTACACTTATGAAGAATTTCTCCGAACGCCGCAACATATGGAAAATATAACTTTTACCTATGCGTGTAACACGAGGCTATATATATTCATGGTCGCGGGTCACGTACGCGCGAATTGTGCAACTATACACTACCCGGTCTTCGTCTCCTGTTAGCTAACGTACGTCGTAAGCCGACTTCATAAACTACGAGACATTTCATGCCGAATCGAGTAAGGCCCCGCTTGACCTGTTTTTCTTAAACTCGTCAAATTTCTCTCAACGTTATTTGACCTTATTAGTTGAATGTACGAAACACGTAATTAGTTGTAGTTAATAAGGAAATTGATCAATTATTCCACTAACGACTGTTGGAGATCGATCGCATCAAAGCAACGACGACTGGCTTTTTTCCAACATTTATTTCATCAGTTATCAACATGAACTCAAAATGAACATTGTTTGTAACCAAATCACAATAAATATGAAAATTTCAACTCCGTTGAGAGCGAAGAAAGTTATTTCATCAAATCATGATTCGATTGCCCGAGGGCAATCGCGATTCGATCGCGAGGGCAATGTTTCAGGTCGAAATGACCCATATAATAAACATCACGTATTTATTCTCCGATTGTGTATCCAGGCAATACCGTCCTCGTTGTCTCAAGAGTCTTCATTGTGGGCTATTGTGCGTCTATGAAAGGGAGAGAGAAGGAGAGACGCACATATAAGTGTATTGGTACAGACACAGTCTGACGGTTCTGGAACGAGAAGTTCTCGGGTATCACTCGAGAGCACAAGCAAGGTGTGAAGCAATTCTTTCTATCTCCGGAGAGTACAGTGAAAATCTACCTGTAGCTCCCACACCTCTTTTTCACGGCGCTGCCCCACCTATTCACTCGCCTTTTTTCTTCGTTATGTCCTCATATACATTACACACGAGATCTTTTGTCCTGTCGTGCATTTACAAGTCCAGGAAGACGGAGCAAGCAACAACAAACTTTTTCAAACTTCACTGTGTTTCTCTTTGCCTCTTTCTCCTTTTCTTCTTCCTGCTCCGACGTTCTTCGTCTTTGAAAGTCAAAATAAGAGCTCTTAACACGTGTGATGCTGTTGAGATGAGTAAAACCTTGGCGAGGAGAAGAGGCTCGTTGAACTTTAGCGACTTTTCACATTTTTCTTCGTACAATCTACCCAAATAAATCATTTTTACTCCCTCTCTCTCTTTGAAGCTTGGAGTACTCGTGATTACACACCAATAGGAGAAGTTTGTTGCCGGTTATCGAGAAAGAAAGAGTGCGAGGGTAAAGTATACAGGCAAATTTGCATGCATGTGCATATTTCACGAGGTTCCCTGCTCAAGGAAAACCCTTCCTCCGCTCGGGATTAAATAATTTCGACATCATATCAACCCCCACCCTCGCTTTTAGTTCCATCCGACGTTTCGCCAAGCTTCGTGCCATACTGTAGAAGTTCTCTCGAGGAATTCTCAAGCTTGGTCCACAGAATGAAGCTGACATTGGTGCTATTTGTATTAAGGCACGAGCCTGTCAGTTTCATCGTGATGAAGAGATAGACGCACAGACGAGGCTCTAATACGTATGCCTTCTTGAGTCAAGACTCGCACACGTGCATGAGCATGCATGCAAACATTTATATGCACGTACTACGTACGTACATACTTTGAAGACACTACCAGAAGGACATAATCGAGTTAACCGCACGTCTTGGATTCCGCAAGTTAAACCCTTTTGTCTCTCAAGCCGGGAGCAGCTCGGCCGTGTTTCCCAAAGAGGGTGGAGTTCGTCTAGACGACCAAAGTTTCATACTCGTGTGAGTATGACACGAGAACAAGTTGAGCCGGTGCAAGTTCAACTAAAGGAGAGAAAGAGAGAGAGACGCTTTCGTCAAAAAAAAAAAAAAAAACAAGAAAAAATTTGGCTACGGCTAGAAGAACGAGATAAGAAATAAACTTGTTCGGGGGAAGGGAAGTGCTGAAGTAAGTTCGGAGTACAAGTTTACCGTGAAAATACGAACAATAATGGAAGATGGTATAAAATTATATATACAGAAACGAAGAAGATTCGGAGTCGAGTAATTCATTTTTCGAGTGTGTGCACTGTAAATGTGTTTGAAGTATTGAAGTGAAAAGCTGCTTTGGAAAATTTGTAGGAACCAAAACCGACGCAACTTTGCCCACTTTGCTTACACGCAGCTAGTTTCTCCCTCGTTCCCTCTCTCTCTCTCTCTCTCTTTCTCGCGGCTGGTTTTCCGGCATGTATCAAGCGATAATGGTCCCGTTGCGGTACGGAGAGAACATGGGCGCGCGACAAGGAAAACGTGGCTGAAAGATCTTGGCGCGAAAACCGCGAGATGCTATCGCGTCGAGTAATGGCCACGATGTGCCTGAGCGAGGAACGAGAAGCAAGGACGGAATTGAGGAAGCTCCTCGTATAGATATTTGTATTCACGCACCTTGGCTTTCGCCCGAATTTCCTTACAGGAATAATTCCGACAATAAAAAATAAACTAAAATTGCAGTAAAAATCCTCTGACATGAGGACGAACAAGGACTTTTGGATGGATAGAAATTTGAGCTTTGTCTACGACGAGGTAGAAAAAATTTGAAAAGCATCTTGTAATTTTTGGGATATGCATTCTGGTGAGAATCCAAAATACAATAATAAATAAATGGAAAACTTTATAAATATTTCTGCTCAAAATTCTGCGACGACACACAGAAAGTTCCGTGCATGTAAAAATATACGAATTAGAATTACGTGAAGCGCGATATTGCCGCAGAACGGCGACACGCGGCTGCACAAAATTTATGCTGTACTTGCACTTCTTTTTCAGCACAAGCTTCTTCCCCCTTGTGAGTTAAAAATTCCCATTTTTTTTTTTTGCCTCATTGTACGAAATAACCGTTTCGCTTGGTGTAACGGCAAAACGATCAAAGTTTTTAATTTTCCAGGCCACGAGCGAAGCAATGAATAAATTGTTGCATCGTGACGGAGAAGAGCGTTTATCGCACCGAGAAGACTCGCGCACGCTCTCCGCTGTAGTTAAATGATCAATTAGCCGTTCGGACACGATTACCTTCGCGACGATCTCAAAGATAAACTATATTTCAACTGGTCCGAGTAACGGCAACTCGTGGGACCAGAATACCATGCATAACCACATTGAATATATCTGTATCTAAATATATTGAAGATTGGGGCAAAGCGGACCACCCGTCCCCGAAAAAGTAGTAATGATTTTTTCTGTTTTATGGAAACTTGCAGAATTTCATTATTCCGCTCGGGATTTCTATTTTAAAAACTTGATATTCCATGACGGATCGAATTTTTTCGGAAATGGAGAATTTTTTCGATATCGAAAACTCACGCAATGGAGAACAAGCGTTGAAGAAGTGATATTTATTGAGAAATTGTACATTTTTGAGAGACCGTTCCGCTTTGCTTCACTCTCTTCTACATTTGCATGTATATCAATAAACAGGTGGCTTACAAGTGAAAAGGCTCGAGTCGTCTTGTTTTAAATGCTGCCTCATCTTTTTCATTATTTACTACTAGCCAATGCAGTTGGTCCACTGATGTTTCGCATCGAATATTGAAGAGGCGACGTCACTCGTTAAAAGGTCGAGCGTCGAACCAAAACGAGCAATTAAAAGAAATCCTCGAAACGCGAATGCGAGGATTGGATTTAAATAGTAACGAAGGCCGTTACACTGTTGATCGAACTTGCAAATAATATATGAACTGAGAACGTTCGAGTTTTTCTGATAATTATTCGGAGCAGTAGATCCGGAGATGTAATTTATTCGGTAAGCTTATTAAAGCTGATATTAATTAGTGAATGAGTACGAAACACAGATGAAAAAAAAAACGGATTCCATGGAGCTTCGTTTGCACGGTTTTTCCGTATTCTGTTGCACAGGATTAATTCGTAATTCCTCTTCTTTTGTGCACGTTACCAACGAGTTTTAATTGTCCAATGCACTAATTTAATTATCGCGTAATTCCCTTGGAATAATTGACTCCCCATTGATTGCGCTGATAATTCGTATGAAGAAAACCCAATAATGTGCATAAAGCAGCACAATACATTGGTCATACGTGGAAGATCCAATATCCAATTGTATCCTATTGTTCGGATAATGATTTTGGTGAATCGCGTGATCAAAATTTACATCGGAATAATTAGAGAGGGAAGATAGAACAAAGCGAACGTTTGTAACAGAGCGCTCGAAGATCTTGCACAAAGTTGCTTAAAGGACCTCAATGGTACAGCTTCGGGGTATACGCGATCATCAAACGATCGAGCGCCCCAACTTCAAAAGCCACAATTAAATTCGCAGCGTTATCATCCTTAGTCTCGAAGAAGCATCTTTGTCTGAAAATACTTTGAGGTAGGAAGGTTGATCCCTCAGTATTTCACGTTTCGTCGATATTATGTGGGCGCCATTATTTATTCAAAGTCTATAAAACGGGAGTAGTCAACGCAGGAAGAATACACACTGTAAGAGAGCCAGAAATAGGAAGCGAAAGCGAGAGAGAAAATCATTGTAGATCTCGATCGTTTAGACGGAGACCCGAAAATCTACATGCCAAAATGTTACGGGGGGGGTATGGGATTAAGAACCCCCCGGGCTCGCTCTCCAGCCCTCGTTTTCTATCTCCTTTTCTCACGTTTTCAACACACTTGGTCGATTTTGTAAGCTCAACGATCGCCACAGGGGATTTAGTGGATGAGAGCGAATGAAGTCGCAGTCCCTTCGCGATCAGGGATGCGTTTACTTTGCTATACGGAGTGTCCCGGAAGTGTGCACTTCCGTCAAAAGACAAGACTGCAAAATGCTGAAATAAACGATTCTAAGCTTGATAGAAACTCACGGAATGGAAAAGATCGAGATATCAATTTATTCACAGATTCGTAACGATTCCTCTTCCCAGATTTGGATGAATTCGCCGAGGTAGCGCAAATCATGCACGAGTTTTGGGTCACCCGGTCTATGTCAACAGAACGAAAATGAGGAAAAGCATTGAACTAACGGAACCATTGAAACGGATAAAAACTTCAAACGCTTCGTAGATTAAACGCTCAGTGTTCCGGATAAGGGTGCTTTCCTGACGAGAAATACACGATTGTACAGCTCCATCGCATCGCGAAAGTCATAACGGAGTATCTCGTTCGACTTATTGTATGAAAAGAACCGTCCGTACGTCCTTTTGGCTTTTGACAATTGTTAAAAACACTTTATATACGGCGGATGGGAACTGTTGGCGAATCAAAAGAGGATAGACTTTCACCAATTTCCCCACAACGGAAGTCAATATGGTACAGAGCCTTTTCACGTAGACATTGGGTGATCTCTGTTCGCTTTTTCTCTAAATCCTCTTTTGCTTTTTACCCATAGATCGCGAGCCCTTTCCTTCGAAGTGACCGAGCTTTTACGCTTCCTTTCATCGCGAGGAAACTATCATCGCTTCCCTAGAAGGTAGAGAAACCTTAATGCGGAGTCGCAAAAGAGAGAGCCGAGCGGTCAAACGCGTTTCGATATCGCCGTGCTTCTGCCAAGAGGGTCGCAAGGAAACGACATTTATCGGTTTCCCGATAAATTACCGAATGACAACCTCCATCGAAGATAGTTACTCGCTCCGTTACAACACCGGATTATTTTGTTATCGAGAGAATATAAAGATGAATAAAAACGAACGGTGGAAATGGAAAGACAGAAAGCCGCAAATGCTGACCTCCCATAACGGTGTTCCAGAAGTTAGGTCAATTTCATGCGATATTTTTTTTTTTTTTTTTTTTTTTTTTTTTTCAAGTAAATATATTTATTGTTCTAGTTCATACTGTTTACATTTACATTCTACGACTATTTCCTCAGAGGTTTCTATACTTTTATGGGATAGAGAGTTGTTGTTATGACTTAAAGTTGTACTGCTTTGTTTTTGCCTTTGGGCTAAATTTTTTGTTTGTTTTTTTTACATACTTTTCTTAAAATTAATGAAGGGAGTAGGTGATTTAGGAGGGGGGTTACAGGAGGGGGAGAATGCGATATTCAAACTACCTTTGGCGTCAGGGTCAATAATAAAGTTGAAAATTTCAACACTCGAAGCCACCGAGCGCCATTTTTTTACGACACTTAATTTTTTTCCTACTCTCGAGCTTTATCTCTACCATAAAATGGACTCTACGAAGCCAAAGAATAATGGACCGTTCCGGGAAAGTGTTTGCCACGAACAACGAATATACGTAAGGACATGGAGTCAAAAAGTGTATACGGCGTGTCACATCAGTTTCTTCCAGGAGTGATATCGTGTCACTTGCTTTCGCTTAGCATCAACGTCATTCTCTTGATCGTCGCGGTCCAAGTTGGTTAACTATCGTGAGTACAGTAGCTCCAGAGGTTACAATCCCTATTTTATCGACCCACTCACCAGCATATAACCTCATATTACACATAAATATAGATGCAGTGATGCACGTATGCACCAGGCAAGCGCGTTGTATGCTGCCAAGTGCGAGAAGCATATAACAACCCTCGAACACAGACGCGCGATTGTTCAGCAACGGAAGGAAGGCTTAACTCGGAAGATTCTCAGTCGAAGGCTTTTAGGTCGTGTCCTTTTAGTTGGCAACAGTTACATAAACATGGACGATCATCCAGCCATGTAATTTGTATCGGTGTACCGAGTAAGCGGAGGCTGCGTTGGTGTTCGCATACACGTGTTGTACTCTCGGCAGTAATAACACAAAACTTCGAGTGTGTAGATCGGTAATTGCATGGGGTAAATGTGGGGAAGAGACAGAAATTGGTGGCCTGGTCTTAGAGGTGTTACAAGATAATTCAGAAAGTTTCTCTCTCGTCGTGATACACGCTGTAGCACTAGCATAGTGACAAAATGCTTGTAACTTTAGCTGGTCGGTGCAGTGTCTAGCTGGGTCTGAGAGTGCTGCAGGATCCATTCGACCATGGTATTTCGTATATTAATTAGATATTGTACATAATGTATTAAATGGAAAGATTATGTGAAGCTTATTGTTAGTGAAATTCGATTTTGAGTAGGCATAGTGACCCGGGCTACAAAGTGGGAAAGAGGTCCATAAAAAACAAATCTTCAATACCTCATTCGCGTATGACCACGAGGATTAAACGAAGCAGGTATAGTTGAGATTGGGAACAATGAATAAAAACCAAAGATTCTTCGCGAATAGTTGGAATGTAGATCCGAATGATCGTGGCCCGACTCATTACGGAATTTGCAGAGCTTTCCAAGAATTTATAGTCATTCGTAGAAGGGTAATCGGTTGAATGACGTTCAATATTCGAAAAATGTATATGTGGAGGGTTGATTGAGGGTGTTGGGATTGGAGATGATATTTATCACAAGAATCTCGAATGAGGGTTATCCGGAATTGTGACGATAAGGGAGGATCGAACAGGTTACAATTACGAGAGAGGAAAGCAAGCAGACAGGCAGGCAGGCAAGCTGGAATACATCTCTCTCAATTGCTTGTCAAAAGGGTGAAAGGGACACACGTGTGGAGCATACCACGCTACATCGAACATTACACGAACGGGGGTTACCAAAGAGGGTGATTGAGACCTTTGGGACCTTCAACTGGATGCCCTGCCGTGGTCTTCCTCGTTCTGCCCGTCGGCCTTTCGCTCGATGAGTAAACGCATCCCTCTATCGGAGCCGTTCACCTCTTTCCGTAATTACAATGCACGCAGCATTGTCCGGCCGATTGTGTACGTTCCGGATATGGAGCTGCGACAAGCGTGAATCAACGATGTGCTCAATGAGGGACGTGCAATACCGCAGCATACGAGAATATAACCTCTCTCTCTCTCTCTCTCTCTCTCTCTCTCTCTCTCTCTCTCTCTCTCTCTCTCTCTCTCTCTGCCTCTCCCTCCAGATCCATGCCCCACGAGTACAAGGTTTGGTGATGGCCCAGAAGCGACTACCGGCAAGGATGTCGACGCTTTACAAACCCACTCCCCTCCCTGGTTTGCCCCTGATGGAAATCCCATGGACGCTCCCGTCACGCTGTCGAACTCAACCAACATCACCTCTGGTTACTATAACGTTGTAACGATACGTTAATATCCCTAGGGCGGTCTATCACCACCGAGTCTTGCGCGCCGCACGAATTATCTGAATAATGCCTGTCCCGAAGCGCACCAACAGGAATATGCACTATTAACCGTTGTTGCGATTTGTCCAATGTGTGCCTCGAATGAGAGTGCTGGAATTTCGACAATGTTCGTAAGTTCATCCGTCATCTCTGGATCAAGATTTCACATTTCATCATTTGACATGTTACATCAAATGACAGGCGCTTCTCCGACCTTTCCTTTTGCCACATCCCTCTCAATTATTAGAGACAAAGTTATTTGATATGCAACAAATTGAGTGATATATTACTTCCAAGCTACTCAGCCTACGATCTTGCAAGTTTATCATATTTATTAAGACATTGAAGTTATAAAGTTCACCTTGAAATATTCAGCTCATTGAGAAATCCACATTTCGCATTAATACTCATATCTTCGAGTTCTTGAATATCCTTGGAAACTTTGTACGCGTTCCCCCGTGTTAACTATTACACGTTATGGTGGCCTTTCAACGCATATTCCTAACGTCCTGACCCTTCTGTTGGGTCTATCAGTGAAGCATTATCGCTGCAGGGCACGCTGCAAGTTTAATGCAATATTCGGACGCGTTTGGTGTGCCGGCCCTCTCTCTCTCTCTTGCCTCTTCTACACCTCAAGATTTCTCTCTCTCTCTCTCTCACACACTACCATCCCTTCCAATGAAGCCTCAGCAGCAGGAACCCGATGCTGGTTACGCCGGTGTAGCGAAAGGAAAGGGGCTATATATATAGATATGTTCGCCGGTCATTTGGTCCTCTCGGGGCCAACCCACTACTGGTTCGAACAGCCATGGAAGGAGGAAACGTTGCGCCACGACCTACAAGCTCAGAGGGTTGAGAGCGGGCTTCAGAATGGTTATAGAGCGAAGGGTTTCAGGGCCACCTGGGAAAGCACATTAGCGTTAAGCTTCGCGAGCTCACACTAGCCTCCTCTCTCCCTCTGTCTCTGTTCCCATCAACTATCTTTCTATACAAGGTGTTTCGAAAACCATTCGACTTTTCGACACAGTGTGCAACACTTCGATACTCTAAAAATGAAGTTCTATTCCATATCTGCTGCGGGTATAATGTTCATCGGATATGCTATGAATAATGGCTAATAGTTGAAGTAACAATCAACTCTTCATAATACTCGCTACACTTTTTAATGTCGTTGGACCCAGAAAATCGTCGCAATGCTTCTGAGCCTTGCAGTGTTGCCATATCGTACTACGATTTTGCACGCCTAAGCAAAGAAACGTCGCTGTCAGCGAATTTTTTTCTTTAAATATTTTATATAAAGTATGAATTGAAAGTTTAAGGTAGTTCGGGCACGAAACGATTTTTTTTAAAAAGTCTCGAAATTTTCACAGAGTTTAATGGGTAGTTGACTGACGCGCGTATCAAATTTTCAAGCGTATTAAATTAAAATCGTTTGTCTTTCCATATAACGGATGAACGCTTCTTACAAAGTTTATGAAAAACGTACACAATAACAATGAAGAGTACAACGAAGGTCTGGGAAAAATTCGAGATGATCGTCTTACTAGTAATAGAAATATATTACGTTAAGGATTGCACGAAATTGGTAAAATGAGTACTCGTGACATCAAATTTGTTTATTTCGGCATTTTGTTTCTTCCTAGCTCGGGCCATTCCTGTCGCACAGCCTTCTGTATTTTCATTAATACTTTTTTCTTTATCCCTTTTCCTTTGCGCTCTCTAAAGCGATTTTTTACATAAAAAACTATAGTATATTTTAGCCAGGGTCGAATGAAATTCCAGGTTCAGTCAGTGATGGATCCCCGTTCAATTAATGACTTGTAATTTCATTTGCCAAAAAATAAGCTAAAAAAATGTATTCACTATTTTGAATGAATAACTCTGACATTAATTTAGAGTGATAATACCTTTAATTAGGAAGTAAAAATCGACCCAATTTAGACACCCATAAAATACGATCCTACGGGGATGATCTACCTTAAGAATGAATTTGAGGTTCAATGCGTGTTATATACTAATATGATGATACCAGAATAGCTTAATGAGATCGTGCACACCACATAACCGTTGAACAATTGAAGCTGTTAGCTTCATGATTTAGCAACGTTGTTGTTGGTGGGGAGTTATCCACATTGCCATCAAACCGATGGCCTATCGCTGTCATATATGACTCTATATAAAATGTGAATAACCTCATTTCGAGATTCGAGGTTACATTTGTTGCATTTGAGGTTGCATCATTATTTGTGATTGCAAATATTTTTGTAAAAATATTTTTGAAAAAAAAAAAATATTTTTCTATTATTTTATATCCACAGAGAAAGTATGCAGACCGTAGAATTACCTATAGTAATGTAAGCACGTCGCACATAAACACGATATACGTCGACATGAAACAGCGATAATCTTAATTAAATTGCGCTTTCATTCTTAAAGTTTCGGCGACCTAAAAGTTTCATAACGCCAATAGCAAAAGAAATGTTCGACAAATATGTATATGATTTTACTTTTTTTTTCTCCAGAATTTACAATCTTTTAAATTTGATTCGAACGTCACGGTCCATTTCCTGTTACTAAAATGTCCAATTTTTAATAATAATTTTTTTGATTAAATATTCGGTAACCCCTCCCCCCCCTGAATTTTTTTACAGTCATATTTGAATATTTTTCTATGCTGTGTAAAAAAAAAACAGATTTCACTGCAAATTTTGAAATACTGTGCATGGTCTCATTATTTGTATCAATCACTAACTATTGTTGATGCATGAAAAAGCAAAAAATCCGGCGTTCCACTGACGATGAGAGGTACGAATGCTAACTGATATCTCATAGTTCAGTACACATCTGGAACAAAAATCATCGGGACGTATCCGTTCGGCATTTAGCTTCGGTTTATCCGCTGAAAATTGAGCTGGTTCTCGAGCATTTGACGTACATGCATAAAAGCCCAATTCCAAGTGAGTATTTGGCGTGCATGGGTTTCTCCGCTCCATAGCTTCACCGTTACGAAATTACACAATTTCGTTGTTTCTCCCGAAACGGAGAAGCTACGCCAGAACTGAGTAAGATAAATATTTCGTCGAAAACTGGGTCTCGAGTTCCTCGGGAATTACTACTTTTCGGCAATTTCAAACGTCTTACCCTCGAACCAAACTTTGAGAAAGCTGAGCTATACGTCATACTCTTCTACTCGTTGGGTGTTGGAACTTTTCTTAATAACGAGGGACGAGCACACTCTTCCAAGTCCATTTATACTGCGAGTTCTAACATAACCGCGGGAATTATTAGCTCTTTTCGTAATTCTTGCAGTTCCCCTACTATTCATTCTGTTGAATCGGACCATACTAATTCTGGTACTATCTGTGTTGACTAATCTTTTGAGTATGATTTGAGTGAATAATTTACTCACTCTTGATGTAACCCGGAACAATCGATCGCGTAAGCTTACCTGTAACATGAAAAATAATCAACGAATTAGTACACTGTTGTGAAGAGCGTTCAGTTCGTCGTATCAAATCGTTTAGAAAATCTTCGAAATATTCTCTTGAACTGAGATTAAAATTTTTTGATCCCAAAGATTTTAGTTTCAATTTGAAATAAGTTTTCGGAGTAAAGTCATTTATCATTTTTTTTCCATATCGAATTGAAATGTATATCAAAGTGAAAATTAAACTTTAAGAGATATAAATAATGTAGACCTCCATCTTTTAACTTGGAATAGACTTTCAACAGACGAAAATGTGTGTTGAAAAAATTCTGAGTAGTTTTAAGTAACCCAAAATTCATAATGCAAGAAAGAACTCGCCAGTGGTTGAAAACAGAAGAAACGTTTGGTGAGTCGGGGAACGATGAAACCTTCAACATCATGAATGTAGCCTCTCGAGAGAAGGACCGAATCGTTGACAGGACGAAAGGTGTGTATGCATGCGAGCGTGTGTTTATTCGTATACATGTTTTGGGTACATCTTCGAATGTTTCGTACATCGAGCGAATGTGTTTGCTCGCTCGCTCACTCGCTCGCTCATGTAAGCTGTGTCACATCGTTCCCGGAGAATGCAATTTTCGTGCATTCGTGGGCGACGAGGCGAGAGTCTCGTTCCGCATGCACTTTATGCATCGCGGTGCATAATCTGCCAAGCGGGCGCGCCGGTCTTCTCTCAGTTTGTTATCTACGTATGCTGTACCAATCCATACGTACATCCACGTATGCATGTGTTTTCTTGTGTATACTGAAATCATGTCAATGCATATCCAAGTATGCGAATCGTCGAACCAGTGTCGATCGGCCAAAGGTGGATACTTTATCGAAGTTCTTGATAGGAAATAAGAGCCACGCTCCCTGCTTCGGGGAAGGACAAGAAAAGGCTCGAGAGACTCTTCCTGTAGTGTCCTCCTGTAGTGGACTCGAAGGATTCTTTTCCTCTCACCTTTAAAGGCGGTTGTATATGGACACATTTTTTCTTAGCAGCAGAAGCAATATGTGCATGGGAAATATATGCAGCGTTAGAATTTATATATAGCTTCGCTTTCATTTCATTTTAAAGGCAGAATAAAATGTGGGGTGAAATGGAAGAGGGCAAGGCTTGGGGAGCACGTTGAAAGATCGGACGTTTCCTGAATTTAATCATTCAACGATACGAACGTCCGCGAGACGATTTATTGAGTGACCTTTTTTAGGTTGAAAAAACCGATTTTCCATTCATGTGACGCGAACGGTAAACTGAAAAGCGAATACCTAAATGACGAGTATAGGAAATAATAAAAGAAGGATGAAAAATTCGGTTCCATTCAATACAATCGGATGAATTGATTTGATTGAAAAAGATAGCGCAAATTTTTACGGTTGCTTTTAAACCCAATTGCCATCTGCTGCAACATGATCATATATGACATCTTTCATAGATTCCAAACGTACAATACACGGAGGGCTTATTCGCGTGGACTAATTAATTTTATTGGAAGATCGTAGACGAGCCTATTTTTCGTATTTTTCACTTTCGATCATCATTTTATCCACACGTTTAATGTGAAATTTTTGACCTAGTTGGCACGATGCCTCTTCGAGAATTCGAATCGATTCTCAATATACTTCAAGCCCATCATATTTTAAGTCTCTTCCACGCCGCTGCTGTTCGACCGAACGAAGGTAGAAATAGCAATGTGTCATAATATTCGCAATAGAATCGACCCTGTCCCTGCGACTGAGAAGACTCGATTGCCAAGGAATGAATCTTTGGGGAAAATTTTGAGCGACAAATTCAAAGTGACACATTCGTTTGGTACGTAACGTGCATATGAAAATATTTGTCGATTTTCTTTCATTGATTTTTCATTTGCACAAATGAACTCGGGCGAAATAAAATGATGCGAGTGACGCTGAAATTTTGAGATTCAACGAATATTTCGACTGTGAAAAGCCTCAAAAAAGGTTGAAACTTTTAAATGAAAAGGTTCATCGATTTCTGCATTTTCGGCTAATATTTAGTGGGAAAATTGGCAAACAGGAATAGCGATCGAAATTTGCACCATTCCTCTTCACGTAGAATATTAAAAGAGGTCGTAGGGAGAGGGCGAGGGAGAGAATGAGTTCATCGAAGCGAATGCCAAAGCAGTGCCCACTCGAAATGTGATCGAGTGGCGAGCGCGGGGGCCGGCGGTATCGCTTCGATGCTCCTATTTTAATTCCGTGGATATTATTCTGTATTGAAACGAATATAGAGATAGACATTAAACTGTGGAAATTGATGAAATGGAGTGCACTGTAATAGGAGTAGTCGAAATTCATCAGGCCAAGGATAATTTTCAACGGTCAAATACACTCGAAAATTCGACCCACCAACTGCTGAGCATATGCACAAAATGATGTGAAATCCAAGCGATTTAGTAATGGATAATGCGAATTCGACTGCGCCATGCTGCTCAAAGAATATGAAATAGATGAATATTTCATGCAAAGGTGTACAATGGAATTGGCGAAAGGGGAGGGTGAGATAAAGCGATGGAAATGAAGAAAGAAGGGAGGAGGAAGAAGCAAGGAAATTTTGTGTCGGGAGTTAATTGTAAAACGGAAGTCTGGCTATCGATCCCAAGGGGGATCTAAGAAGAGCTTGTACTGACCAGGAGCAGAACGCAGGGGTAGTTTCGAAGGGGCACACATATCTTACGAAAGTGGGCGTACAGGTAGGCTGGCTCGGAACGAAGGATGTCTCGCGGGGTTTCCAGCGAGCGAAGCTCGTAATAATAATTCTGGCTGAAACGAACTCTCCGATGGCCTCTGAAACGTATACAACGTTAAAATACAAGAGACTCTTACGAGCAACGATGCTCCCTCTTTATATGCACGTACCGGCAAAGTGGTAAGTGGGCAAACGAAGAGAGAACTTACGAAAATTTCGAGAAAATTTATGGAGCAATGAAGAAAAAAGTCTCGAGTAGGAAAAAGTAATTTGCGAGTAAGTACATCAAGGATATAATGAACTTATCTACAAAGTAGAAAGAAATCAGCGTTATCCTGATGCGGAGAACATCAACGTAATTGTGTCATTTATTTGAACGTTGTGAGCTACGGTATCCGGAAGAAAATGTGTTTGAAATTTGATCGGTCTTCACCGGGCAGTTGGTATGAACGCTTTTATCAAGTTGAGCCTGCAGTGCATCCTGAAGGAAGAAAGTTGTAGAGACAAATAAAAGGAGAAAAAGGGGATATTGAAGTGACCATGGTAAAATAAAAAGTTGAGCGAAAGACTTTTTCAAAGAAGTTTTGCCACTGGGAAGAGAACGCTATTAGTTAAACCCGATCGTCCTTGCCCCTCGTTTCTCTTCTCCTCATGGTTTTCCAGGAAAAAAAACCACTCCGGAATCTCACGAATATATAACCGCTGTTCCTCCGCGAAGTAACTCCAAGTTTTTCCTTTTGCAGTTTCGATAAAGAGCGAGCTATATGCGCTTGAGGTTTTCTCTCACCGTCCTTCTCTCCTTATCGAGGAAGAAAAAAGGAGGATGAAAGATGGGAAAAAAGGCGAAAAGGATCACTTTCTGTACACGTAGGAATATCCCGGATAAGAGATTCTCTGCAACGCAAGCGAGGCCAGCGTGTAATAACGCCATGCAGGCCAAGACGGGCCAGGAAAATACAGACCCGCGTGAATTGAATCTCCGGTCGAGAGCGTTTTTTATTTCATAACCTCCAAGTTATTCCTTTCATGACATCGACACATAAGTCATATGTACACTTCGGCGACTAATGGATACAATTCGTTTGATCTGGACTGTTTTTCTTTGACATTCAGAGCTTCACGATTTTTTTCAAAAATTATTCGAATCCATGAAACCCCTTTGAAGCAGCTGAAAAAGTTTTCAGTTGCTTCAAAGCCTAGCGCAGACATTCGAACGTATACTTCGTAAATCCCAGAGCTTTTAACACTCCGTTCGTGTATTTTTTACACTTTGTTTTTCAACGACTCGCTTTTCTGTCGGTTTTTTTTGGTGTCTCGCTCTTTTTTTAAATCAAGGAGGAGAAAATACGGAATACTTGATTTGTCATTGTTCGTTGAGCTTTCAGCGAGGCAATGGAGCATTGGAATTATGTAGATCTGACAAGTTCTTCAGAGAAGTACGAACAATCGAATGTACCTACTGCTTCGTCGTGCAAACTGAGATTTAATTTGAACGCTATAATTATCTTCTTTTTATCTTTGTTTTCGTACAACCGTTCTGAGAGAGATGCTCAATTTTTTTCAAACCAGCATGAGAAAATACGTTCTTTTTGGTTTGCTTTTCTTCTTCAACCATTTCGCACCTCGACGGACACTAAATTTATGTAGATGGGAGAACAAGAAAACTGGTAAAAATCAAGATATTGGAGGTGTGATCAAAGAGCAGAGAAGATCCGGAGACAGAGGACCGAGCGGGTCGTTCTGATCGTCGTTCATCGAGAAATCTCGTGTCTCCAAAAAGCGCTCTCATCACATAAATCGAATAGAGTCCAAAGTCAAAAGGTCAAACAAGACAATTCTTTAAGACAAATCTTTAACAAGTTATGCGACTTGAAAATCGCAACGAACGTACGGAAAACTCGCTGATAAAGTCCCCGATAAAAGGAGCGGCAATCGGCCTGAAATTCACATGGGAATGTCAATAACTCTCGTTCGGCATATCACGTGAGTTTTGTATCTACGTAGGCTTACAAATATTCGTATATGTTTAGAAGCAGTTTATTTACATGAGCTGGGGAATGATCGTTAGCGTGAATGAGAATAATTATAAAAAACCAATACCGTAACGCTATAAAAATCATTTTCTTATAAATAAAAGTTCAATGCAAGGCTAAATTCTCATAAAATTCCAATCATTGTTTCTTCAATTGACGAGACACGAGACTATCCCAAAAAAATGCATAAATCGGTGTATGCATCATGAGCGCAAAAACTGAATTGAATTTCATTGCTGATTCGTGGTGGCGAAGTAGGCCGCCAACAATTTTCCCCAATTGGCAATGCAAGCACGAGAAAAATAAAAAAATCCTCTACAAAATCGATTCTCTTTATGGACAATCAACGAACTGCTGGCGCGACAGTTGTTCGTTATTTTTTCTCTGTTTGCCTGTGTTGTTAACAATCCGGCGTTCTGTGTTCGAACAACAATGGAGAATCCTGGTCATCGCAACGGTTCCGAGTGCGAACCATTACCGTTTTGTGCAAACATATTCATGTTTTTATATCAATAAAAGTATGGGAAGGAAAAGGAAAATAGTGCTGTTCGAATGAATGTATTTGTCAACATTTTCCGATACGAAATCAAGCACCGAAGAGACAAACAATATTTAACCCTTTCATATATCTACCATGACGAGAAATTGCGGAGATTTACATTCCTGATTAACGAGACCTAAGCACATTCAATTCAACTCTTTCAAGCGAAATGATGCTCGTGATACAGATTGCAATCGATAGGTATGCATATGGATACATCCATAAAATTATATGGCCCTATTGACACGAACACAGCGATCGCTGAGCTTAACGGAAATAATCACTACCCGGTTTCCACGTTCATTTGCAAGCACATTGACCAAGAACATTGTAAATGTGAGTAAAATCAATGTTTCCCTTTTTCTAGCATCCTGCGCGACTATTATTTTTCTAGTAAATTGATGGTTTGAATAGAAAACATGCACCGATATTTTCTTTTATACGATCAGAAGATAAAAGTTATTTGTTGTGAACACTAATGAATATTTTATTGGGGGAAAGAAATTCTCTGTGCTTCATGTGAGATTCGCAAGTCGTATAATCTACCGCAACTAATGATTATACTGATGTTGATCTCTCCTAGTTTCCCCCCTGTGACAACGTCCCAAAATTTTTCAGTCAAAACGTATTGTGCGATTTTTTCCAAACCAGA
This sequence comes from Venturia canescens, assembly GCF_019457755.1. Taxonomy (NCBI): domain Eukaryota; kingdom Metazoa; phylum Arthropoda; class Insecta; order Hymenoptera; family Ichneumonidae; genus Venturia; species Venturia canescens. The sequence goes on from NC_057430.1 coordinate 9,067,272, forward strand.
AGACATTTGAAGCTTCCTTAATATGGGAGAGAGCTCAACAAGAAAACCGGAAACCCTTCGAGGCCTTTGTCTCTCTGCCCAGTTAACGTCATTTACGCAAAAGTAAAACGAGAATGCGAACGAGTATCAAATTCTCGCTCCCGCTCTTCGCTCCTTTTCTCGTTTCACTTCATCGTGTGGCGAAGCGACTTTCTCTATTCAAATCTTCACCATTGTTATCTTGATGATGTACCCACTCGAGCTAGAAATCTCACAAATACGTGCAGACTTTTTTGATGAATTTATCCAGAGGGAACTCTAATCCAATATCGCAAAAATGGGTTTTGGACACAATTGTGGGTGGAAAATTCGTTCGTTCGGCTAATTGCTGATGGATCTTCAGCCAGAACTCTACTCTAATTTCGCAGAACTCGAGTCTAATTGATCTAGCTGCAGAGGGTTATGTCGCTAGAGGACGGGAGGATAGACGATTCAGACAGAAGTAAAATTCTAGTGATGGAATGAAGCCGTAATAAGTTGCCAAATAGTATGGAAGCCGATAAAAAAATAAAGATTTTTCTACTCCGTACTTTTTTTTGTTTCGATCTGGAATTCAACTATTTTTCGTATCCCTTTCAATATCCTCGTTCCATTTTGCATTACCTTGTATTACCGAGTTTGTGCGCATCGGTACGTGTCGAAACACCTTTGCAAAGAAGAAAAAGAAAATGGCGGCTTCATCCAAAAGTGTTTTTCACGGGTTTTTCAAATCTAAGAAAATAACGAAAAAACTAGCAAAGCCAAACGAGAAGTCATTTGCGCCTGAAGAATAAGAATTCACAAAGAATTCTACATCTTTTGAAAGATCATGGAAAATTGAAAGACAAAATGAAAATAAGAAATATTCTGGAGTCAGAGTCCATCGGGTGTCGCACCATTGAAACAACCTGCAGCAATTGTTGAAAAGCTTGATGAGTTTTTCTGGGCGAAAATAAAGAGACCGAGTTCCAACAATGAGGAACAACAAAAGTGATAGTGTGATCAACCCGGATTCAAGAAAACGATGTCCGAGTGAACTCTATAGAGAAGCTGTCGCTTCCAGGAAAGCTAAGTAGAGAAGTGAAGTAAGTTAAGGTAACCCTCTTAATCGATTGATTGATTGATTGATTTTGACGTGAGAGGTTTTCTGCTTATTTTTTTTATTTAGTGCAATACGGTTAATCTTATACACTGACGGGATCTTCGGAATCTTTTCAAAAAATTCCTCGCATATTTGGAGATCGCCAGCGACTTTGATGTTCATGACTTCCGGTGGAGTCGGTAATTTACCGAGTCGTCGAAGTCCTCGCATGCGACAAATACGATTGTGCTTTATTGGTATTAAAATTAACTCTTTGAAGCATGCTGATAACCGACGTTACTTTTTTTCAATTTTTTACATTTATTCCGATCCGGGTTTTTGAACTTTTTAGTTACTATAGTGATGAAAGAACATAAAAATACTGTCCAATTGGTATAATTGGTTTTAATATAATCTTGAATTTTCAAATTTTTAGTGGAGATTTGTAATCAGCGACCCCCAAAACCGTATACAGTCCAAAGTTTCGAGCTGATTGCATCTAAGAAAATACTTCTGTTTAAAATAGTTATTCAATAATAAAGATTAAAGAAAAAATATAAATTTTCATTGCCTACTGATGCTAAATTATATTTTCTAGTTTCCAAGGAAACGAGTACAACACAATTTTTTTCTTGTCTTGAAAAAAAAGGGTAGTAGAGAGAATATCATCGATAGAGAAGTAACGATATTGATTGAGAAAAAAATAAGGAAAGCACAATTCCGTTATATTCAAATTGGTTCAGTTATCTATCTCTTGATCCTCATAATCAAGATGAGTTTATGAATTATCATCAATTTAACTTAATTTTTAGAATGTAATGTGCAAGACATTGATGACTCTCGACTCACATAATTGTATCAATCTCGATGTCGAAATTCTATCTCACCGTGTATAAGTCCCGTCTTGCATACCTCGCCATCTCAACTTGTTGTAATTCTCTCTCAATCTCAAAATGGATATGAATGCTTATCATCAAATTTACTCTCCTCTTCTCATTATTTTATCACATAAAATCATGCTTCATCATTCAAATCGGTATCAATTGATAATATAATTTTTTTCCAGGAATTACCAAATGAAATATTATAAATTACAAACATATATTGAAAAGCTTCTAAAGGCTAAAATTGATAGTCGGTAATAAAAGAAATTTTTTGAGTGGAGTTGAATTTCGTTGTGAAAAATTAGACATTCTGTCAACATTTTTTTTTGAACCGAGTGGAGTGCCGGTGAATTGAATAGATTTTCTTTTGATAAAAAATGACAGAGAAAGGTTTTAGAGAAAAAATGAATTGTTCAAGTAAAGATATATGATCGAGCACGTATGGGTATGACTCAAGTTTCAATGTTTTAAGTAATGCGAAATATGGCAACTGATCGTTTTTGATAGGTTTATACCACGCGGCCCTCGGTAAGGGTCCTCCTTCTTGGTCCCCTTGGTTGGGAACGTGCTAAATTTCTCCTCGTCAGAAAAGTAATTTGACTTATTCGGGAACGCGGGGTTTTCCCAGTTTTGACAGCTCAGTATTAGAAGTGTATTCCAAAATGTGAATAAAAGTGTGCGAATCAGTTGACAATGACGTTCCGTGATACGCAGTAAAGAGTTGACGACGGAGAAATATTTTATATTTTGATTGATTCGAAAAATGAGTCGTTAAAAATGTTTAAAAAATGAATTTCTTTAATGAGGATATATATCATTTGTTTGTTTCAGGTGAAAAAAAAATTCGACGGAAAAGGAGAGCTGTTTCTCTTCCACATTTGCGTCCTGAGCTTCCTTCTTTCACCATTTTTTTGCATCCTCTCCAACAATGGAATCCTCTATACAATGAAATGATACGATACGAAGGTTATGACTCTGCTCTCGCAGCGGAATTCGACTGCTGTAAACAAATGAAGCGATTGAACGAACTAAAGACAAAAATGAAATCTCGCTTTTAGACATCACAATGATGTATCGAATTTACGAGACGCCTGACATAAATTTAAAGACATTTTCATACGACGCGGAGGAGTGCTATGACCCAGGGAATGTTTCACTCCACTCGAGCAATGTTATCAAACCATGAGCGGCACACGATACGAGTAATGGATTTCAACTCTCGCAGGGTTGCATGCAGAAGAGAGTTGCTCACACAATGGATGTGAGAAAGGAGAGGAATATGCCTGGCTGAGAATATAAGCTGAGGGGAGTTTTACCGATGCAGTAGGAGTGAGAGTGTGCCACTGAGGGAGAGGAAAAATAAGAAGGTAGAAATTCCGCGCGTGCACGGAGGTAGAGCAGCAAAGAGGACTATTCAATTTTCCAAATGGATATCTACGCGAGGAGAATACGCGAAAAGAGAAAAAGACGACGAAATGCAAAAAATAATATATAGTAGAAATGATAATAAAAGAGGTAAAATATACGAGTGTGTGTGTAGAACATAGAAAAAAAGAGAAAACTGGCGGAACTCGATTTAACGAGGCACCGCTTGTGCTTTAGTACAGCGAGTGAGATGGGGAGGGGGGCTAGCAAGAGAAGTTTCCATTGTCGAAGTTTACAGAGAAGGAAAAAAGTGGTATATACATAGTGGATAGGACACGTGCGGGCTTTTCCTTCCCCGAAGCGTTACCTTCGGGAAGCTGACTTGTTTATCGCGATAAAATGAAATTTCATCGGTTTGTAGTGGTGCAAACACGAAGTAATGAAGAAAAGTGTGCTCCGTGGTGCTTACAGCTTTCCGATGATAGTATCGCGGCTGAATTTATTGCCATCAATTTTATTTCGTATTATATGAAAAGCCTTGAGATTACAAAATAAGATCGATACTCGCGGCGGGCTGCAGAAATCCTGCGGGACTGTTTAAACGGTGCTCATAATAACTTCGGAGCATTTACCTTTTTGCAGGTTAGTTTCACTCAACGCCGTTCGTTTGGACAAAGTGCAATTAAATAGCGTCCACCAATGCTTTAGCGAGCAATAGCGCGAATCACCGTTCCACTCCCAATCGCGTATAGTTATCAACTGCTGATACCAACAAGGCTCCATTGTATTGAAAAAACGCGTCTCAGCAGAGCCGTGGCGTGCTGTTTTCCACCGCTCGTTCGGGTCGCTTCCCCTCCCACGACATTCGTCGGTTCGAAGCAAGCCAGCGAATACTCACAGCAATAGATGCCGAAGTAGAATTTAACGAAAATTTTTATTCCAACGTTTCTGATGATTGAACAATGGAACGTCGAACCAACGTTTTCAAAGGTAAAAAATCTTGGTTTATTCAGCAACCATCGTAGCACGATAGAATGGGAGACCTGTCAAATACTAGAATAAATTCATTTTCAATTCTCATCGCTGTATTTCCACCAAACGCGAGACGGACCGATGGCCCACGCAGAGCTAGGATTGTTGTATTTAATTGTAGCGGTGGTACACACAAAGCGAGAGCGATGGGGAAAAACGAGGAAAACGGAGAGAAGAGCGCGCACTGGGAGGGAAGGTGTGCGCGATGATGACGCAAGCCCGTGCATGTAACGGTGCGGTGTCGACTATATATAGACCCGAGAGTATAAAGAACCGAGGATAGAGGGAAATATTTGAGAGGAACGAGCTTGATGGTCTTTCATTTGTGGGGTCCCGTGTGCGGTTGGATTCGATAACACGCAGCTTGTGCCTAGTCATATAAAAAAATGGGGAGTGCAGCGAATCGCAAAAAAAAACTCTGTATATTTATATATCGATGGTGCGAAGAGAGAAAAAAGGAAAGTAGAAAAAGAAAGGGACACAGAGGATGAAAGAGAAGTTGGCTTTGAGCCGATACGAATCGAACCGTAAACGCGTTCGCTCGTTTCCACAAAATCTCTCTATATAAATTATACATATATACATTCATATCGACTGCTACTGCACCTGCTACCGTTTCCAGGTAGTATATTTTGATTTTCACTCTCTTTTATCTAGAATCCCTTTTTAACGATCAACGCCACTATCGCTGCTGCCATTTCTGCTGGGAAACTTGACTACTGCAGGTTCTCTCGCGCTCTCTCCCTCTTTCTGTCTTAGCGCTGACCCGCTAACCCTTTCTTTCATCGAGATCAAGCGAACTGTCAAGTATACCTTCGTACTTCCGATTGGAAGGTTGCATATCTTTTTAAGCGAGCATTTATACCGATGGGTGGAACAAACTTTAATCAGAGTCCCGGGACTCATCGAACGAGAGGACCGTTCAATCGTATCCTCGAGGCAAAGGGGATGCAATCGATGCGGATACTGCTTTCCGCTCTATGTTCCTTTGTGGCCGCTCCAAATTTGTAGGCAATCTCGATGCTTTTTTTCCTTCCTATCGAATCCTTTTTGCAAATTCCTCTTCAAGTTAACGCTCCTGATAAACTCGGAGTTTGCTGATTTAATTATGCCTCTTCTTATTTTATTTTGTTCTGTAAATCGCGTCTTCGATCGCTATCCGATCCACGGCCAACTCGATAAATAGCTGCTATGCTCCTTTCCTTTTATTTTTTTTTTCACTTTGATATTCACTTCCCCGTCTCGTTTTTAGTCGTACGACCTCGCGAATTAAATCCCGAGTGCTCTCTATCCCAGCTGTTTTCTCCGCACAAAGAGATTCTCTCTCCCTCTCTCTCTCTCTCTGGTTCTCGATCGGCTTTACCAATTTATTCGTTATGCTAAAACTTGGTGTCGAGTGGAATCTGAATCCGAGAGCAACGAGACAACTCGTTCTTTTACTTGTTCGTAAAAAGCTTCGAAAATGAAAAATAAAATGGGAAACTCATTAAAAAGACGTGAAAAAAAAATAAAAAGAAAAAAAAACAACATCTGGTACGTTGATTCTCGCAGTTTGAAGTTAGAACCTTCCATCGCAGGTACACTCCTGGCTTTTTTTCAGCATAACCACTCGTCGTGACACACAACCTTTCGCCGCTGCAAATTGGACTTTATTTTCATTCTCGTTTGCATCCTTCGTTTTTCTTGTTTCATTCTCTTTATTTGTTCATTTGCTTGTTGTTGTTGTTTTTGTATTTTTTTTTCGTGTCCGGTAAAGCTTGTAGGAGAACCCGATGCATCGCTACGCTTCGATATAGAAAGCGGCGACGATCTTGACTCTCCATCCAAACATCACTAAAAAAAATCTGACACTCGTTGTCGCCTGCCTCCAATCAATTGTCCATTCCACAACTTTTTTCTCTTCCGTTTTAACGAATCTAGACGACATTTATTATTCCTTTTTTCTATAGAATCGTGGCTCTGAACGTGCTCTCGAAACCATTTATGCGCCCAATATTGAAGGTATTACTGACATTCTTTTGTCTTAAAAATCCTTTGAGTCGAATGGTATGCGCGATTTTCACGTCATTACTCGTCTTTCATTTCACAACTCTTTCACTCTTTTTTTTCAGCTACGAATCATTTTCATCGCGTCCTAGATTTTTTTTCTCTGGTTTACGTTTGAAATTCTTTTCACAGGCTTTTCGACACGCTTAAACATCAAATGTGAATAGACGTATACGTGCCACGCTGTGGAAAAATCCAGTGACAGGCTAACGAATAAAAATTGCAATGCTTAGGAATACGAAACTGGAAGCAACAAATAGATTAATGAAATCAAACGAATATATGAGCTCCGAACGAAAAAATATTTACGTCAACAACTTGCAGAACCAAATCGAGACCCTGATATTGTATTGATGTGATCAAATCTCAGAGTTTCGTACGAAAAATTACTCAACAGAAGGACCACGAGAGGATTTTAATATCCTCCAGGTTTGCCTGACATCAAGAGAGATGAGATTTTAATTTTTCGCTTGATCTAACGATGCGCTCAACGAAAACACGTTGACCCTCAAAAGATGTCAAACAAGTCCTCAATTAATTTCTCGGATCCAATAATAAGTTCGATGAGCGTCTAGACAAAGCGCCAATTTCAGTCTCGTTCAAAAGTGGCTTCGAGTGATGAATCATCCTGATGTCCGTAAACGCGAGGTGAAAAAGGTGGCGGCAAATGAATTGAAAAATACAAGTGGATAGGCAAATAATGATATAAAAAGAGGAAATTCCGGACAAGGGAAAAGTACGTTCAAAGATAGTTAATACACGACAACAGAGGCATACGTGTATACTACAAATATACATTTCATCCCTTCAGAGGCAAGGTAGAGACGAAGGCGAGTGGGAAATAAGAAAGAAAAATAGAGACAAAGTACAGTTAAGAAAAATATGCGGTTTGTTGAGAGACGCCGAGGGAGAAATGGAATGGAGGCGAAGGCGTGGGGAAAAAAGCGTACGAGTGGAAAAGCACCTCGATACATAGGCATGTACGAGCGGAGAACGACCGTGAAAGAATTTCATTCTTCTATTTTCATTTCTCCATTCATTCCTCGACTCTTCGTCGCACGTTTTTGCCTCAGCCGTCGCTAGTTTGCCATAATAATGTGCTTTCCTTTCTCTTCCTCTGATATACATTTATACACGTATACATTAAACTGAAAAATATATGTACGCTTTTATACGAACGGACGTTTGTAAATTACTCTCGTACCCGACGATACACCGACAAACTTGGAGACTTTTCAGAGTTTTAATTACTCCGTAGAGCCCTACGCTGGATACACAGTGTTCATTTCACTCGTATACACAATTACGGGAGCGTATATATGTGTGTTTTTGCGAAAGCATATCCCATCCGCACGCTCGCGTGCTAATCCCTCATTCCCTCTTCCTCTTTCCGGCTCTCAACATTGTTTTATTTCACTCATTTGTATCCATTGCACTTGAAACTCATGGTCAGCATCTCGGACAACCAACTTCACCCGACGGTATTACATTTCCTAGCCAAGTACAGAAAGAATCCCGGCTTTGGCGAAACGCGAATAAGACAGAAAGCTGCTTTCTGGAGTGCTTATATAGATTCTCGAAAGTAATTCTCGCGGTTATATAGGCAAAAGTGATAGACCGAATACAGGGGCTCATTGTAGTTTCCATCCATCTTTCAACGTCGGCACACGCAGAAGACAACGATTCTGGAAGTTTTCCTAAATTATTTGTTCAAACTTCGTAACAAAACATGAGAATCGTCACAATTATATTCGTCTCTCTAAATAGTTTGCACACTCGTTAACAAAAATAAACTTTGAAGTTTTGATAAAACGTACTGATTAGAGAAAATTATACGTTTGCACTTGATTGATCAGTGGGTGAACGCAAATAGGGGTAATCCACTCGCTTAAGTAGAGAGATTCAGACAATGCTCTCTCGAATAACCGACCCCTCTTCGCAGACAGGAAACGCGATCCTCGTTACGAAGATTGCTGCGGAGACTTTCTCAGCAAATAATACTTTATGGTGTGCGGAGGACTCAAGTACGAAAGGAGAGAGAAAATGGGAGAGTGAGGAGATGTTGTTCGTTCTTCCTAATCAGAACGATGAAAAAGCGATTAGATATGTTGAGAGCTGAACAGAAAAAGTGCATGCAGCTGCATGGGTTTTTCCCTGCGAGACCTTTTGTTTTGTTATCGACAAGCATGAGGATTAATATTCCAGGGGATTTAATGTTTGTAACGAAGCAACGTGCTCAGTAGTATTGACCAGCAATTCGATCGTCCATATATTTCATTATGCCATGTTGAGCTCTTCAGACTTCAACGAAGCTCGCAATCAACACTACTCTGCTCCAAAACGAACATCAATTCTGAGTGACTAGCTCCCTGGGACCAAAAACAATTGGTGCCGAAATTAAAGTTTCAAATTTCCAAGCTCGTTTGGATTAACAGCTCTACACGTCCGCCGGCATGGCACAATGGAATTCCCGTTCGTTTCCAATTGCACGAAATCGCCGTACGAATAAATCATGTTATTCCGATCGAAATCATCCTTTACAGCAAGCCTGACCGATTTTATGTGGGATTAAGTGGGAAAAAGGTAAACAAAATATGGAGGCTTCCGTAACAGCGAGGTTCGAGTGCCATAGGAATCGGGCATGAGCTATAGAGATTACCAACACCGCAATCGATGTGCACTCGAAACACTCCCTTTTGTCTAAACGTGCAATTATTTGAGTGCGATTCTCGCTTCGAATGATTAGAATAAAGACAAATTCACCTAATAAAATCATTTGAAATAATTAACCAAATTTTTCAACCGTTAATTAATGATTCTGCCAAATAACCAAATCGTAGAACGGTCGATATTCCGAAATTTAGAAAGTTTTTATATCAGGTTGGAGAAAAATGAGTAATTCGAAATTCTTATTTCCGATCGACTATTTGGCAGATGACGTGCTTAAACGAATATTGCTTCTTTAAATTCGTATTTACTCGAAAATATATCATTTCGAATGCAACTTTAACAGACGACCACACGAATGTCAAAAGTTCATATTTTCGAATTCAAAATGGAGAGTAGTTATTTTATAGACAGAGCAGAATAATATAGAGTAGTAAAAAATTGAAAGCGAATTTTTCGAGCTTATAAAACTTAGATATGCAGAATAGCGATGTCTCCGAAAGGCGAAAGTCAAAATGGCGATGTTTGAAGTTGGAGATGACCAGTCGGAGTAAGTGAGTGAGTGAGACGCGTGTATTTTGAGCTCTGCTCTGTTTCTTTATTTTAATCGGTCAACTTGCTAACATTTTGCTATTTTGACCGTTTGACTTTTTCGTATTGCAGTACTTCAACTTCAGTAATATTTAGTCCTTCATTATGATATTTTCGAAATTGTGAATATTCGCAGAGTATTTCTGATTGTAGAAATTTATGAATCGAAAGAGCGATAGTCGAATTACCAAAAAATCGATATTTTCATCGTCGTTCTACGGGCGACTGTTACATTCTATTTTCGATGTAAACGTGCTGCGAACCCTGTCGTTTTTACTTTACTTATTTTCGACATTCCAAGCTCTAGTCGAATTGATCCGTCTCCACATTATCATTCGAAGTTTACAAACTCGAAATTTTAACTGTTCGAAATTTTAGTCATTCTAACATTTTATCCCTACCCGATAACTTTCACTCATTGAATGCAAAGATGGCCGTATTCGTGGCGTTGTAAACGCCGTGCACAGCCCTCATTACACTCGTTGGATGTAAAAAAAGAGAATAAGAGAAGAAAAAAGGAACAGAGATATAAGAGAAGAAACGAAGATAGGAAGAGCAAAAGCAGGAAAGATTAAAGGGAGGGAAAGAGCCAAGAGGCCATCGAGATGAGCCATTCCGGAAATACGAGACCGCGGATAGCACCGAGTCACGCTTCCGGAATAGAGTTTATTCCGAGAGTCGATACACTTTAGATACATGTGAATTGAATGAACACTCGTTTCTGAGACTCTTACGTTCCAGACCGAATGAACACGTTTTTTTTTTTTTTTTTTTTTAATTTCGTTTATTCATTTTCGATAGAAATGCACAAAGGTGTTAACGGAAATGAACTCTTGGCCTTCCGAAACTGGCTCTAACTTCACGGTCTGATATGAGCAAAGATTTTTCAACAGTTGACATTTTCAGACTATGTGGAAAATGAATGATTGATGCGAAAGGGTGATGAGTGATGTACTGCCAAGAGGCATAAAAGTTGTTCTCGCTTTGAGAAAACAGCCTTCAAATAGTTGAATTAATAAGGCATGAATCGTGAGTAAACGAATTTCATGTGATCTTCGTGATGGAAAAAAGCTGACTCCGATGATAGATTAACGAGAAGGTGGAATAAGCAATAGTTGTGCAATTTTTTTATTGCTCAATAAAAAGTGTCGTGTCGAATGAATAATTATCCTAGTCAGCGATAGAATAGAAACGTTTCCACCCTCTACTATACGACCGCACATATGTAGATAGATTTCTTTTCGTTTATTTTTTCTTTATTATCGAACGGTATAAAAGCAGAACCCCGTCCCGGCGACGTCACCAAAAAGCCTCGTTTTTTTTCTGAAAGCTCGCAGGTACAACGAGAGGTTTTTTAAGACATTTATACACAGATATGTACGTAGACGGAGAACAGGAAAAGTCACGTGATAGACGCAGAGGGGAATGCTCAACGAGGCTTGTGATTAATTAAGGTCCCCGTCGCGTTGGATAAAGTGAACCGGAGATAGAGATCGTCGAGCTCGAACGTCTACTCATCATAATGTATATATGTATATGCGCACATGTAGCAAGACTCTAGCATGAACTTATCTCGAAATCCTGCTGGCCTTGTAACACGCAAAACTTTGGGCTGTGGCCCTTCGTCTTCTCCGTTTTTTCACTCAATTCATTTCCGTTTCACTTAATTTCGCACCCTCGTGTTCATACAATTCGCAAGTGGATAAACAAGCTTCGTTTTGGAGAAAATATGGGTCAGGCGATGAGGCCGTCGACGCTTCCATTTTAGATCTGACATCGACTAGGATATGAGGCTCATTTATTTTTCATTGTAGGTGATGGATTTGTTAAAATTTTGAAGCGTCTCTCAATGAGCTCCCTGAACACGTATCTCATTTAAAAAACTGATTTTTTCTCGAGGAAAAATCACCAAAAAATGTGTTTTCGCATACTTTTATCGATTATTCATCGTGACGACTGTATGGAAATGCATTTTTTCAAGGAACTCTCTTAAAAAACGAGGATGAGTTCCCATTGATCGAAAATGTTAATATCGTAATAGTTAAAAAACGAGTGCACCCTGTATGTGGTTTGCGTTGACTCGGCCAGTATAGTGCGCTTATTCGCGGGCTTGGGTAGGTTGCCAACTCCTGAAACGTTGCCAACTCGAGCAGCAGTTCGTCATTCCCGATTCTCCCATTATTCATTCATCCACCTTTCTTTTTGTTTTTTCTTCATTTTTATTTTATTATCCTTCCCCTTCCCTTCTGGCGCGATTTGCTCGCCGTGCTGCGAGAGATTGGGAGTGGGCTTAGCCACACTTGTTGATCCCCTATGCTAAGAGTGTCCAATCGCGTTTATATTGATAAGGATCCATTGAAAATTTCTTTCGCGGACGATCTTAAACCGAAATAACTTGAACCGTAAATAGTTCCACAATGGGTGATCAATGAATACAATTGAAAAACTAATTGTACGCCCAAAAAAAAGATCGGGTAAATATTTACAATACTTACTGTTGCTAAAAGTGGTCCTAACATTTTTTTCAGAATTATTATCAATAAAAAATCATATGGGGGTTTATTAAAGAGAAGGGAGGTACAAAAATTAAAAATTTTCAGTTTCTTCGCTATTGTCATCAATGAAAAATGATCCCAAAATTTTTGGCAACGTGAAATATTGATAAAAAATTATATTACGATTATTTATAAGAATGAGGAAGGTAAAAAAAACACAATTTTATTTTTACGAACGAAATTTCAATTTCTTAGCTACTGTAATTCATTCTTTCAGTATTCATTGTTCGAAACCCATAATACAACTCCTCATCTCTAACATGTAGAAGTGGTTGAACCGGCTGGAACATCTTTCGATGTGTGTGCGGAATCGTTGGGTGGCTCCGGAACATCTTCCTTATTCCCTAGTTTGATTTTCCTACCTTCCCCTTTGTAATTTTTTTTTTTCAGATTTTAAAAAGAACATTTTTTATAAAATTTTTACCTTTTCTCTTTATTTTAAAACTAATCGCGGTATCATTTTTATCGATGATAATTCTTAAAAAATAATTCAGCATGCTTTTTAGAAAAAGTAAGTATTGTAAATATCTGACAAAGATCGTTTTCGATCCTTTCATTCGATTTTTGAAACTTAAAATCAACAAATTTCAATTCATCTGAACTAAAAAGCTGTATACGAATTGCTCTCTGGATGATCAAAAACTGGGAAAATCCAAGTGAAATTGTCATACTTAGTTGAACCGTATCATGCTTAAAAACAAGCGCAGACGGTTTTCAATTTTTTACCCCTCCTGAGGATTTCAGATCCCCGAAAGGATCGTTTAATGATAATATTAAATGCGGTAAAAATGATATTATGGATATGTTTTGCAACTCAAGAAAATTTTCTCAAAGTAAGAGTTCGTGAATTTATGTCAAGTATAAAATTATTAAAACATCGAAGAAAATTATTTCTTCAATTTGAATAGAGCTTCAGTGGGCTGTGGGATGAAGAAAAAAAATCATTTGGTTAACCCAATTCACTTTTTTTACTCTCAGGATATTTGAAAAAATAATCATTCAACAAGGTTTCTCGTCCAAATAGCCAAGCCCGATAGAGATCCCCTTTGATCCCCAATAATTGGTAATTTCTCAGGAAATCGTTTCAATCGAAATCAATGTTACAGTGGATTAGAAATGGGCAGTTGGCGATAAGTATACAAGAGGAATGGCGCGAGTGATAATGCAAAGTACACGAGTGGGAAACGTTATAAATTATCGTCAGGTGCGGTATGTTAACGCTGCACTTAGTTAGCTCGATAACTGGAATGAAATCGTTGGTCACGATCGTCGCAAAGTCTTGGTCGAGTGAGAGAGAGGGGGGATCGAGAGGCGTTTGTTTTTTTTTCAACCCTCTTTCGTTGTAGCCGTGGAGGTTTAAAAGCTCTACGCTATCGTCGTTTCGCCGAGTGCTTTGTTTCGATTTCTCGCGTGAGATTTCACTCGATGGCAAATTCAGCGCGATCTTGCGATCGCCTGAAACACTCGACACGCTCATTTTCTGTTCCCTGATTCTTTTCGTTGCTGGCCATAAATATTAAAGCATTTACGTGCTCTGTGAACGGTAAAACTTTGAATGCTTGATGTTTAATGAATAAATTAATATGATGAAGGAAAGCGCTTCTGGGAATAGAATTTATCATGAAAATCCTTCGGGATGTATTCGAATTGCCCGAGCTTTATCTCAACGAATTTTCATTATTATCCATAACATCCGGTCTTGTAAATAAGGTCGATCTAAGTATTATCGACAGGCATCATTTTTCATTCTTCTCTTTCGGATACGCTCGCGCGCTGCCACGTACGCGAAAAGTAGAGAAGGTATCTCCTATCCAATTTATCGAGGAAAAACGAAGCGGGAGAAGAAAAAAGAGAGCATAAGCGATGGAAAAGAAAGGCTTGTAGATGAAAAGTTGTAACGGTTTTGTGTTGGTAATGGCGGCCAACGGAAAAGAAAGGATGAGGGCAAAAGTGCGGGAAGTAGGTGAGACGACTACACGTAGACGCCCTTTCGCCCGCAGAGAAAAGGGTGAAAGTAAAACGTTGATGGACACTGACAAGGGTAGATTGGTGGTGTTCGGCCCTCCCCGCACAGTTTTTTAGCCCGCTGTGAAATAGCTCCTTTTTAATCAGTCAACTAGCGTGATTAATCACAGGTTAATTAATGCGTTTCCGTCCAAAAGGAGTGACTCCCTCGAAGCCTGTAGATATAGTTTTGAGCTTGCGTTTTTCAGACTCTCTTTTTTAAAAATAAAAGAGGTACTTGACGCTCGTTCTAAAATTTACGAAACGTTGAAAAACAGTTTCACCAAAATCCCTGCTAAATGTAGCATCAATCATTGAAAACATGGAGAAACTACTTTTTTCGTTCAACGAGTACTCTATCCAACAAGAAAATCGAGAGAATATGAAAGGCGGAAGGACCGCAGAGACACGATGCACGGATGAGGAGGATGCTCCGCGAGGTTTTAAAAGGAAATAAATCTTGCTCGACATTAAGAGAAAAGAGCTTACGACGCAGAAAAGTCGATCTCCCAAAGTGCAATACTTTTTAAAAACATAAATAAAGAACACTCAAAATACATGAAGAGAAACGAAAAAGGGCGGGGAAGGACAGTGCGAACTACAGAAAGTAATGTAGCCGAAAGGCATTGGCAAAAACTGTCACATTTTATTCCTCTCAATTTCCGGTTCACGATGGAAAACTTTCTATTTCAAATGTACCTTTAATTTGTCGTCTGAATAAAGTTCCCGTGAAATGAACACACTCCGAAGCTTTCCTACCGGAAATGAATGCGAATGAAACGTAGCCAAGCCGTTTCGAAAACGTAGTGCAAGCAAACAAACTTTAGCTCGCCCCGACGCAACATCTTTTTTCGCATGGATTTTTCGTTTGAGTCCAAGTTTCAAAAGCATCAAAACCAAAGAGAAAAATTTTCCAATCGCAGAAGTTAAAAAAAAAATCGGCCCCGTATCGATCAAACGCACACGGAAAATTCGGTATATCCGACGACGTTGGATTTGGAAAAACTCTCGTACAATTCGGCAAAGAAAATATGCTGGAAATGAGTGAACCAATCAGCCGAAATTGGAGAGACGATCTCGCACTGCTGCCGCGAGATGTATGAAGGTACAGCTCGAGTTCCGAGCGAGGAGGATTTTGTTGTCCGAAACTAATCGCGGAGTGAGGCAAACTGTGTGGCCTACAAAGTAATCAACGCTCGTGAGATTGAAACACAAAAGTAAACGGTCAAGCGAAATCCCGAGGGAAAGAAGAGTGTCCCGGAGAGAAGAAATGTACGTTTTTTATCTCGATGGCAATTGGACAAAGGGAAGAAGAAAACGAGCACGAGACGGCGGTGAGGAAGGTGAAGGGGAGGATCATTCCTCTCTGTCTTGGGACTTCAGGCAGCGAGTGATGCGACCGGCGACGAGGTTTCTATATTCATCGCGTATCTGTCCGCTTCTCTCAGGGTGATTTAACAGTGACGTTATCGGTTCGCATGGCCTCGAGCACCTACTCTGATAACAAGTTCGAGATTCGATGCTGGAGAGAAAACCCCGAGAATACATCAACCGCGAGTGTGATCCTGGAGAGATTTGGCTCCGCTATTAAACTCGAAGATGAGAGAAGAAGCCAGGTGGAGGGAAAACCCGGAAGGCTGAAAGTGTAAAAGCGTGTCGTGCATATGAAAATGGCACTACGCATGTTCGCGTGTCGCAGGAGCACCTGCCGTAGAGCAAAAGTTGCGAGCCTTCGGAGGCTGTTTTGCGTATCGTAATGTGTGCTATAAATGTACGCACGTTGCTTATTTATACGTGAATATGTTGCGGATAAACTGAGCCATGTTTTTTCTACACGTAACGTGCGACGTTGTCGAAGAACATGACGAGCGCGCGGACACGCGCGATGCAAATGTGTGCATATTCGTTCTGACGTGTCCTCAACTTCGTTCTCGCGTTGTCTTTTATTTAAAAAATTGTAGAAATGATCGAAGATGATGAGCAAAATGTCAAGCGGCGAATTAAAAAAAACTGATCGAGCGCGAAAGAGAAATTTTTATAGTCGCCGCGACTGTAAAAATGTCTGCTACCATTCGCGCGTGGCGGTAACTCGACCTCACCTCGAATTTACAAGGTTTACTATTTTTCGTCACACTTCACTGAATGCGCTATTTTTTTTGAGATATTCAGATATTTTGTTGCTCGTATGGAACAAAAATTTTCGGTTCAAAGTTATTTTATATGGTGAAACAAAAACTTGTTGCGTAAACGAACTATTTTATTGAATACACATTCAACGAAACGTTTCGAGGTCTCAACGAAAGTCGTTTTTGATGTTTGACCAATTACAAAAGAGCTGGCAACACGGACGACGCTCTGAAATTCACAGCGAATAAGAAGAAACGATGCGTTGTTCCGAATTCGTGGTTAATTCGATAGCAAATATATTAAGGCCTTATATGCACTTGCAGCGGCCGAGAAAACGTGATTTTCTTGATTTTTTTTCGACAAGAAAATAAATGTTTATTGAAAAATCATACCAAATTTATACCACTTATTTATTATAATAATAGCTTGGCCTGGACGAAGGATTTATAAAAATTTTCATTTCGAAAGAAATGCTGATAGTTTTAACAAAAAATTCATTTTTTAAGGTGCTAAATTTTCGGTTTTTCGTTACAATTTTTTTCCAAACAGAACACGAAATCCTTCGTCCAGGCCTTACAGCTACTATTATAATAAATAAGTGGTATAAATTTGGCATTGATCGAATTAATAGTTTTTAGTAATCGCGTCGACCGCAAAAGTATTTTTTAAAAAAAGACGATTCTGAGATGATCGCTTTCAAAGATTCGAGTATTAGACGACACGGCGCGCACCGAGCGGTCGGTTGGAATATCCATAGCTACGAATATAGAATACTCCGATCTTTATGAAGTTTGGTGAGAATAGTCTTCAAATATTCTACTTGAAGAATATTTAATAAAATCGATTTTTCCGCCCATCACAAGTGCATATAATAAGGCCGTAAGAATATTTGCAGTATCAGTCATTTCGATGGACCGTTTCTAACGATACACGGAGAGAAAATTTCACTAAAAACTACTATGGTGCCATAGAAGTAGGGTTCTATATCGGTAATATTTACTAATTCTTACGAACATACATATTAATTTTTTGTGAAGCGACTCAATGAAAATTGATGAGTGATGTCAAAATAAATACATCGGTACACACATGTGTACACCGGTATATTATCGTACAATCGCGAATGAAATTCTGTTATACACCATAGTAAATTTCTAAACACTTTGGCGTATGCATGATCGATGCTTGTGTTCGAGCTCCTCAAATTTTACTGTGTTCAACTGTAAATTTCAATTGTGAAAACAGTGTACTGAGTATAGCAAAACGGCCTAAAAATTCTACTTGACAGTTCATCACCGAGTCAACATAAATTTTACAACGTTTTCTTGGTGAGCTATGTTAGGAAAAGATAGCACAGTTTAAACCTTTGTCACAGCAAAATACGCAATTTAAAAATTTTCGTTCAAAATTTCCTTGGAAATGACAATATTTTAGGTAAAAATCTTCAAAATGGGCGATATAGAACCCCAATAACATGGCAGCATGGTAATTCTTACTATTTTTTTCTCTCCGTGTGTACGATGGCAAGCGCGTGGATACGCTCGAGTGCGGAGAAAATGACAATTTCGTTGATGTCTCCGCAGATACGTGCGATGTTTAGGCATTCGTTCGATTTGGTCTGCAAGTGTTTTTGTCCATGTGCGGTAGTAAAAGATCTTCGAGGGTGTTGAGAGGCTGCGAGGGGAAGAGAAAAGGAGCGCGAGAGATAAAAAGTGAGTAGACGGAAGAATAATAAAGAGGGAAAAAGTAACTCTATGGTAGATGGAAAGATGCTGGTTTACGGGAGGGAGAGCGCGAGCAAAGCGAAATAGAAGGAGGAAGGGAAGAGCGGGCGGGCGGGGGGATGTAAGAGTGCGGGGGTGTGGGAGCGCGGGAGAGCAGAAGCTGCACGCGAAAAGGAGAAGCGAGGAGGGAGGAAGAGAGAATGCAGACAAGGAAAGCGCCTCTCTCGGCTCTGGTTTGCCTCCGTCTCCCTTCCGCTCTCCGCGGCTGTCTCCGTTGTGCCGGAGTGGCGCGCGATAACAGTCGCGCGGAGGTGCAAACCCGCCGCGAATTCGAAAGGCCGCCAGTCTCTGGCCGCGCGTCGTCGTCGACGTACGAGCCGCGTCGCGTCTCGCCGAAACTGTACCGGAGCGCATACCAAATACGCGATTTGTACATACACTGCTGGTTTTATATTGATTACATATATGAGAATATATGTCAATTAATATATGATGTGTATGTGGATGTGATTCGGAGGTAATGAAGAATTGATTGAGTAATCATCGTGCGATTAAACGACGAAAGGTCATTCGTATCACAAATATTAGCGGCGACACACCGAGGACTCGATAATAATCCACTTTATGAAGGAAGCGCACACGTTTTCACGAGTCTGGTCACGCGGGTGACAAGTGTTCCGAAGTCTTGGCGAACATCATTTTTTGTCCCGCGGGTCGTCGTCTCGCATCTCTCAGCGGAAACGAGTTCACTGATTAATCGTCGCTAAGCATAAAATCTCGCGTGTGATCGCAACGCATTTTCATTGGATCTATAAATTGTTCAACGATGCCATTTGCCATTGGTTGTTGAAGGAAAAGCGGGGAATTTTAAATGGATTAATTTTAATGGCAGTGCGGATATTTACTTGGATTTATGACGGTGGGAGAAAGTTTTTTTCATATATTTATAGATGACGATGATAATAAGGAGAATAACGATTGGAAGAGAGCACGAGAGTTTATCGGGTTTACGCGGTTAACTGCTCATTGAGTACAAGCGCTGCTGCTCCTCTCTCTCGCTCTCGCCGTCTCCGCTTCTTTCTCTCAAGTGATTTGGGGACAAGTATGGAATGTGCTCTCTCGGAGCACTGTACCCGACGCTCGAGCGACTCGAGAAAAACCCTCACGATCATCGTGCACACGCTCAAAAGGCTTCTGTCACTTTGCCGTGGCCTTGGCCTCCTCCTTGTTCTTTCATAATTACATGGATTCACTCATTTTTTCACACCCGCGATCCAGCTCCACGAGAAAAATAGCGAAACCGGCGAAGCTAAATTCTCGAATAATTATCAAATCGATTCAATCAATTTCCCCTTCAATCCTCGATCACTGGAATATTGATAAACGAGCACGAAATTGGACGCGGGCTATAGAAACGGACGGAAATTTAGCTTGTTTGAGCAAACTTCTCATTTCCAATCATTTAAACCGAAGCGAATTTTTTAAAAATCCTGACTTTGTTTTCCCACCGTGAAAGTCAAAAGGTTTTTTTTCATGAAATCAACCAGAGATCAAAACGTCTGTTTTCTTCGTTCCAATAACCATAAAACATGGGCAAACTCGTGCAACGTACATCGATAAATGAATATTGAATTACACTCGATAAAGTTCCCGGAATACGAAGTAAACGCTGCGAAATATTGACTCGTAAATAACGAATTCTCTGAACTTTTCATCCGATATTATTAAACATTGATACGCTTCGAGTAACGAGAAACTACAGAAAACAGTTAATATTGATATAAAAATGTACAGTCCGTTCGAATTGGAATACAATTTTTATGAGTGCGCCAGAAAAAAGAGACTCGGCACATTGGCAGGAAAGAGAAAAAACGAAGCTATCATCACCGTGTGTTCGGGTCGAGATTACGCGACGTTGTTACAGAGATTCTCATCGTGACACATGCAGCACCCCCCCCTCTCTCTCTCTCTCTCTTTTCGTACGTCTGTGGACGCGATGACTCGAAGTCTCGTACGATATAAAGTCCGCGCGTTGTATTATCGTGTGATAATGGGCGACAAACGAGAGATCCAAAGCTCGAATATAAAGCACACGAAGGAAAAAAAACGAAAAGGAAGGATGCTACACAGTGTGCGGTAATTTCGTTGGGCCGTTGAGAGACTCGATCGACGAGAAACCGTATCTTATCAGTTATCTCTGCGGTGGGTCGTGTACACGCATACGCTTTAGAACGTATTTAAAATGCAGAGAACTGTCACAAACGTAGCGTTATCGTTGCTCAAGAAACTATCGATCTCTCATTGAATTTCGAAGGAATAAAAACAAAAACAAACACTGCGAAATGGAGAGTTTGGAGCTAACGCAACGTCGCTTGTAATTATTTGATAAATTTTTGCAAATTTTCCATCCGCTCGATCGATCCGAGTGGACGAGATATCAAAGAAGGTTCAATTAAAGTTCAATTAGAATGCATTTTGTTGGCGATTCTCTCGGTCGCTTTTGTTCCGTGTTTATTTTTCTCCCCGTCAGTCTTGCCCACTCTGAAAACTTTTGTCATCAAACTGAATATTCGATAATCCTGTTGAACCTGTGAACGTAATCGATTGGCGAGGAACGAAAAAGTACGACGAATCGAGAGAACAGTGCGGAAATTTTAAACTCGATCGTTACCAGTTTTCGAACGTGCAAATGAAATTATTTCGAAGACAATGGAATTAATTATGCAAATGCAATCAATACGAATATGAAAGAAGCTAAATCGATTCATGAATTTGTTTGTGTTTCTTTTTTTTTTTGAACCATTGAATTTCCTTGTTCATTCATTCAACCTTGATGCAATCAGCGAGTGATGTTCGCGAGTGCACTTTTGCAGCTGGCGTTGCAACATTAAACGGCAACGTTCACATTCCACGGGCTCATGAATTTCGAAAGAATTTTCATTTTCCGTCTACAATGAACGCGTAATCAATGAATAACTTTGAAATTCACGTTAACCGGGGCTCGCGTTCTCCCGAAAAAATTAATGTGCGATTCGTAGAAAAATGAGGAATCCGCTGCTCGTGTCGGGAAGGTTCTGCTTGTCCCAGGCAATTGATCGTTTTTACAGGCGAAAAGCCGCACGCGATGAATTATTACACGTGGCCCATGGAAAAAGAATATAATCGAGAAGCGGAATTTTTTATGACGCATGCAGGCCAGCGACGGATTCATGCTCGATCTGCTTAAAAGCGATAATTTCACGAGAGTGGAGAACGGATAAAGGAGAGTATAAAAAGTCGAGAGGAAATAAAAAAAAGAAGACGAGTGAGATGAAAAGGGAGGAGGAAAAACGAGGAGCAGGAAGAAAAGATGCTATGCAAAATCGCACTTGCGCCAAATAATTATAGTACTTTCCACAGCTGATGTTTATCGGAGTTGAAGGGCGGTGTGAGACCCTGAAGAACGCTAGGAGAACTCGGGACTAAGGAACGATGTAATCGCGTGTGGCTTAGCCTTCTCGAGAGCAAGATCCAGCCGCGCGCACGTTACACGGACACTCGCACATGCATACCGCGACAGACACGAACACGAGAACGCGTGTACATGGAGGCGAGAAGAAGGGAAAGAAATCCTGGATGGAAAGAAAGAGATCTGAGGATGAAAATCCCGAAAGATTAGCCAGAAGTGGATGAGCATTGACTGTACCTACTTATCAGCTTTTTCTCTTGATCTCATTCCCTTTTTCTCTCGTATTAACTTCTTTCGACAACGGCGGCATTCGAACCTGTGCAAAGAAAATCTCCAGCGCCCGGTACGCCGATAAAAATAGATTTTTGTCTCCGAAAGGCGATAACAAATGAACGTTGAATTTATCGCGTTGAGCAAATTGAATAA